>NC_057825.1:88541490-88844520 GCF_910594005.1 Cervus elaphus
GACAAGTGACTGTTCATCATTTCTTGGGAAGCACTTGGGGAAGTAGGCCAAGGGCTCAGAGGACTGGTTGGCCTTATGCTCTTTGGCATTCAGAAAGGCTCCGACAAGGGAAGACCTCTTGGTGAGTTCTGTTCCAAGAGAATAATTTTGGGGAAACTCTATTTTATGATCAAATGCAACTCAAAACCTTCACCAATCCTGGCTTTAAATCTGGAAAAGGTCGATGCTCATTTTACAAGAGAACAGTGTGATGTTGCATTAATCAGGACTCTTTCAGTTTCAAGTGACAGAATATTCAAGTAGGTTTAAGTAAAATCTGAATTTATTACCTTTCATGACTGGAAAATTCTAACTTCAGGTCCAGATTGATTTAGTGGTTCCAAAGATACCATCAAGATCTGGTTTCTCTCTGCAGCTGTTGGCTCTACTTCTTTTACTAACTCTGTTTTCAGAAAGGCTGTCATTTGGTGGTAGCAAGACAACTGTAGCATCTAAGAGTGTATATCCTCCATGGGGTCGCAAAGAGTTGCACCTGACTGAGCGACTAAGCACATCCTCTCAGATCCAGGGCATGTGGAAAAGAAGAGTTTTAGAAAACATAAGCAAAACCTTGTTGAGTTTATATGCCCATCTCTGAAAGAGCCAGTGTAATAGGGTTGTCCCTGTTCTGATTGGCTGAGGATGAACCTTTTCACAGACTAAGATGGGAAGGAAGTGGGTCCCTGATGGAGAACCAGGGTAGTTACCTAAGGAGAAAGAATGAATGTTGGGTAGCAGATGCAACAAATGACTACCAGAGATGCAACAAGATCCTTGGACTAAAATGACTGAAAAACCAAAGATAGATTCTTTTGAAGAGCTTGTGGAATTTTTTTCCAGTTGGATATTTTGATCTCAATTTTCCTTTCCAATTGGAAATGAGTGAGTTGTTTTGAAGCAGAGGACCCTCTTTTAAATCTCATCTCTGCTGTCCCTTTGTAACTGTGTGGCCTTAGGAAAATTACCACACCTCTGTGAACTTCATATTCTTCACTGGGCTAGCAGTAGTAACACACACACACACACACACACACACACACACATTCTCTTTCTCAGGATAAATGCCTTCATATCAGGACAGCAGGGTGCATTAACAGAATAAGCCTACCTGAACACAATCTGATTGGTATCAAAAAACCATCTGCCCCAATAACTCTTTTTGTGGCCATGAAATATGTCTGATATCCCTACCATTCAAGTATTTTCTTTGGTTTAAAGCAACATATCTCCAGATAGCCAGGTAAAAAATTCCAAGGAATTTTCAAAAATTCCAAGGAAAGGTAACAGGAAATCTTGCATCATTGACTACTCTTTATCTGCCATCTTAGAGGGGATGAACCAGAGAAAGTCACCTGTGAGATGATTTTTGTTACCACTTGCAAGGCAATCATTAAGACCTTGAGAAAAATACTTTCTCTGTCCTTCCACATCTATTTTAGGATTCTTGTCTCACTATTTCTCCTTTCACTCAGGCAGGGCCTTCATGTTCTCTAGGGATCAGTTCGGTTCAGTTCAGTTGCTCAGTCGTGTCTGACTCTTTGTGACCCCGTGAACTGCAGCATGCCAGGCTTCCCTGTCCATCACCAACTGCCAGAGTCTACCCAAACCCATGTCCATTGAGTCGGTGATGCCATCCAACCATTACATCCTCTGTTGTCCCCTTCTCCTCCTGCCCTCAATCTTTCTCAGCATCAGAGTCTTCTCAGATGAGTCAGCTCTTTGCATCAGGTGGCCAAAGTATTGGAGTTTCAGCTTCAACATCAGTCCTTCCAATGAAAATCCAGGACTGATCTTTAGGATGGACTGGTTGGATCTCCTTGCAGTCCAAGGGACTCTCAAGAGTCTTCTCCAACACTGCAGTTCAAAAGCATCAATTCTTTGGCGCTCAGCTTTCTTTATAGTCCAGCTCTCACATCCATACATGACTGCTGCCAATGCCATAGGGAACCTCCACATTGAAAAGCTCTGTCTAGAGTTCTCCTTTCCCCAAGTGTCTCAGGTTGTGAAATGACCTCTCTTCTCCATAATTACAATTCTCGTTTTCACACTGGAGCTGATGTTAGGTAGGGTGAGTGGCATCTGACTACTATTTGTTAAAGTATTTATGCAAAGCATGAATGAGGGACAGGCTCAACTTTCTTTCAGGGGATAATATTGATATTTCATCTTCTATTGTGGTATAAGAGTTTTTGAGAAGGATACTTGGGTCTCTTTCCTAGTCACCTAGAATCAGTTGCAAATGTACTTATATCAGGTGCTAACTCACACTTCTGAGAGATTATTGCCCATAGGCTTTAGGTGTCACTTAGAAGATAATAGGAAGTAGAGCACCCTGAGAGATTGGGACAAAGGAATGGGAGGTTTCAATAAAAGAACTGGAAAGAAAAGATTTGAAGACTGGGGAATTTTCAGGAAAAATAAACCTTTTGGGATATGGCCATGTACGTCTGTGTCATGCATGTCTGGGATCCTGAGAATGGAGGAGAAAGAGGGAAGCAGCAGGAGAGGAACCCACAGGGGATATGCTATGAGCAAATTCAAAGACTAGGGCTCAAAGATCATTTTCACATTGGTCTTAGGCTGGCCCTTGGCTTTATACAGAGAAACTCTAATGATATATTTCCTTGGTTTGGAAAGAAACACTTAGCCATTAAGTTCTAATATGTGCCAGTTACATTAATCATACTGTTTAATTCTTTCAACAACCTTCTGAGGTTGGTTGTTATTATCCTTTTATAAATAGGAAACTGAGGTTCTGAGGAGTTAAGTTGCCAAGATCATTGTGATAGTTAAAAAAATATATCTCTAAATTTTTTTGATGTGACTTCCTTGAAAAAATGGTACCAAAGAGATAGTTAAGAGAGAGTTCTTTATGTATTCTAAATTCTAGTTCTTTGTAAGTTATGTGGTTTGCAGATATTTCCCCCAATTGTATAATTTGTCTTTCATTCTCTTAACAGGGTCTTATGAAAAGCAAAACTTTAAAAATTTTTGGTTAAGTCCAATTTATGAATTTTTACCTTTATGGATAATTCCTTGGGATTTTCTATAGAGACAGTCATGTCATTTTCAAACAAGAACAATTTTATTTCTTCCCTTCTGATCTGTATGCTTTTAATTTTTTTCTTGCCTTATTGCTCTGACTAGAATTTGCAGCACTTTGTTAAATGGGAGTAGAGAGATAAGACATCTTGTCTTCTTTATGATCTCAGAGGGAAAACATTCAGTCATTGATCATTAAGTATAATGTTAGCTGTAGATGGACTTTATCAAGTTCAGAAAGTTTCCCTTTATTCCTATTTTCTCAGTGTTTTTATCATTAATGAGAGTTGAATTTCATCACTTTTTTTACAATGATTGATATGATCATAATATTCCTTTTATTTTTCTGTTAAAAAGTTGGATTGCATTGATTAATTTTGAATATTGAACCAGTCTTGCATCCCTGGAATAAATCTCACTTGCTTGATCACTTTGTATAATTATTTTTATATATTGTTGAATTCTATTTCTTAATAGTTTGTTAAAATTTTTCGTGTCTGTAATCATGGGTTTTAGTAGCTCATAATACTTCTTTCTTTGTATTGTGTTTGTCTGGTTTTTGTGTTAGAGTAACATTAGCCTTATAAAGTGAGAAGGTTGAGCAGAATGTTTAAATAAACATTAAATTATTTTTAAATGCTTGGTAGAATTCTCTAGTGAAACCATCTGGACCTGGAGGGTTTTTTTTTTTTTTGAGGAGTTTTAAAGTTATGAATTAAATTTCCTTAATAGCTATAGGGCTAGTCAAATGGTCTATTTCATTAGGGCAAGTTATGATAGCTTGTGTCTTTCAAGGATTTAATCCATTTCATCTAAACTGTCAAGTTTATACAGGTATCATTTCCCTGATAGCTCAGTTGGTAAAGAATCTGCCTGCAATGCAGGAGACCCTGGTTTGATTCCTGGGTCAGGAAGATCTGCTGGAGAAGGAATAGGCTACCCTCTCCAGTATTCTTGGGCTTCCCTGTGCTCAGCTGGTGACGAATCCGCCTGTAATGCGGAAGACCTGGGTTCAATCCCTGGGTTGGGAAGATCCCCTGGAGAAGGAAAAGGCTGCCCGCTCCAGTATTCTGGCCTGGAGAATTCCATGGACTGAATAGTCCATGGGGTTGCAAAGAGTCAGACAAGACTGAGGAACTTTCACTTTCACATAGTTATTCATAGTATTTCATTAATATCCTTTTGATGTTTGCAGGTTCTGTTTCTTTCCTGATTATGTTTTCTCTTTTTTCTTTATTAGTCTCATTAAAGGTAAATTTTATTCATCTTTTCAAAGAATTAATTTTATTGCTGTTTTAATATTTTGAATTTTATTGATTTTTTGCTCTTATCTTTATTATTACCTTCCTTTGGATTTATTATGCTCTTTTTTCCTAGGATTTTAAAGTAGGGGTTTTGAGACCTTTCCTATTTTCCATTGTATGTATTTAGTACTACAAAATTTTCTGGGAGCACTGGTGAGATGTGGCCAGATTCTGGAAATATTTTGAGGTAGAGCTAGTAGGATTTGCTAACAGATTCTATGTATATTATGAGAGAGAAAAGTGAGAGAGAAGAGGAAGAAGTCAATGATGATTCAACGTCTTCAATCCAAGCAAGTGGAAGAATGAACTGAGATGGGGCAGGTTCAGGGGTGTGCAGGTTTTGGGATGAGTGGGGAATTAGGGGTTTGGGTATATTAAATTTGTGAAATCTTTTCAACTAAATGTCTAATAGGGAGTTGTCTATATGAGTCTGAGTTCAAGGACTGCAGATATCCTGTCTGGAGGCATAAATTTGGGAATTGTCATGTTTTAGATGATAATATTAATAAAAGGTATGAGTCTAGATGTGATCACATCTACAGTGGCTATAAATAAAGACAGAAAGAGTCCTTAGCCTTGGGGCACTTCAGTACTTAAAAGTTAAGGGAGTGAAGAGAAACCAGCAAAAGAAAATGAAGAGAAATCAGTGAGGTAGGAGAAGAATCAAGAGAAAGTGGTGTGCTGGAAGCTGAATGAAGACAGTGTTTCCAGAAGGATGGAGTGATCAACTTGTCAAATAAGAGAGCTGAAAATTGGCTGTTGGAATTGAAAATATGTAGGTCTCTGGAGGTCTCACCAAGATCAGTTTCTGTTGGGGAGAGGAAGGACAAAAGGAGGAACAGACATAGAGATGGCAAGTATAGACAACTCTTTTGAAGAATTTTGCTGTAAAAGAAAGCAGGAAAATGGGGTAGTGGATAAAGGGGGAGATGGAGTTGAGGATGGAGTTATTACTATACATAACAAGTAAATATATATATGGAAACCTAGTATTTTATATATAGAATTTGAATTCATTTTGATTGACAATGAAATCTAAAATTTCATATAGTGAAAAGTCTTCAATAGGCTTGATAATCTCAGCAATAGCATCTATGTTTGAAGAAGACTTAGTTAAATATGAGATGGTCTATGCAAGATGTATAATTTTAAAGTTTTTTCTTTAGTTTAATTTGGATGTGCAATTTCAGTTAACCCTTTCCAATAAGCATCCCCCCAAATGAATATTTACTTAGCAGTGATAGAAAACTTTATATTTACATAGTGCTTATCAGACTTTGGTTCAGAACAAACACAGAGGAATGAAAATTTACAATAAAAAGTGTAGGAGGGAATTAAAGTGAAGTGGTTCCAAACCCCAGGGAAACTGAGTCTCAGGTCAAATTGGGCTCGGAAAGTAAAACTCACCTGCAACCCTCCACAGCACTAATGGTTAGCCTCTTGGGTGTTCTCTCCTCCCCTCTTCATTGTTCTTACCACTTTCTGCACTGAAACTCTCATTTTAGACTGCTCTCAGCTTTCCAAGAGCAAAGTTTTTCCAATCAGAATGATTTTATTTTTTCTCCAGGACTCCTGGCTTTTTGCAGAGCTTTTTGCCTGTGTGGCTAGGTTGCATGTACCAGTCACTGTTGCAGTTGGGTGGTGCCAAAGGAATGAAAGTGGGAGTAATATATGCTACTTCTAATCTGCAGCCTGCCCTTAAGAAAACCTTTACACAATCCTCCATGCTGTTTTTGTCTGCTGGCCAGAGGAAGAAGATGCCTTGAAAGAGCCTGGATCCTCAGTGATTATGGAGCAGAGCATCACTCCTGAAGAGCTTTGTGCTATGACACAAGCAAAGAATGAGCTTTCAATACATGGAACCTCTTGGGAGTTGTTTATTATAGTAGTGAGCCTGTCCTGAGTAATACGTACTCCTTTGGGTGAAATGTGATTGAGGATTGACTGTTCGTTCAGATTCTTAGAAAGTTCAGAAGGGGGCATACGTGGTTTAAAGAGTGAATACATGGTTTACCTTGGAAAATGGCTGCATGCACTATGTCCTGGGTTTTCAAAAGGCAAGGACTTTGCCTTTGGGCCTGTTTCGGGGGTATTGATGGCACTTACAGTCCCACATTGGGAGGCCAACAATGAGCATTGTTGAACACTGGGAGGCTATTTTTTTAAATAGCCTTTCTTTAGCCTTTAGAACCACTATACATACATATATATCATTATGGTTTTGATGAAGTCCAGTATATCTATTTTTTCCTTCTTGGCTTTTGAAGGATCATTTTCCCAGGTAAAAAATTGTTTGACAGGTTTTTTGTTTTTTTTTTTTTGTCAGACTACTGAATATGTCATTCCACTGCCTGCTTGCCTTCATGATTATTCTATTGAATGTGATGAGTTTCTTCTCTATTGCTGTTTTCAAGATTCTCTCTTTATCTTTGGCTTTCATCAGTTTAATCATGATAGACCTAAATTTTGATATCTGTAAGTCTATCCATGTGGCATTCACTGGACTTCTTGGATGTGTTGATTAGTGTTTGTCATCAAATTCAAAATTTTTTGGACATTACTTTTTCAAATATTCTTTCTGCCCCTTTGTCATTATTCTCTCTGTGTCCTACAGATTTCTGAACCTCTGTTTATTTTCCTCTATTCCTCAAACTGGAATAATTCAGTTAAACTGTCTTCAACTTCATTGATTCTTTCTTCTGCCTGCTCAAGTCTACTGCTAACCCCTTTAGTGAATTTTTCATTTCAGTTGTTATACTTTTCAACTTCAGATTTTTATTTGGCTCCATTTTATAATTTCTATCTCTGCTGATATTCTCTATTTGATAGTCTCTCATTCTTATAAATTCATTTAAGTCTTTAGACATGGTTTCTTTTAACTCTTTGAAATATTTAAAATAATTCATTAAAAATTTTTGCCTAGTAAATCCAGTGTCTGGTCTTCTCAGAGACAATGTTAATTGGCTGCATTTTCCCCTATGAATGGCTCATAGTTTCTTGTTTCTTTGAATGTTCCATGGTTTACTGTTGAAAACTATAATACTATGTAACTGCTCTGGAAATCAGATTCTCTCTGCCTCCTAGATTTTTTTGTTTTTACTGTTTGCCTAGTAGCTTTTCGGAACTTATTCTATGAAGCCTTTGTCTTCACTGATGTGACTGAAGTCACTACTTGGTTTCCTTAGTGACTAGTTAATGACCACAGGTTCCCTAAAACGCCTGAAACCAGTATGTCTCCCAGTCTTCACCAAGGTCCTCTGTGTGCATCTTAGAGAAGTCCTTTAACAACCACCCATGTTGTTTACAATTCTGCTTTGGCTTCACTTACCACTTGCTCAGACCTCAAAGTCTATCAGAAGTGAGAGCTTAGGAAATTTTCAGGTCTTTTAAAAAGGATTTATTTATTTACCTATGGCTGTGCTGGGTCTTCGCTGCTGCACGTGGGCCCTCTCGAGTTGCAGTGAACAAGGGTTACTTTCAGTGGCTTCTCTTGTTGCAGAGCATGGGCTCAGTAGTTGTGGGCTTCATTGCCATGTGGCATGTAGAATCTTCCCTAATCAGGGACCAAACCAGTTTCCTCTGCATTGGCAGTTGGATTCTCAACCACTGAACCATCAGGGAAACCCCAAGTCTTCTTTTAAGCATATGCATGGCTCTACGCATGTGCATGACTGTCTAGATTCCCAGAAATATGTATGAGGTTATCAAAGCTCCTATGGGCATCTCATTTCTCAGCCTTTCCTTTTAAGCTTTTTGATTAGTCTAATATTGTCCCACCTATTATCCCCTGCCTCAGGCCACTGTGGTGCTAAAATATTTTAAAAAACACCCCCCAAACCCAGAAACTTTTGGCACTGGGTAAGTCTGAGTGAGGGGGACTAAAGATAAGTCTTTTGAGTGGAGTCATCACCAGGGAACCACCAAACAAGTAAGATAATTACTTCTCTATGGAAATGAGGCTTTGAAAGACCTCAAGTTATGTTTTGCTGCCTTCAAACCTGGGAATGGATGCTGTTACTTTTCAAGGCTGTGCAGAGCTGGAAAGGGGAAGATGGGATTAAGATCGGTTAAAAATACCACAAAACTTGTTGTCCTTCCTGAGATTCAATCTTTTTCTTACTTAAATGCTCCCTGTGTTGCTGCAAGCCTTGGTTGGTACCCAGAGCTCTTGAACAATGTGGCTGTTAGGGGCACTGATCCTCCAAGCAATTGAAAATCCATGCATAACTCACAGGCAGTCCTCTATGTCCATGGTTCCCCAGTATATGCTGTTCCTCCTTATCTGAGGTACTGCACCCATGAATTCAACCAACCTTTCATAGTGTACTACTGTAGTATTTACTAGTGAAAAAAATTTGTAGGTGAGTTGACCCAGGCGGTTCCCACCCCCATTGTTCAAAGGTCAACGGTATTTCTAACATTTGGGAGCGTGTATTTAACAAGTTGGTTTAAAGTTCACATGAAGAATAAACAATGAAGGGCATCTTGAAAGTCCTTAGGAAGAGTAATGATATAAGAATAGCCCCACCTAGTATTAAAACATATTTTATTTTTAAAAAAGATTTATTTATTTATTTTTGGCTGCATTGGGTCCTTGTTGCTGCATATGGCCTTTCTCTAGTTGCGGCCAGCAGGGGCTACTCTTCATTGCAGTGTGTGGCCTTCTCATGTGGTGGCTTCTCTTGTCATGGAGCATGGGCCCCAGGTGCGTGGGCTTCAGTAATTGTGGCACACAGGCTTAGTTGCTCTTTGGCATGTGTGGAATCTTCTCAGACCAAGGATTGAACCTGTGTCCCCTGCATTGGTGGGCTTTCCTGGTGCCTCAGATGGTAAAGAATGTGCCTGCAATGCAGAAGGCCCAGGTTCCATCACTGGGTTGGGAAGATCTGCTGAAGAAGGGAATGGCTACCCACTCCAGTATTCTTGCCTGGAGAATTCCATGGAGAGAGGAGCCTGGTAGGCTACTGTACATACTGTCCATGGGATCACAAAGAGTTGGACTTGACTGAGTAACTAACACTTTGACTTTCACTTTCCTCTGCATTGGCAGGTGGATTCTTAACCACAAAACCACCAGGTAAGTCCAAGACAAATTTTAAAAGTACAAGTATTAAAAGTGCAGTACTGGTTATAGATAAACCAATGGAACAGAAATAAGAGTCTAGAAGAAGGACCAATATGTATGATAAATTCATGTATAGTACCAGTGGCAGTGTGTGTCCGTGAGAAAGAGATATTTAGTATATTTACTAGCATTAGGAAAAAAATTAGCATTGTACAGGAGGTGGTGACCAAAGAAAAAGAAATGCAAGAAGGCAAAATTGTAGTCTGATGAGGCCTTACAAATACCTGAGAAAAGAAGACAAGTGAAAGGCAAAGGAGAAAGGGAAAGATATACCCAATTGGATGCAGTGTTCCAGAAAAGAGCAAGGAGAGATTAAAAAAAAAAGCCTTCTTAAGTGAACAAAGCAAATAAATAGAGGAAAACAATGGAATGGGAAAGACTAAAGATCCCTTCAAGGAAATTAAAGACACCAAGGGAACATTTCATGCAAAGATGGGCTCAATACAGGACAGAAATGGCATGGACCTAACAAAAGCAGAAAATATTAAGAAGAGGTGGCAAGAATACACAGAACTGTACAAAAAAGATCTTCACGACCCAGATAATCAGGATGGTGTGATCACTCACCTAGAGCCAGACATCCTGGAATGTGAAGTCAAGTGGGCCTTAGGAAGCATCACTACAAAGCTAGTGGAGGTGATGGAATTCCAGCTAAGCTATTTCAAAGCCTAAAAGATGATGCTCTTAAAGTGCTGCACTCAATATGCCAACAAATTGGAAAACTCAGCAGTGGACACAGGACTGGAAAAGGTCAGTTATTCATTCCAATCTCAAAGAAAGGCAATGCCAAAGAATGTTCAAACTACCACACAATTGCACTCATTTCACATGCTAGCAAAGTAATGCTCAAAATTCTTCAAGCCAGGCTTCAACAATATGTGAACTGTGAACTTCCAGATGTTCAACCTGGATTTAGGAAAGGCAGAGGAACCAGAGATCAAATTGCCAACATCTGTGGGTTCATAGAAAAATCAAGAGAATTCCAGAAAACATCTATTTCTGTTTCATTGACTACACTAAAGCCTTTGACTCCGTGGATCACAAAAAACTGGAAAATTCCTCAAGAGATGGGAATACCAGACCTGAGTTCTGGTACCAGGTCAGAGAATACCTGACCTGCCTCCTGAGAAATCTGTATACAGGTGAAGAAGCAACAGTTAGAACTGGGCATGGAAAAATGGACTGGTTCTGAACTGGGAAAGGAGTATGTCAAGTCTGTATATTGTCACCCTGTTTATTAAACTTCTGTGTAGAGTACATCATGTGAAATGCCAGGCTAGATGAATCACAAGTTGGAATCAAGATTACCAGGAGAAATATCAGTAACCTCAGATATGCAGATGATATTACCCTAATGGCAGAAAGCAAAGAGGAACTAAAGAGCCTCTTGATGAAGGTAGAAGAGGAGAGTGAAAAAGCTGACTTAAAACTCAGCATTCAGAAAACTGAGATCATGGTATCCAGTCCCATCAGTTCAGTTCAGTTCATTTTAGTCACTCAGTCATGTCCAACTCTTTGTGACCCCATGGACCACAGCACGCCAGGCCACCCTATCCATCACCAACTCCCAGAGTTTACTCAATCTCATGTCCATTGAGTCGGTGATGCCATCCAGCCATCTCATCCTTTGTCGGTCCCTTCTCCTCCTGCCTTCAATCTTTCCAGCATCAGGGTCTTTTCCAAGGAGTCAGCTCTTCGCATCAGGTGGCCAAAGTACTGGAGTTTCAGCTTCCATATCAGTCTTTCCAATGAAGACTCAGGACTGATTTCCTCTAGGATGGACTGGCTGGATCTCCTTGCAGTCCAAGGGACTCTCAAGAGTCTTCTCCAACACCACAGTTCAAAAGCATCAATTCTTTGGCACTCAGCTTTCTTTATAGTGCAACTCTCACATCCATACATGACTACTGGAAAAACCATAGCTTTGACTAGCTTTGTTGGCAAAGTAATGTCTCTGCTTTTTAATATGCTATCTAGGTTGGTCATAACTTTCCTTCCAAGGAGTAAGCATCTTTTAATTTCATGGCTGCAGTCACCATCTACAATGATTTTGGAGCCCCCCAAAATAAAGTCAGCCACTGTTTCCCCAGTGATGGGACATCACTTCATGGCAGATAGATGGGGAAAAATGGAAACAGTGGCAGAATATATTTTCTTAGGCTCCAAAATAACTGCAAACAGTGACTGCAACCATGAAATTAAAAGATGTTCACTCCTTGGAAGAAAAGCTATGACAAAACTTGACTGCATAATAAAAAGAAGAGATATCACCTTGCTGGTAAAAGTCCATAATAGTCAAAGCTATGGTTTTTCCAGTAGTCATGTTTGGATGTGCATGTTGGATCATAAAGAAAGCTTTTGAACTGTTGTGCTGGAGAAAACTCCTGAAAGTCCCTAGGACAAGAAGGAGATCAAACCAGTCAATCCTAAAGAAAATCAACCCTGAATATTTATTGGAAGGACTAATGCTAAAGCTGAAGCTCCAGTACTTTGGCCACCTGATGCGAAGAATTGACTCATTGGAAAAGACCTTGATGCTAGGAAAGATGGAGGGCGTGAGGAGACTGGGGCGACAGAGGATGAGACGGTTGGATGGTATCATCGACAGAATGGACATGAGTTTTGCAAACTCTGGGAGATAGTGAAGGCAAGCCTGGTGTGCTGCAGTCTATAGCATCACAAAGAGTCAGACACAATTTAGCGACTGAACAACAATAACAGCCAATGGCAACGTGTGTCAGTGAGAAAGAGATATTTAGTATATTTACTAGCATTTGAGGAGAAAAAATGCATTTGATTCCTATCTAACTTCTTGCAACAAAATAAATTCCAAAGGTTTAAACATAAAATGAAAAATCATTAAAATAATGAGAAAATAATCTTTGAATTCATAAAACACTAGGCAAGCAACCCACTTATTCATCAAAGTAAAATAAAGCACATGTGATATATTCACACATGACAATAACATACAACAATGAAAATTGATGAACTATAGTTACACACAATGACATGCTTGAGTCTTAGAAACGTAATGATGTGTTTCCTTTCATATGGAATGAATTGTGAGCAAACTACATTTTTAGGGGTGCATGCAAATGAGGCAAAATTGTAAAGAAGCAAAAGGACATGATTATTACAGGAATCAGGGTGGTGGTTACCTCTTGTGTGATCGTGGTACTGTTAACAGCAAGGACCTATAGGAGGCTTCTGGGTGATGGCCATGTTCCATTTCTTGACTTGGTTAATGACTTTATGGGTGTATATTTGATAGTAATTCATTAATCTACTAATACAGGTTTATAAACTTTCTTGTATGATGGTTATATTGCACCATCAAAAGAGAAAAATAAAAAGCATGATGTAGTTTGATGTTTGGTATTTAGCATTATACCTTGGGCAAGTTTTTATTTTGAAGTTATTTTTATTTTTTACTGTCCTCCTGGATTCCCCTATTTTCACAGTTCCTAGCATTTAGAGGAATCTCTTATTTATTTTTCTCAAGGGGCTTTGCAGCCCACTTTCTAGGGGATGCTATAATACCAGGAATTAAATCATACCAGAGAGGCATATGGAAAGCCATATGATTGTAAGGCTGCTATCAAAATTCCATTGCACTGCTGCATGGTGTAAGCCTGGCTCTATCTTCCTCCAGTACAATCTGGATTTCACTTCTAGATCTATACAAAGATGATTTCCAGTCCTGGGTTTACAGGATTGAATTTATTAATTTATAAGGATGAAATTTGCCTTTCAAAGCTGTTGTAATGATGGCTACTATGAATTTTAATGAAACAAAACAAATCATAGCATAGATGATTGCTGTAGAACCAGCTATTACAAGTCCTGGTGGCTTATATGGTAAAGAATCTGCCTGCAATGTGGAAGACCTGGGTTCCATCCCTGGTTGGGAAGATCCCTTGGAGAAGGGAATGGCAACCAGTCCAGTATTCTTGCCTGGAGAATTCCATGGACAGAGGAGCCTTGCGGGCTACAATCTATGGGATCACAAAAAGTTGGACACGTCTGAGCTACTAACACACACGGAATGAGAAATTAATAATAATGTCTCTCATTGCATACATTTAAGGGAAATGGTTTTTAAAATGGGCTTAATGTGATTGCCTGTTGTTTCATCTCATTGCTTGATATTTTTTTAACAATGGATCCTGACCTTTCTCCCCCATATGCCCCAGGACATTTGTTTATTCCGTGCTCACTAGAGGGAGGCCGTTTCCAGTTGTATTCCTTTTCAGAGGCTTTGTCTTCTGCCTGGGAAATGGATTCCTCCAAGGCTACTATCTGGCTTACTGTGCTGAATACCCGGCTGAGTGGTACACAGACATACGGTTTAGCCTGGGTAAGTAAACCTGACTGCTTCTAACCCACATCCTAGTTAACACCACTTTCTAAGGCTATATCACCATCACCTCTCCCCATCCTATTATAATAAACACTCAAGGATTCCATTCCCCCTCCCCTACCACGACTATCTCCACCCTGGTCTTTCCTCTGTACAGCAGCCAGAGAGATCTTTTAAGAACATTATGGCATTCCCCATCTCAAAATCCTCCAATGCATTTCTGTTACTCTCAGGGTAAAATACAAATTCCTTACCACTGCCTGTGAAACCCAAATGTTCTTGATCCTGTCCTGACTTCACCTCCTATCTCCATCCATCTTATTTACTGTGCTGTAGCCTCAGTGACCTTCCTGCTGGACCTGAAATGGTCAAGTTTGTCCTGGCCCAGAGCTGCCGTACAGACTACACCCTCTGTCTGGAATGCTCAACCCCTATATACTCAGGGAGCTGGTCCCTCCTTTTATTTAGGTCTCTGTCAGTTCACATCTCCTCACTGAGACGTTCTTGACCACCTATATAAAATAGTAGAAAACAATGATCCTTGAATATTTTTCATTATCTGTAAGAGGAACTAAAGTTTTTTGTTTTTAATAAAATAAAGGTTCAACTGTTTGTGCATTATTCTTGCTCAAAGGAAGAAAGGCAGAGATTATCCTTAATCCTTCTCTTTACATCACACGTGTTCTCTCCATCAGCTTAGAACAGCTCCATCTAGTTCTAAAACATGTGCCATTTGAGCTCAGTTCTCCATGACCACGCTAACTTCATCCTGGTCTGAGCCAGGATGACCTCTTGCCTGGACTGCCACAGTGACCTTTAAGTTAACCTTCCTACTTCAAGTCCTGGCCTTCAGTAGCCGCTTCTCCACACAGCAGAGTGAACATTTGAACACACGAATGGCCAGAGGATTTGTTGTATGAATGCCAGAACATGCACACAATGGAATATTCTGAAGCCTCAGAAAAACAACCAAAGCAAAACAAAAGCAAAGAATGTCTCTTTTTCATGTGGAGACTTCTCTAGAACACATGGTTTTGTAAAAAAAAAAAAAAAGTGTGCATAGTGTGTACACTATGCTGTTTTTTGTGTAGAAATAGGACAATGTTTGTGCGTGTTTAAAAGTGGAAGAGCAAATATTGGATTGATAAAAAAAGAAACTATTTTTTAAAAAGAGTATCTCTAGGGTTTAGGGTAAAGAGGATGGGATGGTGTGCAGAAATATTCTTTTAAGATAGCTTTGTCCTTTGAATCATGAAACTTCAAAACATAATTAAAAATCCATTAATTAAATTTAATTAAAAACTTAATTAAAAGTTCCTCAACATTGAGAACAAATAAATAAATGTACCTAACTGTATAGTTATTAAACTGGTACCATAACCATACAGGGAAATGATTTATGCCAATTTATAGGAAATATAGAGAATAAAGAAATAAGTTAAATGCCACCATGAGGAAGTAAGCCAGTCTTATCTAGAAAGGGGGGCATTTGAGAGACCGCTGTCCAGTCTTTGAGGAGTTTACCCAAGATGGCGGAGTAGAAGGACATGCGCTCATCTTCTCCTGTGAGAACTCCAAAACTAAAACTTGTGGCTGAACAACCATGGATGGGAGAATGTTGGATCCCACCAAAAAAAGATACCTCACATCCAAGGGCAAAGGAGAAGCCCCAGCAAGATGGTAGGAGGGGTGAAATCACGCTTAGAATCAAACCCCATACCCACCAGAGGCACTTGGAGGGCTCAAACAAAACCTTGTGCGCACCAGGACACCCCACAGAGACTGAGCCAGACCTGCCTTTGAGTGTTTTGAGTGTCTCCTGTGTTGGTACAGGTCAGCAGTGGCCTGCCACAGGGACAGGGGCTCTGGGTGCAGCAGACCTGGGTGTGGCATAAGCCCTCTTGGAGGAGGTCACCATTAACCCCCCCATAGAGCCTCCAGAACTTACACAGGACTGGGGAAACAGAATCTTGGAGGGCACAAAGAGAAACTTGTGCACACCAGGACCCAGGAGAAAGGAGCAGTGAACCCACAAGAGACTGACCCAGACTTGCCCGTGAGTGTCCAGGAGTCTCCGGCAGAGGTATGGGCCAGAGGTGGCCTGCTGCAGCATCAGGGGCACTGAATGTGGCAATGCATGCATGGGGCCTTTTGAAGGAGGTCTCCATTGTCTTCATTACCTCTACCGTAGTTTGGTCTCAGGTCAAACAACAGGGAGGGAACAGAGCCCCACCCCTCAACTGAAAATTGGATGAAAGATTTATGAGCATGGCCCTGCGCATCAGAACAAGACCCAGTTTTCCCCTCAGTCAGTCTCTCCAATCAGGAAGCTTCCGTAAGTCTCTTATCCTTATCAATTAGAGGGCAGTCAGAATGAAGACCACAATCACAGAAAACTAATCAAACTGATCACATGGATGACAGCTCTGTCTAACTCAATGAAACTATGAGCCATGCCCTATAGGGCCACCCAAAACAGATGGGTCATTGTGGACAGTTCTGACAAAACGTGGTCAACCGGAGAAGGGAATGGGAAACCACCTCAGTATTTTTTCCTTGAGAACCCCATGAACAGCATGAAAAGGCAAAAAGATAGGACACTGAAAGATGAACTCCCAAGGTCAGTAGGTGCCCAATATGCTACTGGAGAAGAGTGGAAAAATAACTCCAGAAAGAATGAAGAGGCGGAGCCAAAGGAAAAACAAAGCCCATTTGTGGATGTGACGTGATGGGAAATAAAGTCCAATGCTGTAAAGAACAATATTGTATAGGAACCTGGAATGTTAGGTCCATGAATCAAGGTAAATTGGAAGTGGTCAAACAGGAGATGGCAAGAGTGAACATTAACATTTTAGGAATCAGTGAACTAAAATGGACTGGAATGGGTGAATTTAACTCACATGACCATTATATCTGCTATTGTGAAGAATTCCTTAGACGAAATGGAATAGCCATCATAGTCAACAAAAGAGCCCCAAATGCAGTTCTTGGATACAGTCTCAAAAATGACAGAATGTCTCTCTTTGTTTCCAAGGCAAACTATCCAATATCACAGTAATCCAAGTCTATGCCCCAACAAGCAATGCTGAAGAAGTTGAACTTGAATGGTCCTATGAAGACCTACAAGACCTTCTAGAACTAACACCTAAAAAAAGATGTCCTTTTCATCAGAGGGGACTGGAATGCAAAACTAGGAAGTCAAAAAATACCTGAAGTAACAGGCAAATTTGACCTTGGACTACAAAATGAAGCAGGGCAAAGGCTAACAGAGTTTTGCCAAGTGAACGCACTGCTCATAGCAAACACCCTCTTCCAACACCACAAGAGAAAACTCTACACGTGGACATCACCAGATGATCAATGCCAAAATCAGATTGATTGTACTTTGCAGCCAAAGATGGAGAAGCTCCAAACAGTCAGCAAAAACAAGACCTGGAGCTGACTGTGGCTCAGATCATGAACCCCTTACTGAAAAATTCAGACTTAAATTGAAGAAAGTAGGGAAAACCACTAGACCATTCAGGTATGACCTCAATCAAATCCCTTATGATTATACAGTGGAAGTGACAAATAGATTAAAAGGATTAGATCTTATAGACAGAGTGCCTGAATAACTATGGATGGAGGTTTGTGACATTGTACAAGAGGTAGGGGTCAAGACCATCCCCAAGAAAAAGAAATGCAAATAGGCAAAACAGTTGTCTGAGGAGGCCTTATGAATAGCTGAGAAAAGAAGAGAAGCTAAAGGCAAAAGAGAAAAGGAAAGATATACCCATCTGAATGCAGTGTTCCAAAGAATAACAAGGAGAGATAAGACAGCCTTCCTCAGTGATCAATGCAAAGAAATAGAGGAAAACAACAGAATGGGAATGACCAGAGATCTCTTCAAGAAAATTAGAGATACCAAGGGAACTTTTCATGCAAAGATGGGCACAATAAAGGACAGAAACAATATGGACCTCACAGAAGCAGAAAAAGAGGTAGCCAAGAACACACAGAAGAACTATACAAAAAAGATCTTCATGACCCAGATAACCACAATGGTGTGATCACTCACCTAGAGCCAGACGTCCTGGAATGCAAAGTCAAGTGGGCCTTAGGAAGCATCACTATGAACAAAGTTAGTGGAAGTGATGGAATACCAGTTGAGGTATTTCAAATCCCGAAAGATGATGCTTTGAAAGTGCTGCACTTAATATGCCAGCAAATGTGGAAAACTCAGCAGTGGCCACAGGACTGGAAAAGGTCAGTTTTCATTCCAATCCCAAAGAAAGGCAATGCCGAAGAATGTTCAAACTATCGCACAATTGCACTCATCTCACACACTAGCAAAATAATGCTCAAAATTCTCCAAGACAGGCTTCAACAGTATGTGAACCATGAACTTCCAGATGTTCAAACTAGATTTAGAAATGGCAGAGGAACCAGAGATCAAATTGCCAACATCTGTTGGATCATCAAAAAAGCAAGAGAGTTCCAGAAAAACATCTACTTCTGCTTTATTGACTATGCCAAAGACTTTGACTGTGTGGACCACAACAAACTGTGGAAAATTCTTCAAGAGATGGGAATATCAGACCACCTGACCTGCCTCCTGAGAAATCTGTATGCAGGTCAAGAAGCAACAGTTAGAACTGGACATGGAATAACTAACAGACTGGTTCCAAATCGGGAAAGAAGTACATATATTGTCACCCTGCTTATTTAACTTATATGCAGAGTACACTACGTGAAATGTCAGGCTGGACAAGGCACAAGTTGGAATCAATATTGCCAGGAGAAATATCAATAACCTCAGATACACAGATGACACTACCCTTATGGCAGAAAGAGAAGAAGAACTAAAGAGGATGAAAGTGAAAGAGTAGAGTGAAAAAGTTGGCTTAAAACTCAACATTCAGAAAACTAAGATCATGGCATATGGTCCCATTACTTCATGGCAAATAGATGGGGAAACAATGGAAACAGTGAGAGACTTTGTTTTCTTGGGCTCCAAAATCACTGCAGATGGTGACTGCAGTCATGAAATTAAAAGATGTTTGCTCCTTGGAAGAAAAGCTATGGCCAACCTAGACAGCATACTAAAAAGTAGAGACATTACTTTGTCAACAAAGGTTCATCTAGTCAAAGCTATGGTTTTTCCAGTAGTTATGTATGGATGTGAGAGTTGGACTATAAAGAAAACTGAGCACCAAAGAACTGATGCTTTTGAACTGTGGTGTTGGAGAAGACTCTTGAGAGTCCCTTGGACTACAAGAAGATCCAACCAGTCAGTCCTAAAATCCTGAATGTTCTTTGGAAGGACTGATGCTGAAGCTGAAACTCCAATACTTTCGCCACCTGATGCGAAGAGCTGACTCATTGGAAAAGACCCTAACACTGGAAAAGATTGAAGGCAGGAGGAGAAGGGGATGACAGAGGATGAGATGGTTGGATGGCATCACCGTCTTGATGGACATGAGTTTGAGTAACCTCTGGGAGTTTTTGATGTACAGGGAAGCCTGGCATGCTGCAGTCCATGGGGTTCCAAAAAATCGGAAGGACTGAGCGACTGAACTGACCTGAACTTTCCAGTCTGAACTTGTGATGAGAGGGCTTCCCTAGTGGCTCAGATGGTAAGGAATCTGCCTGCAACACAGGAGACCCGGGTTCAATCTCTGGGTCAGGAAGAGCCCCTGGAGAAGGGCATGGCAACCCACTCCAGCATCCTTGCTTGGAGAATCCCATGGGCAGAGGAGCCTGGCCGACTACAGTCCAAAGGGTCACAGAGAGTTGGACACGACTGAGTGACTAACACTAATACACTTGTGATGAGTGATGCTTTGGGGAAAAGAGATGCTCAGATCAGGTTTCCCATACGCCTCTCTATGTGCTGTAAAAAAAAAGTGGGATCTGGGCTAGATAAAAATGTTCTTGAAGGATGTAATGACCAGATGTTAGATGAGGGCCCATTTTGGACTTTGGTTTACAAGAACCAGTTAGAAGCAGAGTTCTGGGAGTATTGAGGAAACTGGAATATGTTGAGGTATTACATAAGATGAAGATCTATAAAGATATGTACCAAGGTGTTTAATAGTGGTAGGGACAAAGTGTTTTGTTTTTCTTATTTTTGCTAATAAGCATTTCATCTTCCACAAAACATATGTACTTCTTTTTTTTGTATTTTTTTAATCTTTTATATGTACTTCTTTGGCAATAAACTATCATCAGATCCTATTCTCCCCTGCTTAAAACCTGCCAGTGTCTTCCTGTTGCTCTTAAAAATCCGAACTTCTCACCATGGCCCATAGAGCCTAACAACATTTTGAAATTATCACCCTATTCTCATCTCCTCCTCCCCCACCTCCTGCCATCTATCTTAAAGCATTAACTGCAGCACCTTCCTTCTGTTTCTTAGACATACTAAACCTATACTATCTTCAGGACCTTTGCATCTGTTAGTTCCTCTACCAGAAAGCTCTTCCCGCAAATACAGATCTTTGTATATTCATTATTCAAATCATAGGGCAGATACCAAATCTTCAGAAAAGCTTTCCCTGTTGACCTCATCTAAAGTAGAGACACCTCCTCCCCACCCCAATTCACTCTCTGTTTCATCATCCTCCTTTGATTTTCTGCTTTGTAGTGGTATGTGATTTAAATTTTTTCATTATTTTAATTCACTTCTGTGTTTCCCCACCGAAATGTAATTTCTGTGAGAACAGACACCTTGACTGCTTTTCTCACTATTACATCCCTGGTGTTTAAGGCAGCGCTTGGTACATAGTAAGATCTCATCAAATGTTATTTGAATGAATGAATGAACGAGTAAACATGTGAATGAATCTCATATTATCCTTGTAAGATTTGCTATTAGAATCTACATTTTACAAATAAGAAAACCGAGGCTCAGAGAAGTTAAGTGACTTGTCCAGGGACACACAGACATCAAATCTAATGTGCCTGCTTTTTCATTGCTGTGTGTGCTATTTTCCACCCCCCTCCCATCCCCTGGTGCTCCCTCCACTGGTGCCCCTTCCCTCTAGGATAATAACCTTTTGACTAGACAAGATTAAAAATGATTGTTTCATATCAAAGAAAATGAGGTGAGAGTAGGTGTGACTGCTTTTAATTCAATTGTTCTTGCTTTTTGCCTGTTGTAATTTGATCAGCACACATACACTTGGCTGAGAGCTGGGCTTGGGCAACTATGGCATAAGACCTAGCACGCACAGTCCTGGCACTCCTCATCTCAGACCTTTCTGTGCCTGTGAATGGGGAAGGGGAGTGTGCAGTGGTGAAAAGCAGTTTGCTAGGTGCCAAGCTCTCTAACTACTTCCACAAGAGTAGATACATCAGTCAGTAGTGCTCTGAGCAATAAGTCACAGAAAACCAGCTCTTCAGTTCAGTTCATTTCAGTCGCTCAGTTGTGTTTGACTCTTTGTGACCCCATGAATGGCAGCACGCCAGGCCTCCCTGTCCATCACCAACTCCCGGAGTCCACCCAGACTCATGTCTATTGAGTCAGTGATGCCATCCAACCATTTCATCCTCTGTCGTCCCCTTCTCCTCCTGCCCTCAATCTTTCCCAGCAGCAGGGTCTTTTCAAATGAGTCAGCTCTTCGTATCAGGTGGCCAAAGTATTGCAGTTTCAGCTTCAACATCAGTTCTTCCAATAAACACCCAGGACTGATCTCCTTTAGGATGGACTGGTTGGATCTCCTTACAGTCCAAGGGACTCTCAAGAGTCTTCTCCAACACCACAGTTCAAAAGCATCAATTCTTCAGTGCTCAGCTTTCTTTATAGTCCAACTCTCATATCCATACATGACCACTGGAAAAACCATAGCCTTGACTAGCTGGACCTTTGTTGACAAAGTAATGTCTCTGCTTTTTAATATGCTGTCTATGTTGGTCATAACTTTCCTTCCAAGGAGTAGGCGTCTTTTAATTTCATGGCTGCAATCACCATCTGCAATGATTTTGGAGCCCCCCAAAATAAAGTCAGCCACTGTTTCCTCTGTTTTCCCATTTTTTGCCATGAAGTGATGGGACTGGATGCCATGATCTTAGTTTTCTGAATGTTGAGCTTTAAACCAACTCTTAGTAACTTAAATAATTAAGAATTTCTATTTCTCACATAACAAGATTGTCCAAAGGTAGGTGGTTTCTGTATTCCTTCAGTTGCTTCCTGGTGTCACTAAGATCCCAAGCACTTTCTGCTCCACTGTTCTGAACATATTTATCTCATGTCCTCATGACAGTCACCACATGGTTGCAAGACATTTCTTGTAGCTCCAGGCATCACACCTAGCAATGAAGGAAGAGGGAGGCAGTAGAGGCACTGGTCCCACCTGCCCACTTTATCAGAAAAGCAAGAGTTCCAAGGAAACCTCCAGAAGTCTTTTCTTTACACTGTCTCAGCAGAACTAGGTCACAAGACCTCTTCTCAGCCTTCCAGCCTCTAGAGTGGGGGTGGCCAAGGAGGAGGGATTTGAATTGGTGGTTAAGTTTGCTGACCATAGTTTGATTGTCTTTGAATGAGCTGAAGGCTTGCTATTTATTCATTCACTTACTTGCTTCTGTCCTTATTTATTTAAATGTCAGATGATGGTGGGGGCTCCCTCTCCTCTCTCACTCATCTCTATCCCCTGACACTGTGCATTTTCAGTCTTTGGCCTATGAAAGCATAGCTCTTTCATTCAAATTTGGGACCAGGGTACATTGCTCCCCCACCTTGCCTTAGTATCATTCTTAGAATTCGAGGTCAAATGCTGTTCCCTTCATTTTTTAGAAAACAACCAAACCAAACCAAAAAAAAAAAAAAAAGAAGAAAAAGAAGAACCAAAACAACAAACCACTCTGATTGTGAGAAAACACCCAAAACAGCACACATTGTTAACTTCTCCCTCTCTTCTTTGCCAAGGTGTCTTCTTATTCATTTTGGGAATGGGAATCAACATTCACAGTGACTATATATTGCGCCAGCTCAGGAAGCCTGGAGAAATCATCTATAGGATTCCACAAGGTAACATCTCCCCTGCCCTCCAGATTCTCACTCTTCCTTGAGAGCCTGTCCCAGGAATTTCACTATGAGTAACAAAAGAGAGGGCACAGATGATGCAATCTATTCCAGTAGGTCCCTGACTTCTCCTCCATGTCCCATCCTGCCCCACAGTACATTTGCGTTCCTGGTCTGAACCTGAAAGAGCAAGAGAAGAGCCCCCAGGAAGGTTCACGATCACGAAACCCTCGGTGTGGGGAGTGTGGGTTTTGGGGTCAGGTGGAGGCAGGCTGTCACTCAGGTTTATCATGTGCTGTATTAGCGTTCTCCAGAGAAGTAGAACCAACTGAATATAGGCTTCCCCGGTGGCCCAATGACAAAGAATCCACCTGCCAATGCAGGAGACACAGGAGGACAGGGGTTTAATCCCTGAGCCTGGAAGGAGGAAATGGCCACCTTCTTGACGAAGAAATGGCAACCTACTCCGGGATTCTTGCCTGGAAAAATCTCACGGACAGAGGACGCTGGTGGGCTATAGTCATGGGGTTGCAAAAGAGTTGGACACGGCTGAACACACACACACAACTGATAAATAAAGAGATTTATTATGAGGAATTGGGTCACATGACTGTGGAGGTTGAGAAATCCCAGAATCTGCCGTCTACAAGGTGGAGTCCCCAGAGAAGAGGTGGTGTAATTTCCAGTTCTCAAGGCCTGAGAACTAGGAGAGCTTCCATGTAAGTTCCAGTCTGAGTGTAGGAAACCAATGTTCAGCTCAAAACCAGAGAATGAATTCTCCCTCAGTCGATTTTTGTTCTGTTCAAGCCTCCAGAGGATTGATGCCTCTCAATCTGGGGTTTGGGCGTGGGGTGGGGAGACAATCTGCTTTACTCAGTCTGTTGACTCAAATGTTAATTTGATCCTGACACTGTCACGGACATACCCAGAAATAATGATCAATGAAGTATCTGGGTACCACATGGCCCGGTCAAGTTGACACAAGAAATTAACAATCATCTGTATGTAGAGTGCTGATCCTTCCTAGGTGAGCAAATAAAGCCAAATCATGCATGACCAACACATTTGTCCTCTTCAAGAAGTCTCACTAGACTTAACTAGTGAGCAGTAAGGGGGTAGCATTTGTTTATTCCCCGCCACTTGAGTGTTCTTAAAGATGTAGAGGACCATGTTTACTTCATCAAAACTTAGGATGGGAAGCCTTACAAGTACAAGTGCATTTTCAGAGGTAAAGGTGCAGAATATTTGAAGTTCTATTGTTCCCAAGTAATCAGGGTGTGAGGTGGGAGTGAATTCACCCAAATCATTCTCCAGCTTTTTGGGTGAATATTTGTGTAGGTCAGTGGCTCCTACCCTTTTTGATGTAAACACAACCCTTTATTTACATTTAAAAATTACTGAATTATAATGTTAGCACATACTAATATCCACTGATTAGTCTATGATTAAAAAATAATGACAAAGCTAACTTTGAATTCAGCAATACTTAAATGAATTTGAATGTGGCTAACATCCTTTCAGTATCTACATCCAACAAAAACATACTGTAGGTTGAAGTATACCATTTGCTATATTCACAGACTGTTCATAGACTCTTTGCAATCAGCCAGTAGTTCCTCCTGAGGCCTGGGGAGTTATAGGCCAGGAGCCGCTGATGCAGTCTCATCCTTAAGGAAGATAACTTTAAGGGTCTTTTATTTTTTAAGTCTTCACTCAGTAACTAGACAAATAGAGAAGAGCAGAGAAAATTCTTGAAAGCTAGATTGTCAAGGTTGGTTTCCAACTATTGGATTGGCCAAAAAGTTCATTTGAATTTTTCTGTAGCATCTTACAAAACACCTGAATGAACTTTTTGGCCAACCCAATATTAAGTTATTTTA
Organism: Cervus elaphus; assembly: GCF_910594005.1. Classification (NCBI taxonomy): domain Eukaryota; kingdom Metazoa; phylum Chordata; class Mammalia; order Artiodactyla; family Cervidae; genus Cervus; species Cervus elaphus. The sequence goes on from NC_057825.1 coordinate 88,566,245, forward strand.
GATAATGGTTTAAAAACAAAATATTCTTTGTATAAGTATGGAAAGAAAAATTGTTTTGGGTGAAGCTTTCCCAGGTTAGTGTGGGGCAGAAATATTGAATGTAAATATATTTCCTATCATTAGAAACATGTTGATTTATAGATACAGTTTTGAGATCAGAAATAGTGGTTGGATAGAAAAGGAAGCCTTTAAAATCAGTAGAAACAGACTTCACCAGTCTCCAGGAGGGAAAAACCCTGCAGCTCCCACTCTGAACTTAAACTTGAATGGAGTGTACTGCTTTGCAGAAGTGGGAGGGCAAACACCAAAGCAGAATCGGACTGCTGCTCACATCAATTCAGGCTTTTATTATTTTCACAGTAGTATGTTGTTTCACTTTGATGGTGGATGTGCTGTGGGCTGAGGCACTGTGGGTGCCCAGGGAAGGACTGAGGTCAGAGGTGGTTGGAGATGTTACTTAACGGAATGAAACAAGCGCCGACCTCCTGCACCTCATCCTTGTCCTGCCCCAAGCCAGGGGTTCAGCAGTTGCTGGAGATCCGGATGGAGCCCGTCCAGCGATTTGGGCCACTCCTCATCCTTCCAGGATGTTCTGAGGGCTACAGGACGCCGACACTGTTTTCCCTTCTCCCCAAGAGGATTCCACCAAACTCCCCTGACTCTGAAGGCGGTCTCCAGCCCCTCATTTACCTAGGTGCCCTTGTGTGTTTTGGAACAAAGCAAAGGGGTTCTAACATGGCAATAATGGAGCGCAGGTGACTGACTTGTTGATTCTTCCTGCACACAGGTGGCTTGTTCACGTATGTTTCTGGAGCCAATTTCCTTGGTGAGATCATTGAATGGATCGGCTATGCCCTGGCCTCTTGGTCCCTCCCAGCACTTGCATTTGCATTTTTCTCACTTTGTTTCCTTGGGCTTCGAGCTTTTCATCATCATAGGTAAACTTTTCAATTAAGGTGGCCGCATCCACATAGCTTTCTTCTCCAAACAGGCTTTTCTTAAAACACGGAGTCTTTTAGGTCTTTTAGAAACCTAAAAGATTTATTTTTAACAAGTTAAGGTTGACACAGTAACCCAGATGGGTCAATTCTGACGTCTCGGATTTTCACTGAAGTTGGAATTTAGCTGGGTGACAGCAGCAGTGACACTTTTTTCCTTCCTATGAACAAAAACAATCCCACATAGACAGTGGCACTGAGGCGACTTGCAAAGCCACATGCTTGTGGAAGAAGGCTTCCCAGAGAGAAGCACTCGGTGTCCACGTGAGGTAGTTGACCAGGCTCTGTGCCCTCCTATGAGGCTTATCTGGCGATGGCTGCTGTTTGGCTGTGGGCTACAGGTTAAGAGTCAGGAGATACAAGGTGTGCTTCAGTTCACTTCGGCCACACTCCCCAAGTGTGCTCCATGGGTGGGACCCCGGGTTGCACTTTCCAGAGCTTCCCAGGCAGTTCTGAGGCACAGTTCAGATGGAGAGTCAGTGGGGAAAAGCACTAGCTCTGAACCTAGTGTGGCTGCTATTTTTAATTCTAGGTTTGGTGCTAACAGTTCAGGTAATCACAGAGCCCTGGAAACCCCAGAATTCTTTTCTTGGAATATATATAATACCAGGGTTTATTCTGGTACTCTCCTCCTTCCCCTGCCCCCACCTTCTGTGGATCATGCCCAGGTCATTGCTGGCTTCCTGGGAAGATCAGTTCAGTTCAGTTCGGTTGCTCAGTCGTGTCTGCCTCTTTGTGACCTCATGAACTGCAGCACACCAGGCTTCCCTATCACCAGTTCCTGGAGCTTGCTCAAACTAACATCCATCGAGTCGCTGATGCCATCTAACGATCTCATCCTCTGCCATCCCCTTCTCCTGCCTTCAATCTTTCCCAGCATCAGGGTCTCTTCCAATGAGTCAACTCTTCGCATCAGGCCAAAGTATTGGAGTTTCAGCTTCAACATCAGCCCTTCCAATGAATATTCAGGATTTTAGGATTGACTAGTTGGATCTCCTTGTATTCCAAAGGACTCTCAAGGGTCTTCTCCAACACCACAGTTCAAAAGCATCAGTTCTTTGGTGGTCAGTTTTCTTTATAGTCCAACTCTCACATCCATACATGACTGCTGGAAAAACCATAGCTTTGACTAGATGAACCTTTGTTGACAAAGTAATGTCTCTGCTTTTAAATATGTTGTCTAGGTTGGTCATAGCTTTTCTCCCAAGGAGCAAGCATCTTTTAATTTCATGACTGCAGTCACCATCTGCAGTGATTTTGGAGCCCAAGAAAATAAAGTCTCTCACTGTTTTCCATTGTTTCCCCATCTATTTGCAATGAAGTGATGGGACCAGATGCCATGATCTTAGTTTTCTGAATGTTGAGTTTTAAGCCAACTTTTTCACTGTCCTCTTTCACTTTCATCAAGAGGCTCTTTAGTTCTCTTTCTACCATAAAGGAGGTATCATCTGTGTATCTGAGGTTATTGCTATTTCTCCTGGCAGTCTTGATTCCAGCTTGTGCCTTGTCCAGCCTGATATTTCAAATGGTGTACTCTGCATATCAGTTAAATAAGCAGGATGACAATATATGTACTTCTTTCCCGATTTGGAACCAGTCTGTTGTTCCATGTTCCGTTCTAACTGTTGCTTCTTGACCTGCATACAGGTTTCTCAGGAGGCAGGTCAGGTGGTATGGTATTTCCATCTCTTGAAGAATTTCCCACAGTTTGTTGTGATCCACACAGTCAAAGTCTTTGGCATAGTCAATAAAGCAGAAGTAGATATTTTTCTGGAACTCTCTTGCTTTTTTGATGATCCAACAGATGTTGGCAATTTGACCTCTGGTTCCTCTGCCATTTCTAAATCCAGCTTGAACATCTGGAAGTTCAAATTTCACATACTGTTGAAGTCTGTCTTGGAGAATTTTGAGCATTATTTTGCTAGTGTGTGAGATGAGTGCAATTGTGCAGTAGTTTGAACATTCTTTGGCATTGCCTTTCTTTGGGAGTGGAATGAAAACTGACCTTTTCCAGTCCTGTGGCCACTGCTGAGTTTTCCAAATTTGCTGGCATATTGAGTGCAGCACTTTCACAGCATCATCTTTCAGGATTTTAAATAGCTCAACTGGTATTCCATCACATTCACTAGCTTTGTTCGTAGTGATGCTTCCTAAGGCCCACTTGACTTTGTATTCCAGGATGTCTGACTCTAGGTGAGTGATCACACCACTGTGGTTATCTGGGTCATGAAGATCTTTTTTGTATAGTTCTTCTGTGTGTTCTTGCCACCTCTTCTTAATATCTTCTGCTTCTGTGAGGTCCATACCATTTCTGTCCTTTATTGTGCCCATCTTTGCATGAAAAGTTCCCTTGGTATCTCTAATTTTCTTGAAGAGATCTCTGGTCATTCCCATTCTGTTGTTTTCCTCTATTTCTTTGCATTGATCAGTGAGGAGGGCTTTCTCCTTGTTATTCTTTGGAACACTGCATTCAGATGGGTATATCTTTCCTTTTCTCTTTTGCCTTTAGCTTCTCTTCTTTTCTCAGCTATTCATAAGGCCTCCTCAGACAACCGTTTTGCCTATTTGCATTTCTTTTTCTTGGGGATGGTCTTGACCCCTACCTCTTGTACAATGTCACAAACCTCCATCCATAGTTATTCAGGCACTCTGTCTATAAGATCTAATCCTTTTAATCTATTTGTCACTTCCACTGTATAATCATAAGGGATTTGATTGAGGTCATACCTGAATGGTCTAGTGGTTTTCCCTACTTTCTTCAATTTAAGTCTGAATTTTTCAGTAAGGGGTTCATGATCTGAGCCACAGTCAGCTCCAGGTCTTGTTTTTGCTGACTGTTTGGAGCTTCTCCATCTTTGGCTGCAAAGAATACAATCAATCTGATTTTGGCATTGATCATCTGGTGATGTCCACGTGTAGAGTTTTCTCTTGTGGTGTTGGAAGAGGATGTTTGCTATGAGCAGTGCGTTCACTTGGCAAAACTCTGTTAGCCTTTGCCCTGCTTCATTTTGTAGTCCAAGGTCAAATTTGCCTGTTACTTCAGGTATTTTTTGACTTCCTAGTTTTGCATTCCAGTCCCCTCTGATGAAAAGGACATCTTTTTTTAGGTGTTAGTTCTAGAAGGTCTTGTAGGTCTTCATAGAACCATTCAAGTTCAACCTCTTTGGCATTGCTTGTTGGGGCACAGACTTGGATTAATGTGATATTGGATGGTTTGCCTTGGATATTAACAGAGATCATTCTGTCATTTTTGAGATTGTACCCAAGAACTGCATTTTGGGCTCTTTTGTTGTCTGTGAGGGCTACTCCGTTTCTTCTAAGGGATACTTGCCCACAGTAGTAGATATGATGGTCATCTGAATTAAATTCACCTATTCCAATCCATTTTGGTTCACTGATTCCTAAAATGTTAATGTTTACTCTTGCCATCTCCTGTTTGACCACTTCCAATTTACCTTGATTCATGGACGTAACATTTCAGGTTCCTATGCAATGTTGCTTTTTACAGCATCGGACTTTACTTCCATCACCAGTCACATCCACAGCTGGGTGGTGTTTTTGCTTTGGCTCTGTCTCTTCATTCTTTCTGTGTTTATTTCTCCTGGGAAGATAGGCCAGCCATTCTGTGTGATACCTGTGTGTGGGACACTTTCAGGGCTGTGCCACCTCCTGGGGAATTCTGGGAACTGCAGGAGATAGACCCTTCTCCCGTGGACAGAGGAGCCTGGCAGGCTATAGTTCATAGGGTCACAAAGAATTGGACATGACTGAAGAGACTTAGCATTCACCTACTATTGTCTAGCTTGAAGTTTTATCAGCTTCCACCTCCCTCCTAATCCCTACACCCGCGATAGGGTGGGGACAAAAATTTAAGTATCTCTGAAAGGGAAAGAAATACACACTAAATTGCTATTAGGCCTTAAAGACAAGTTTCAGATCCCTTTTCTGAAGTGGGACTAGAGGAAAGAGAAAGCCTGTTGTTCCTGGACACAGAGTGGGGCAGGGAGGTGGGGAGGATGCCCAAAGGGAGAACGGGCTTGGAATCAGGACACTGAAGGAAACTCTTAGGCTCCTGCATAAGCATTTTAGTCCAACTAATGATCAATTTCATAGCCTTGAAGTCTTAACTAAGAATGGGCTCTTTTCCTTGGAATGGGATTTATGCAGAGACCTTCTAGAAATGAATGAAACAGCAGCTCTGCTCATAACTCATTCCTACCCTCTCCTGGGCTTGGTAGAGAAGGGCCCCGGTGGGGTCCCCAGCCTGGAAGGGGGTGAGTGAAATAATTCTCCCCCATTCAGGTAGGCCTGTTGCCCACCAGAGTCAGAGAAGTGGGGTAGGGACAGGGCAGCAGTCAGTAGAAGACTGCTGAGTGTGGACTGTGCTGGGCCTGGTCAGGGAGGCAGCAGTTCTACCAGAGGGCTCTAGCTGGGGCGACAGCAAAATCCCAACTGAGGCCCTGTCCTGCTGTGTTGACTGCTTCAGAGGGAAGGCTGGAGGGCGTCACTTTTACAAGGCTCATTGGGGTTTGTGAAAGGCAGCTCAGCAGACCCCACATCACTGCATGGAAAACCAGCCACCTCCCTTGACATATTAACACTGTGTGCCCGCCCTTTCAAACTATGATACTTGAACAGAGTGTATCCACTTAACGATAACTTAAGATACCAGCTTCACCTAGTTAAGAGAACAGCCTGGTCACTTAAAGAGAAAGCCATTTTTACAAGACATATTAGTTTCCCTTGACTGCCCAGAGAGGAACTGAGTGGCTTAAAGAACCGAAATGTATTCTCTCACAGTTCTGGAGGCAGAAGTCTGAAATCAAGGTGTGGGAGGAGTACACTCTCTGAAGGCTGAAGGGAAGAATCCTTCCTCGTCTCTTCCTAGCTTCTGGCAGTGGCCGGCATTCCTTGGTGTTCGTGGCTTGTAGCTGCATCCCTGTCATCCCTGCCTCTGTCTTCACAAGGCTTTCCCCCACTGTGTGTCTGTCTCTGTCTCTTCTTTCCCTTCTCATGAGAACAACAGTCAGATTGGATTAAGGGCCCACCCTGCTCCAGGATGACCTTATCTTAATAAGTTATATCTGCAATGACCCTATTTTCAAAATAAGGTCACCTTCTCAGGTACTGGAAGTTAGAAGCTCAGCCTATGTTTTGGAGGACACACAATTCAATAGACAATACAAGGTAACTTTTTTTTTTTTTTTTTTTCTTTTGGCATTCCCCCAGGCCTTGTGAAGGGATATTTTACCTGGGAACCTAACCAGTTCTCTAGAGTTAACCTTGACCATGCTCTTTGGGATCTCTGGTTCCTGTATGCCTCAGTTGAATCCACTGAGTACTTCTTTCTGGCTATTATATATTCTTTACTGGGTAAAATATACATAACAAAATTTCCCATTTTAACCATATTAAACATATAACTCAGTGGCATCAGGTACGCTTATCATGTGGTACAGCCACTACTGCCGGTCTCTGGCTATTGTTTTTTCTTTCCCAACATGAGAAGCTTCAACATTTGCAAGAGATAGGATGCTGGAGCGAGGAAGAAGATAGACAGATGGCCACCTGGAAAAGTCAAGTCCCAAATAACTCCAGGCTGATTTGTAACAGGGACTTCAAACAGATCAAACCTCAACTACTGACCACTGCTTGATTGTATTTATAATTATTCCTCTTTTGTCTTTTAGATTCTACCTCAAGATGTTTGATGACTACCCCAAGTCTCGGAGAGCCCTCATTCCGTTCATCTTTTAAAGAAACCAAAGAACAAGGGAACAAAGCTCCCATGATCCTGTTGAAAACCATCAAGCTGCTGAACCTGTAACTTTTAAAGTCCCACTGTGTATGTGTAATAATAGTGTGGTGTCCTGGCAGCTGGCCTGAGGAGTCTGCATGGGCCCCCCTAGTGTCTCCTCCCACCCCCCTGGGGGTCTCTGTGCTGCTCTCCTGTTGAAGAATAAGGCCCCACCTTTTAATGCAGAGATACCTGCTTCTTAGCTATTCCTCCTATAAAGTGCAAACTTCCCTATGTGTTTTTTCTTTTGAATGGCCCAAGTACATGTGGCTTTATACCTACTCTGTATCAGTGTTAAGACTTCTGCAGTTGAGAAAGCTTTGAGTTGAGGGCATTGCTTATAGAATTTATTAAAGTACACGTTTGACTCCTATACAAATTAGCAGCAATTTAAATTCCGAAGCTGCACAGACCCAGAGCAATTCTCCTCCCAAATGAAAACCTACTCACCTCTTCCTTTTCCTTAGTTAATTATGAAAGATGTGACATGATTAAGTAGACTTTGAGCAGAGGAGCCCTCTCTTCATTCTGCTGAAGATGCAACAATACATTGACCCCATTTCAAATTTGTGCATTGTCTTAGTGGCTCTGTGTTCCTGAAGATTTCACAGTCCCCATTAGAGACACCATACACAGGCTAACACAGATAACTGGTGTGGATTTTACCAAAGGTCAGGTTTTAATGACCACAAAGAAGAAGAGATGACTCTGGTTGACCACAGAGGGAGAGAGAAAGTATTTTACATATAGACTGCAAACTCTCATGGTTTTGGAAACTGGTGTGTGTATGTGCTTAGTTGCTCAGTCGTGTCCGTCTCTTTGTGACCCCATGGACTATAGCCCACCAGACTCCTCTGTCCATGGGGATTCTTCAGGCAAGAATACTGGAGTGGGTTGCCATGCCCTTCTCCAGGGGATCTTCCCAACCCAGGAATTGAACCCAGGTCTCCTGCATTGCAGGCGGATTCTTTACCATCTGAGCCACAAGAGAAGCCCTGGAAACAGGTGGAAATAGCCAAATAACGAGAGTGTCAGACAATGGAAAGTACCGAGTTAGAGTGTATGCTGTTTCCCTTGACCAGATGTGTACAGTGATGGTGAAGCATCTCAGAAGCACCCAGCATCTCTTCCCTTCTGGAGTTTCTGCACCACAGTCCTCAGGATCTGTTCAAGAAGGAATCCCCTAGAGGTGCCTTGAACCTCAGTCCTTAGAAGTCCTGGGAGCCGAGGCTGGAATTCACAACCAGAAGGACACTTCTAGGCAGACAACCTGCTTTGTTTGGCCCCAACAGTGTTTTACACATAGTTTGGTTTTCTTTTTCTTTTTACATTAAAAGTTTCCAAAATTTAAAAATTAGGAGGTTTCTTCATTTTCCAGTTTCTTTTAGAACATTGGAGAATCTGGGCCTGTGGAGCCTGCCAAGAACTGGGACTGGTCAGCTGGTAGACATCAGAATTTGCAACCTCAGTGGAGAGGGGTGTCACTCTCAAGTGGATGCTGAAACTTTGGGCTCTCTAAGGAAGGGACTGAACCCTCCTAACCAGAATACATGATGATATTTGTCTCTGCAGGTCTAGGTTTGTGTCCAGCATTGGTAATCTTTAGCAAATCTCTTTGAGAAGTGAGCACCAGTTTCATCCTATGTAGTGCTAAGTGCAGAAATTCACTAGCTAAAATACACAGGACACTCAAAAGATCTGAAGATGTATATGACTGAAAAATACAAATTGTAATCATTTATACACATGTTTTGCTGTTTAAATAACTCTCAAATTATGGATAAGTAAGTTTTTTTTAATTAAAAGATCCCCAAACTTATAAATATTTTTATAAGGTGTTGAGCCGTGTTTGTTCCCTTTTATTCTGTGTTTTTTTGTTTGTTTGTTTTGTTTTCCCTGAGTGCTGCTTCCTTTCTTCCTTCTCTATTTTGCCAACTTGAAATTCAGGGCCCTGAGCTGAAAATAAAAGAGAAATATGACTTATAGAGCTTGTCAACCACAGCTTAGAACTCCAAGCAGGTGCAATAAAGGCGCAGGAGAATGTACTAAGGCTGGATGCCCCTCCAAGTGTTCAGGAATTCACCGGGGAGTGGGGAAACCACGCTCCGTGAAATCAATCTTAAGGTGTAGGTTGGCCTCTGTGAAATGACTTCCAGTTCTCTCTGCAACACTTAAAACTGCCTTTATGAAATCCTTTATCTTATTACTATATATAATACCCAGACCAGTCCGTGATTTGTAATAAATGCTCAATAAATGGTAGCTATTATTTGCTCAGTGTGTGCAATCTCAGAAGGAAAACTGCTGTTCAGCAATTTCATGTTCTTGCCACTAGAGGGTGCTCTTTAGAATTTTGTTTAGGACAACTGATTTATTATGCTTAGGTCTAACTCGCATGTTTGAAATTTAAGAAACTCATAATTACAATTTATCATGATCAAGGACTTTCTTAATTTAAATATAGGGTAGAATAAACTTCATATAATTTTATTTGTTTTTAGATTTTTTTTTTTTTGATGTGGACCATTTTTAAAGTCTTTATTGAATTTATTACAATATTGCTTCTAGTTTATGCTCTGATTTTGTTATTGCTATTGTTGTTACAGTTTCTTATGCTTTGGGTTTTTTGGCTGCAAGGCATGTCGGCTCTTAGCTCCCTGACCAGGAATTGAACTAGCACTGCCTGCATTGGGAGGTGAAGTCTTAACCACTGGACCCCCAGGGAAGTCCCAACTTCATGTAATTTTAAATATTCCGTTGATAACTGAAGTATTCTCAGGGCTCTAGGGCTACTGTTTTTAACTCGATTTCTCTGTTTAGGTCTAGGATATGCATGCAGAAGGAATACAATAAAAGTCTGAAGGTATGCTCATCCCTAAACATATTTCCCCTTTCTCCTAACACTGAAGCGCAACAAAAATACGGTTATTTTAGGTGGAGTGTTTTTTCCTTTCAAATCGGGGCTAAAATATGACTGGCTTAGTTAACCAGCTACTCTGTCTTGCTCTTGTTGAAACGTTCACGGAGGGAATGTTTTCCTATTGACCTGTAGGAGGTGTTGTAATGTTTTGTTTGCTTTCTGAATTAAAGAGATAAAGCACATTTAGGACATCAGCTAGTTCCACCCCTTCGTGTTATAGATGGAGACACTAAAACCCAGTGTTAAATGCCTTCCAAGGTGTTGCACAGCTGGTCTTATCTTGTCCCTTTAAGGGTCAGAAGTCTTCTTTTCTTCGTTAAGCACAGCAGGCTTTTATAAGAGAGGCCCAGCAGAGCCCTCCTAGATAGGTGTGGATTTGAGGCCTGAACACACTCAGCAATCGCTTCTTGATACTTATGATATGAAAGTGGTGAGGGGTGGGGACATAGTGTTGAATTAGACATGATTCTTGCCTTTTACGGGCTGCCATTTGGATTTCTGAAGAGTATTGCAGGAGAAAAATAGCCAGAGCTTAATTGCGGTGCCCCAGTTCAGATGCACAGATTGTTGTGGGCTTTGGGGGGAAACTGTTCCCCTCACTCTGTGGGGAGGATCCCGCTGATGCCCTCATCTTGAACCTATTTGATAAAATGAAGGTGCAGGAGAGAGGACACGTGTGTTCAGCAAATGTCACAACTCTCCCCGCTCCCTAACACTTACCTTCACAAGGAGCAGCATCGGTTCTGCCTTGTTCAGAAGGAGAAAAGACTGCTAATGAAAAGTTCGTGAATAAATAGTGATTTAGGTGGCTTAAACTCTTTCAAAAACCAGTTAATATATCTGTGATTTTACTGTCCCGCAGTTTTGCAATCGCTGTCTTGACTTTTCGTGGTAACCTCATGACAACTCACCAAGAAGCAAGGACGAAAACTCTTGGCTTGTGAAGGGATGGATTTGTGAGGAGTCATTTCCTTTCTTGCCCAGCTTTTTGATTATCTACTAGGCTGTGGGCTGAGGTCCAGGCATGGCAAATACGCAGGGTAACAATACATGTAAAGCAAAACCTTCTAGAGAAGGCTGCTGATCGTTTTATAGCATCTGTACTCTCCCATGATAAAACAGGCATGGTGCCAGACAGTCATGTAGGTGCTTGGATGATTTAATAGCCATTGAGTGGATTTAATTTCTAAACAAGAGATTCGCTCTCTTTCTCTATAAGTCCACGGAGCTGTGATCTTAAAGGGTTCTGTCATTTGTATCATGTCCTGTTTCTTCCCACCAACCACACCTTAGGGCCTGGATGAGTGAAATACTCTTTGGGAAAAGGTCAGAGCATGTACTATACCGTGTTAATGCCTTTTGTCCTAACTTTCGTGGGTACAGGGCTTGGCTTTGCTCAGTGTGGTCAGAGTCCAGGTGAAGGACTTCCATTATCCTCTCCACCTGGCTGGCTGGCTGGGAGGAGGGGAGAACAGAGGAGAAAGCGGGGGAAGGCAGGGTTTCCGTGGGAGGAGTGGGGTGGAGTGGGGGCTGGTTGGCCATGAAGTGAGGCAAATGGCCTTGGGAGCGGGGCCTTCTCCTGACAGAATGGTTTCTTCCTTTCCCTGGTGTCCAGGTCTGCATCAGCCAGATCCTTGCCTTATCTTCCCAGGGGAAAAAAAATTCCCTCTGAGAGAGAAAGTAAGCCCTTCTCAGAGCTCTTTTTTTTTTTTTTTTTTAAGAGCTCCTTTTTTTTTATAAGGGAAGAAGCTGAGTTTCTTAAAACATAAGCCATATGGCTGTGCCTCGAGATAAATAGTTTAATTGTATTTCTGTCCGCTCACCTCATAAAGATGGTTTTAAGGCCATGAAGCAGTGTCACTTGTCAGAAAGAGGTGAAGGAACTGTTCCGAGAAGCGCGTGGCCGCATCCAAGTTCTGGGAGGCCAGTGTGGGGAGAGGAGAGCAGCCAGTGGAACAAGAGTGGGCAGGTTTTCCTTCTGCACCGGCTTTGTTTTCCTTTACGTCAGAGGCCCCGGGGAAGATGATCCTTTTGTGGCGCACTTTTCAGCACGGACTAGAAAGCAAGTACCATAAAAACGAATTAAATTTTATTAATTCATCAATCCATTAATTCATTTTGTTAATTAATTCTTTAATGTAAGATTCTACACTCTAGAGGAATAGACATAAATGGAAACTGTGTTAAGTTAAAGATACATATTGTACAAACTCTAGGGCAACAATTTAGCAAAGAGATATAAATAATAAACTAATAGAAAAAATGAAAAGCAGTCACAAAAAAAGTTAATCCTTAATCCCCAAATAATGCAGGAAAAGGAGAAGAAATGAAAACAAAGGAAAAAAGCAGAAGGGAAAAATAGCAGACAGTGAGATGGTATTTGCGGGGAGCCTGAGAAGGGTTCGGAGGGGCTGTCACATCAACTGAGCCCTCACTATGTCCATTATGAAACGAGAGACGAACTTTAAATGTGGGCAAAACTCTCAACATATTTTATTGAAAATTTGAGATAGAAAAATGTAAAAGAAGAAAACAAGTCTTGTAGCCTTCTATACAGTAGTCATTTGGACTCTAGGGGCTCTATCTAGTCCCTATCTGGTCTTCTCAAATGCAATTGAAGTCTACTCTTTCCTGACATAGGATGCTTTCCTATTCTGAAATTTGTAGGTGCTAGGAATGCTCTAACTCTCCATCCCCCAACTTGGCAACTAGCAGGATTACCAGCAAAGCTTAATGTAGCTGAAACACCACCACATTTTGTCAACTGTTATAATGCACTCTCCTCCATCCTAAAAGCCATAGAAACACGTTAGGTAAAAGCAGATTTGTTCTGCCCTCTAACAAATCTGCCTTGATAGATTCATTATCTTGCTTTAGCCTATAAGAACTGTAAGGAAAACCCACATGCCTGGTGATTGCTGAAGACACATCATAGCAAATTTTTCATGCATTAAGCAAATTTATACTGAGAAAACTGGATATCTACATGTAGGAGAAGGGATCTGAATCCTTACCTTGTACAACAAACAAAAATTAACTCAAAGTGAATCATAAAGCTAAATGTAAGAGATTAAATTATAAAACCCATAGAAGCAAACACAGGAATAAATCTTTATGATGTTGGATTAGGCAGTGATTTCTTAGCACAAGGAATAATAGAGAAGATTGGCACCTGAACTTTATCAGAATCAAAATCTTTTGTACCTCAAAGCTCAATTCAGTCGTTCAGTCGTGTCTGACTCTTTGGGACCCCATAGACTGCAGCACGCTCGGCCTCCCTGTCCATCACCAGCTCCCGGAGCTTACCCAAGCTTATGCCCATCGAGTCAGTGATGCCATCCAACCACTTCATCCTCCGTCGTCCCCTTCTCCTCCTGCCCCCAATCCCTCCCAGCATCAGGGTCTTTTCCAGTGAGTCAGCTCTTTGCATCAGGTGGCCAAAGTATTGGAGTTTCAGCTTCAGCATCAGTCCTTCCAATGACTATTCAGGACTGATCTCCTTTAGGATGGACTGGTTGGATCTCCTTGCTGCCTAAGGGACTCTCAAGAGTCTTCTCCAGCACCACAGTTCAAAAGCATCAATTCTTCAGTGCTCAGCTTTTCTTTCAAAGAACACCACCAAAAAGTAAAAAGGCAACCCACAGACTGGGGACAAATATCTGTCAGTCATGTATCTGATAAGGGGCTTATATCCAGAATATAAAAACCTCTTACAACTCAATAATAAAAGAGCAGATAACCCCATTAAAAGTGGGCAAAGGATTTTAAATGACATTTCTTTAGAAAAGATATGCGAATGCCCAATAAGGACATAATGAGAGGCTCAACATTATTAGTCATTCGAGAAGTGCAATCACAATCACAATTAGATGCTGTTTCACACCCACTAGAACGACGCTAATAAAAAAGTAATGACGAGGATTGATGAGGATGTGAAGAAATCAGAGCCCTTAAACTTTTGCTGGTGGGAAGATAAAATGGTGCAGCGTCTTTGGAAACCAGTTTGGTGGTTCCTGAAATGTTCTTGAAAATGTTAAACATAGGTTACCCAATAACTCAGCAATTCAACTCTTAGGTATTTACCTTCTTTTAGTTGGGTGAAAGCAGCAAGTAACCCGCAAAGACAACTGATTAAATACCTCTTGGCAGGGATTAGCTTGACTGAACCCTTTTCACAGGGTTGGCCTGTGGCGAGGCGGAGAAACAGCTGTAGAGGAGGAGCCCAAAGAGAGGAAAGACGGACAGTGCTTGGAGCGCCCTCTGGTGGGGACTGCTTAGAAGTTCAGTAGGGGCTGTGGGCACCTGGGGACTGGGGTGAGAATTAGCGCCACAAATTCTGGCGGAGAGAGGCCAGAAAAGAAGCAACGGGTAAATCTTAAGGGAGAGAGACTTGACTAGCTATAGGAAGACAAAGAACCTGGCTGTGAGTTCCCCATCGCTGGAGTGTTCAAGAAGAGAATGGAAGATAATTTGGGGAAGGTCAGGTTGAATAGAAGCTAGGGTTTCGACTAATGTTCTCCAAGCCCTCTTCAAAGTTTACGACTCTAAGTGCTAGGCATTATAGAAAAAATTCCTGGTTGACAAATTTTTCTGGGCCAACCTGGCCTACGGTCCCAACTGGTACTGTAGGAAATCAATCTAGCCCCACCTAGTAGCTCTCAAGGCATTAATAATTCAGTTGCATTGAGCTTTGAGTCTAACACCTGGATGTGAGTGGATGGAAAAATGCGGGGCTCAAGGAGTTTACCTCAGTTCCAGGGAGAGCCTTATCTGCTGGAGCACCAGATTCTGGGCAACAGCTACAGAAGTTCTGCCTACAGAAGAGGGGTTAGTGCTCCCAAACACTTCCACTACTTGCATTTAAAGGAAATAGTGGAGAAAAGAAGATGGAGAAACTGTGATAGAGGAGAAGCGACTCTAAGAAAGATATGGGTGACTTGATTATGTTGATAACTTTATTAGACAAATTTTTCTTTTTCATAGATTTTTAGGAGAAAGAAGAACGTAAGAAAGCAAAATGGTAGTCAGTTCAGTTCAGTCGCTCAGTCGTGTCTGACTCTTTGTGACCCCACGAACTGCAGCACGCCCGGCCTCCCTGTCCATCACCAACTCCCAGAGTTCACCCAAACCCATGTCCATCGAGTCAGTGATGCAATCCAACCATCTCATCCTCAGTCGTCCCCTTCTCCTCCTGCCCTCTATCTTTCCCAGCATCAGGGTCTTTTCAAATAAGTCAGCCTTTTGCATCAGGTGGCCAAAGTATTGGAGTTTCAGCTTCAACATCAGTCCCTCCAATGAATACCCAGGACTGATTTCCTTTAGGATTGACTGGTTGGCTCTCCTTGTAGTCCAAGGGACTCTGAAGAGTCTTCTCCAGCACCACAGTTCAAAAGCATCAATTCTTCAGTGCTCAGCTTTCTTTATAGTCCAACTCTCACATCCATACATGGTATGAGATGTTTTTTCCTTATCAACTTGATAAGAAATTATTTATTTACAAAAAACTGCCTCTGTTCTGAGTATATGTATGATGAGTTTGCTATGCATCAGTGAAATTACAATTTCAATCAAGATATGGCATATTTCCTCATCCTAAAGATTCCTTACCACTTTATAGTCCGCTCTTCCCTCCAACCCTAGTCACAGTCAAGCACTGAAGTGATTTTCTTCACCACAGTTTTGTTCTTTAGTCGCTAAGTCGTGTCCAACTCTGTGTAGCCCCACAGACTGTAGCTCCCCAGGCTCCCCATGGGATTCTCCAGGCAAAAATATTGGAGTGGGTTGCCAGTTCTTTCTCCAGGGGATCTTTCCAACCTAGGGATCAAACCCGGGTCTCCTGCATTGCAGGCAGCTAGATTCTTAACTATCGGAGTCACCAGGTGGGTTGGGTGATGGCAAGTAAGCCCATCCTTCTGAGACTGTCTGCGTGTGTGCTCAGTCGTGTCCAGCTCTTTGTTATTTGCATTTTATCTCAATGGAATCATACAGTATGTCCTCTATTATGTGTTGGTTTCTTCTCTGGGCATAACAAGGCAGTCATGAGACTCATCCATGTGATTGTGTGGATCAGTAGAAATGAGTGCCATTCCACTATTTGGAAGCATCTTTATTTCATCTTCATTCTTGAAAAGCATTTTTGTGGTATATAGAATTCTTGGTAAACAGTTTTTTTTTTTTTTTAACTGTCAGTGCTGTAAAGATGTTTTTCACTGTATATTGACCTTTCCTGATGAGAAGTTGTGATCATTCAAATGATTGTTGAATGCTATGTTTATGTGCCATTTTTTTTCAGAGATCACACTTCCTGATTTTCTCTTTATCTTTGGTTTTCAACTGTTTGAAAAATGATGTATCTAGATGTGGTTCACTTCAACTTTATCCTGTTTGGGGTTCATGAAACCACAGAATTTTTAAATTTAAATTATTAACTAAATTTTGGAAGTTTGGGCTGTTACTTCTTCAAATACTTTTTTCTGCTCCCTTTTCTCTCCCTTCTTTGTCTTTAACTACATTTACACATATATCAACCTTTTCAAATTGTTCCATATATCCAAGAGGCTGTGTTGATTTTTTCTTGTTGTTTAGATTGTATACCTTCTATTGATCCATCTTTAAATTATGGCCTTCAGAAGAAAGTCACAAAAAAGGGGATGTTATTGTTTTCCACTGTGTTCCTTGCAGCAGATTTCAACTCTCTTCCAAAAATTGCCTGCTTTTGTTATATCTCTAGAGTCTCAGGTAGTTGTTTTTATGTTTTTTCCAGACTTTACAACTCTTATTTGCAGCAAGTTCAGGTTTTTAGGTCTTCATTTCCCAATACAGTAAGCAGAAACTAAAGGTAGTAGTTTACCTTGAAGTTAGCATGGGTTTAACCCAACCACTCACAGTTTATACAATCATTTTCACAGATGGCTCTCAATGAACTAATAATAATAATAATAGTGACCTAAGGTCTGTAAAAACAGTTAAAGATTAAAAACTATTCCTTATATCACACTTGTTAATGAAGAAAAGAACTCATACATTTTCAAGAACTCAAATCATTTTCACTGATTTTACTCCTCCTTAACTAGGCAGGTCTTGCTGACTCTCAATGCCTTGGCTTCATTATCACTTTTTAAAAAAGTTAAACTAAAAAAAAAAAAAAAAAAAAAAAGTTAAACTATACTGGTCTGCCCTGAAAAATATTCTACAGAGAAAAGAGATGTTCCTTGCAAAAAGGTTGTGTGGTTAAATATATGTGGAATCTGTAGGATTAAACAAAGTTGAATAGGGTTCTTTCCTGCAGTATTTTTCAAAGCCTTTAATATGTTAATACATATTCTGTGTTTTCAAAAAGAGGAAAAGATATTACTTATTTTTGCTTTGGTCTCAAGCTTCAATATGGCTTAGTGTGCTACTATCACTGATTCTACCTTTGTTTAAAACCTTGATATTTTGTTCACAATAGACTTTTTGTATGTTGCTTTGTTCTTTAAATGCTGCATTAGAATATTATTTATATTGATTACTGAGTTTTTTCGTGCCCTCTTAAATTTTGCAATAGAAAAGCAAGTGCCTGTTTCAACTCATTTGCCTCACTCTAGTCCCAGTGCCAATAGCAGCTGAACTGATAGATTTCTATTTACTATTTACTAACAAGGCTTTGTATTTTCCCAAATGTGGAATCAAACAGACTTCTCATTTATAGGATTTTCTAATGGCTTATCTTATGAGCCCCTTATCCTCTCTTTCTATACTTTACCTCCTCTTGTCACTTGAACATTCAGCACTCAATTACCTCTTTGAGTTTTTGTTCCTTTTCCTTTCTTTCCCTTCCAAACTAAGAATATCTCCCCCACTGCACTTACACTCCTCAGCTAATCCAACTCTGCTTCCAAATCCCACTCTTGTCTCACTCCCTTCTTTCAAGTTCCCCAGACTCACTCCCTTTGCTGCCTTTTGTTCATGCATTCCCCAGTGGTCCCACACAACTTGGTCACGACTTATGTCTTGTCTAGGATGGTTTCTTGACCATTTTATGGATGCAAGTCTCGTCCCCTCTGAGGTCCAGAGCCTGTGCCTCCCACTTCAGGACCCTTTTAGCACCAGGCGCTATGGGAAGCTGTCCAGGTCTCAGTAACTGCTGTGGTGATAGACTGCTTCAGAAGTCCCTCAATGCACTCTTCTTCTCTTAACTCTCTGACCTTTTTCTTTTTCTGAGTCTCAGGTATAGAGGATTATAATTTGACATCTGGGTGTGGTACAAAGTGGTCACCACCACAAACCTCGTTACCATATGTCACTGTACAGTTGACCCCCTTCACTCATTTTGCCCACCCTCAAACTCCCCTTGTCTCCTAGTAACCATGAATCTGTTCACTTTATCTTAGTTTTTATTTAGTTTGTTTATTTGTTTGTTTGTTTTAGATTTCATATTTGAGTGAAGTCATAGAGTATGTGTCTTTCTCTGTTTGACTTATTTCTCTTAATGTTATATCTTCAAGGGCCCATTCATGTTGTTGCAAATGGTAGAATTTCATTCTTCTTTTATGGCTGAGTAGTAGTCCACTGTATATGCATACCACATTTTCTTTATCTGTTCATCCATTGATGGACACTTATGTTGTTTTTATATCTTGGCTATTGTAAATGATGTGGCAGTGAATATAGAGCTGCATGTGTCTCTTTGAATTACTGTTTTCATGTTCTTCAGATAAATACATATTTGTTTCTGTTCTTCAGAAATGGAATAGCTGGTAGCTCTCTTGATTTTTTGAGGAACCTCCACACTGTTTTCCATAGTGGCTACATCAATTTACAGTACAAACAGTTGATGAGGGTTCTCTTTTCTCCATATCCTATCCAACATTTGTTATTGCTTGTTTTGTTGATAATACTAATAGCTACTCTGACAGGTGGGAAGCCACATATCATTGTGGTTTTGATTTGTATTTTTCTAATAATTAGTGATGTTGAACATCTTTTCATATACCTGTTGGCCATATGTATGTCTTCTTTGGAGAAGTGTCTATTTAGATCCTCTGCTCATTTTATAATCCGGTTGTTTGTTTTTGTGTTGAGTTATATGAGTGGGTTCTTTATATATTTTGATATTAACTCCTTATTGGATATATGATTTGCAAATATTTTCTCCCATTCAGTAAGTTAACTTTTCTATTTTTGACAATGGTTTCCTTCTCTGTGCAGAAATTTTTAGTTTGATATAGTTCCATTTGTTTACTTGTGCCTTTGTTTTTCTTGCCTTTGGAGTCAAAAATATCATAGAGATGGATGTCTATGCTATGTTTTCTTTTAAGAATTTTGTAGCTTCAGATCTTAGGTTAATTATTCATTTTGAATTAATTTTTGTGTACGGTATAATATAGTTGCCTTCTTTCATTCTTTTGCATGTGGCTGTCCGGTTTTCTCAACACCATTTATTGAAGAGACTATCCTTTCCTTACTAAATGTTCTTCACTCTTTGTCATATAGTAATTGTGTATACTTACTCTTGCCTGGAAAATCCCATGGGCAGAGGAGCCTGGTAGGCTACAGTCCATGGGGTCGCGAAGAGTCAGACACGACTGAGCGACTTCACTTTCACTTTTCACTTTCATGCATTGGGGAAGGAAATGGCAACCCACTCCAGTGTTCTTGTCTGGAGAATCCCAGGGACGGGGGAGCCTGGTGGGATGCCGTCTATGGGGTCGCACAGAGTCAGACACGACTGAAGCGACTTAGCAGCAGCATGGGCTTATTTACAGGTTCTCAATTCTGTTCTACTGATCTGTGTGTCTGTGTTTTGTACGAGTGCTATCAGTTCAGTTCACTTAGTTGTGTGTGACTCTTTGAAACCCCGTGGACTGCAGCACGCCAGGCCTCCTTGTCCATCACCAACTCCTGGAGCTTGCTCAAACTCATGTTCATTAAGTCGATGATGCCATCCAACCATCTCATCCTCTGTCGTCCCCTTCTCCTCCTGCCTTCAATCTTTCCCAGCATCAGGGTCTTTTCCAATGAGTCAGTTCTTCCCACCAGGTGGCCAAAGTATTGTAGCTTCAGCTTCAGCCTCAATCCTTCCAATGAATATTCAGAACTGATTTCCTTTAGGATTGACAAGGTTGGTCTTGCAGTCTAAGGGACTCTCAAGAGTCTTCTCCAACACCACAGTTCAAAAGCATCCATTCTTCTGTGCTCAGATTTCTTTATGGTCTGACTCTCATATCCATACATGACTACTGGAAAAACCATAGCTTTGACTAGATGAACCTATGTTGGCAAAGTAATGTCTCTGTTTTTCAATATGCTGTCTAGGTTGGTCATAGCTTCTCTTCCAAGGAGTAAGCGTCTTTTAATTTCATGGCTGCAGTCACCATCTGCACTGATTTTGGAGCCCAAGAAAATAGACTCTCACTGTTTCCATTGTTTCCCCATCTATTTGCCATGAAGTGATGAGACTGGATGCTATGATCTTAGTTTTTTGAATGTTGAGTTTTAAACCAACTTTTTCACTTTCCTCTTTCACTTTGATCAAGAGGCTCCTCAGTTCCTCTTTGCTTTCTGCCATTAGGGCAGTGTCATCTGCATATCTGAGGTTATTTCTCCCTGCAATCTTGATTCTGGCTTGTGCTTCATCCAGCCCGGTATTTTGCAAGATATACTCTGTATATAAATTAAATAACCAGGGTGACAATATACAGCCTTGACATACTCCTTTCCCAATTTGGAACCAGTCCATTGTTCCATGTCCGGTTTTAACTGTTGCTTCTTGGCCTGCATACAGATTTCTCAGGAGGTAGGTTAAGTGGTCTGGTATTCCCATCTCTTGAGGAATTTTCCACAGTTTGTTGTGATCCACACAGCCAAAGGCTTTGGCATAATCAATAAAGCAGAAGTAGATGTTTTTCTGGAACTCTCTTGCTTTTTCTATGATCCAAGGGATGTTGGCAATTTGATCTCTGGCTCCCCTGCCTTTTTCAAATCCAGCTTGAACATCTGGAAGTTCTTGGTTCACCTATTGTTGAAGCCTACTGTTCACATACTATTGAAGTCTTCTATAAGCTTGTTAATATAGTTTGATATAAGGGAATGATACCTTCAGATTTTTTCTTCTTTCTCAAGGTTGTTTTGGCTCTTTGTGGTCTTTTGTAATTCCATTAATTTTTAGAATTATTTGTTCTAGTTCTGTGAAATCTGTCATTGGAATTTTGTTAGGGTTTCCACTGAATCTGTAGGTTGTTTTGGATAATACAAATATGTGGCAGGGATGTGGGTTTTCCCTTGGCAAGACCATATCTCTACATCTCCTACCAATTTCAAAAATGTCTTTTCATCCTTTCTTGTGAGGATCTGTTCATCCAGTTTTCAGGTATAATCCTGGGAGGATTATTCCACATGTAGTTGTAGATTTGCTGTGTTCTTGGAAATTTGGTGGAGTTCCCTCTGAGGATTTTCAAGTTCAAACACTTTCCTGCAAACAATCCTCAGGGTTATCTGTCTTAGACCAGGTCACAATCTGCCTCCCACCAGCATAAATAGCAGATCTTTTCCTTCTTTAGAAATGTAGATATCTGACCAAGGAGATAGCTGATAGAGTAGTAGGTAAGGTGGTGTGTATTCTCTTAACACGCTGTCTCTATTCTATAAACTACCAGTTGTTTCATCTCCTTCAAGAAGAACCTAAAATTTTTCTGGACCTCCTGCCCCTCAAGTTTATCTCTGTACCAAGTAACTTACCTGCTTTGTCTGCTTAGAACATTGTAACCAGGAGGAAACTGATGTTTAAAGGACTCTTTGTGACTCACTGATGGTTTTCTCCAGTAAACAGGTTTTCTTCAAACATCTGAACCCTAGATAGAAAGCAAAGCTCTCTGAAACCAAGAGATCTAATAAAGGGAAATCTGATGTAATCCATCTCAACCTTCTTTCTATTAAGTTAGTCTTCATTATTACAAACAGAGGCTACAATTTGTGCAAAAAAAACACAATACAACAGCTAATTTATTCTCTGGGTCTTTTCTTTTATTCTATCCATTTTATTGATGGATATTAAGTGCAACTCTATTTTTTAATGAGTGTCTTACACTGGAATAAAGTGCAGTGCAGCAGGAATAAAAGAGAATAGTTTAATGCTGGTTTGCTAACTGATCCTCTTCTAAAGGGTCAATTCAGGGCCTTCTGAATGGCAAAAGGGTGCCTGAGCTGATGTCTCCTGGGATGGCCAAAAGAGAGGAAAGTGCTTTGGGAAAAAAGATTGAATTGTACTCAGATGTTTGACATGCTTTCTTTGTCCTCATTTGGGGAACGAGAATTAATTCCTATGCAGCTGTTTGCTCAGCTGTGCTGCTCTTCTCCCCGCTCCCAGGATCCCTCAAGATTAGCTATGGTCAGGCTCTCCAGGGAGCCATGCAGAGAAAAAAACTGTAGGATTGCAGTTTTCCCTCAAACACTTGGTTGATGGTGACATCAAAAGCAGGTAAGGGGGTGTTTTGACCCCTCATCCTGGGCCACTCCCCATTCTCAGTTTCCCAAGTGAGGAGAGGTTAAGAGAAGTAATGTCAAGCAAAAGTCCACTAAAGATTAAAGGAGGAAGGGGATTTCCTGCTAAGGTCTGTTTCAGAGGTCACCTGAGGCAGTTACTTTGTGCCTTTTTACTTGGTGTCCAAACTTCTCAACAGGTCCCAGGATAGAATAAGGAGTTTCTAAACCAGGTGAAACAGCAGAGTGATCTTACAAGCCAGGCAAAATCATTCACAAGACAATGACTACTAAAGCCCAGGAGAGATGGGTAAGAAGAGGAGTATCCAAGGCTGCCGAACATCTTACCGACCATTAGCACCCTGCTGACCCAGATTCACAGGGGATACAAGTACATATAGAGGTTCACCTACACTCTTGTGTGTATCAGTAATTATTTTTAAAATGGCTAGTATTTGATCGTATGAATATATTGCAGTTTATCTATCTTGTTTCACTTATTGATGGACATGGGGGTTATTCTCATTTTTTGACTATTGTGACAAAAGCTGCTATTGGGAAAAGACCTTTTGTGGACATGCTTGCATTTCTGTTAGTTCTATACATAAAAGTAGAATGTCTGGATAAGGTGAGTGTATGTTTATCTTTATCAGAAACTACCAGAGAGTTTTCCAAAGTGAGTGGACCATTTTATACTCACCAACAATGAGTTTTAATTTTTCATTAATTTAATAAGAGTTGTAATTGCCCCACATCCTCACAACATTTCTGTTGCAAATCTTTTTAATATTAACCATTCCAGTGGGTTAGAAGTGGTATCTCTTAGTATTAAAAAAAAAAAAACTTAGGATATTTACAATATACTATATAATAAAATAGTTTTAAGTATATAGCCTGTGAATTTTGACAAATTGTGCACCTATATAACTATCACCACAACCAAGATATATATATATATATATATATATATATATATATATATGTGTGTGTGTGTGTGTGTGTGTGTGTGTGTGTATGTGTGTATAAAATAGTATGTTCCCATTACTCTTATACCCCTTTCCAGTCAATAATGATTCCGCTGTTATCTCAACTTCAGATGACCACTGAAGTGTTTTTGTCACTATTGTTTAGTCTTTTCTAAGATTTCATATGAATATAATTATAAAGTATTTACTCTTTTTTCAGTGAGCATGATGTTCTTGAGTTATAGCCATGCTGCTGTGAGTACCAAGAATTTTTTCTTAACTGAGTAATATTTTATTGAATGAATGCACTTCCCTTGTTGATGGGCATTTGGATTGTTTCCAGATTTTGGCTACTACATATAAAGCTGATGCTATTATTTTTGTACAAGTCCTTCTATGGACATAGATGCAAGGAAATAAAGATAAAAAATAATGAATTCTGAAAGCAAAATTTAGATAGGTTCAAGATGCTAAAATCAGTTATTTGAAGAGAAAAACTAGACAAATTTTAAGCAAGACTGATTGTGGGGAAGAAAAGAAGGCATATTCAATTCAATTCATATTCAGCTCAGGAAAGGCCTAACTACAGATAGAAAATCAATAAAAGAAATGATAATAAATCTATATGGAAAAGTATGATAATTTACTTTTTCTAAAAACTTTATAAACTTGAATTGTCTCAAGAAGAAGGAAGATTGAATAAATGAATAATAAACTTCAGGAATAGGTACAGATGATCAAACTGAAACTCAGTGATTAAGAAGGTATATTGCTTGAAATAGCCAGGGTCTACACACTAGCAGTGACCATTATTAAAATGAATTGTTAGTTGAACATTGCCATACTCAAAATGTACCCAGAGAGATTAACAGGCAGGTTTTTGGACTTTGAAGGGACAGATGAATTCTTTTTTTCTCTTTCTTTTAAAAATTAAAAAAATTGCAGATTATTTCTGTCTCATAAAATTGTATAAAATGGAAAGCTATATATCTCATTTTATGAGGCTAAAGTAACCTTGCTATCAAAATTATAAATTGTATTTTAAAGTACAAATACAAAAATCTCAAATAAAATGTTTGCATATCATATATTTATGTCATACATCACAAGAGGGATTATTCCACAAATACAAGGATGGTTCAACATCCAAAATCTACTAACATAAGTCTTCACATTAACAGATGAAGGGAAATGCTTTACGAAGATATATAAATAAGTGCATGAAAGACATTTGAGAAGTCAATATTCATCCATGATTAAAAATAAACTCTTAACAAATTAATAAAAGGAAACTCTCTCTTAATTCGACAAACGAGCTTGAGTGTGTGCTAAGTAAGTTCAGTCATATTCAACTCTTTGTGACCCTATGGACTGTAGCCCACCAGGCTCCTCTGTCCATGAGATTCTCAAGGCAAGAATACTGGAATGGGTTGTCATGTCCTCCTCCAGGGGATCATCCTGACCCAGGCATCGAACCTCTGAAGTCTCCTGCGTTGGCAGGTGGGTTCTTTACTACTAGCTCCACCTGTGAAGGCCCAAGTTGACAAATAAAAGCTTTTGAATACTACAGAAAACATCACACTTAAGAGCTAAGACTCAAGAAGAAGAGAAGTGTGCTTACTTTTACAGTTCAATGTAGTATTAGAGGTTATAGCCAATAATGTAAAAGAGGAAAAAACATAAGATGTAAGAACTGAAATGAAAAGAACAAAGCCATCTTTATTTACAGATATATTATTGTTCATGTAGAATTCAAAAGAATTTAAATACAATGAGTAGAAATAAAAAAGAGGATTAAGCAAATTTGTTGGCTAAAAGATTTACATACAGAAATTAATAGCCTTAATTTACCCTAGGCATAATCAATATTTAACAGAAGAAAAATGCATTTATAGTAATAACAAAACTCAAAAGGCATTTAGAGATAACACTCATTAAAAATGAAAGATATATGAGCCCTTTATAGAGAATATTAAATACAAATTGAAGGCCAGATTACACCTGAATAGACACAGAGATATACTGTGTTCCTAGATAAGAAGACTAAAAAGCATGAACATGTCAAGTGTCTACATATCACTTCATAAATTCAGGGCATTTTTGGTAAAAATGCCAACAGGTTTTTAGAATGATTTTTCATGAAGGTTTATGGAATGATTCTTAAATTCATAGGAAACAAACAAGAAAAGACCAATGTGAGGAAAGACAATTTTGAAGAACAAGTTTAGGAGACTTTCCTAAGCAGAAATAAAACTTATTTTGAAGGTACATCTATTAAGGCAAGCATGCACTGAGTTGGGGCGAAACAATTAGGTTACTGATATAGGATGTGGACCCTGAAACATAAATTCATGATGATGATGGTGGTGGTGGTGATGATGCCATAAATATATAATATATATAAAATCAGAAATGGCAGCTGTTATAAATGGGGGAAAGATGAGCTCTTTAATATACTTTTCTAGGACAATCGTGTAATTGCCCATTTGGGGAAAAAAATGGATTCTTAATTCACTTCATACAAAAAAATTATGCATGGATTTAAAGTCCAAATGTGTGAGAGGTAATTATAGAGTAATAATTTCCATGGTACTTCATGGAGCTTTATGGAATGATTCTAAAATTCATAGGAAACAAACAAGAAAAGGCCAATATGAGGAAAGACAATTAAAAAATAATTTATTTACTGTAATCAGAGGCCAATTATGTTACAATATCGTGATGGCTTTTGCCATACATTGACGTGAATCAGCCACGGGGGTACATGTGTCCCCCATCCCAAACCCCTCTCCCACCTCTCTCCCCATCCCATCCCTCTGGGTTGTCCCAGCGCACCGGCTTTGAGTGCCCTGTTTCATGCATTGAACTTGGACCCAGCAATCCCACTGCTGGGCATACACACCGAGGAAACCAGAATTGAAGGAAAGACAGTTTTGAAGAACATGTTTAGGAGCCTTTCCTAAGCAGAAATAAAAGTTATTTTGAAGGATGCTAAGGTAAGCATCCAGCAGTCATGTATGGATGTGAGAGTTGAACTATAAAGAAAGCTGAGCATCAAAGGGTTGATGCTTTTGAACTGTGGTGCTGGAGAAGACTTTGAGAGTCCCTTGGACTGCAAGGAGGTCAAACCAGTCAATCCTAAAGGAAATCAGTTCTGAATATTCACTGGAAGGACTGCTGCTGAAGCTCAAACTCCAATACTTTGCAAACCACCTGCTGGAAAGAACTGACTCATTGGAAAAGACCCTGATGCTGGGAAAGATTGAAGACAGGAGGAGAAGGGGAAGACAGAGGATGAGATGGTTGGATGGCATCACCGCCTCGATGGACATGAGTTTGAGCAAACTGTGGGAGATAGTGAAGGATAGGGAAACCTGGTGTGCTGCAGTCCATGGTGTTGCAAAGAGTTGGACATGACTGAATGAATGAACAACAATAGAATAAAGTATTTATGAATTTGAGGTAGAAAGAAATTTCTTTTAAAAATCCCTCAAAAAAGTATAAGAAATAAAACAATTGATAACTTCCTAGCTTTTTAAAAAAACCTGACAACTTCTTCAAAATAAAGATAGCATAGAGAAAGTAAAAAGATAAGCCATAGCTTGGAAGAACATATTTGCAATGAATGTATCTGATCAGGAACAGTCATTAAGAATGTATACACCACTTTCACAAATCAGTAATCCCCAGTGGCAAAGAACTTGAATAGACAATTCGTGAAAGAAGAAACCTGAATGTTTGACTTCATTACTAATCAGGGAAAAACAAACAAAAATGAGATACTTTGCAAATATCAAATTTTCAAAAACTAAAACAAATTCAAAACTGAATTGTTGGCAAGGATGTGGAAAAATGGAAACTTTCATATATTCTTGTTAGGAGTGAAGTTGGGACAATCACTTCAAAGGGCAATATTGCAGTACTTGGTAAGGTTACTTTGCTTATATTATAATTCACCAATTCTACTTTTAGGCATGGTGACTGTAGTTTCACTTTCTGTTACAGTAATCTCTAGCCACATGTAGCTATTTGAGCACTTGAAAAATTGAGATGTAATGTAAGTACAAAATGGGGTTCCTAGTGGCTTAGCAGTAAAAAAAAAAAATCTGCTTGCAATGCAGGAGACTTGGGGCTCAATTCCTGGGTTGGGAAGATCCCCTGGAGAAGGAAGTGGCAACCCACTCCAGTATTCGTGCCTGGAAAATCCCGTGGAAGAAGGAGCCTGGCGGGCTATAGTCCATGGGGTTGAAAAGGAGTTGGACAATACTTAGTGACTAAACTACAACAACAAAAATAAGTGTAAAATAAACAACATATTGAAAAGACAGTATAAAAGAAGCATGTACAGTATCTAATTCATAATTTTATTTATGATGATTACTTATTGGAATGATAATACTTTGGATATATTGGTTAAGTAAAATATATTATTTGAATTAAAATTTAACCTGTTACTTTTAATTTTTAAAATGTGGCTACTTCTACTAGACGGTGCTGGTCTAGGAAAATTCTCACACATCTACCTGAGAAGACACGTGTGAGAATGCTTGTAGTAGCATGGCTTGCAAAGACAAATTTAGAAATAACCTCTATGTTAATTAATAGGACAGTGGCTAATTTGTCTCCATGAAATGAAATGAAATCCTATACAGTACAGAGTTAAATAAATTAGAGCTGAAAATACAAGCAAAGAGAAATCTCAAAAACATAGCTATGGAATGGTATGCAGAGTATGTTAAACAAAAAATACATTCTCTTTCTTTTTGTTTGAGACCTTCCATGCACCTCCAGCTTTCCCCTCTCACTTTAAAGCCAGGAGAAGTGGAACTCTACTCAAATAAGAATAACACCACTAACACATGTGACTGTGTCCCTAAGAAAAGTGAAAGGCTACTAGCATAATGAATACACCTATTTTGGCAGAGTGGAATTTAATCACAGCTTTATTGTGTAGTGGGGTTAACACTTGCCTAACTGATTTCACACAGTAGCTATGAAAACAAATCGTGATGAGAAGGAAAGCCTTCTCTGAATGTTGATAGCTTCTGGCCTCTTCAGCAGCAGTTGATTCATGGGACTTGTTCTCATTTTGGCAGGTTTGAGTGGAAAACACACAGCCATGGGGGCCTCTGAAACCAAGAACTGGAACTGCGGAAACATTAGATGTTTGTATCAGGATGACCTTCAACCAGTACCCAACGAGTGATAGCTAGCCATCAGACCTGAAAATGACCTTTAATGTGATTGTCTTACATGCTTCCCGGAGAAGGCAATGGTATCCCACTCCAGTACTCTTGCCTGGAAAATCCCATGGATGGAGGAGCCTGGTAGGCTGCAGTCCATGGGATCACTAACAGTCGGACATGACTGAGTGACTTCACTTTCACTTTTCACTTTCATGCATTGGAGAAGGAAATGGCAACCCACTCCAGTGTTCTTGCCGGGAGAATCCCAGGGACGGGGGAGCCTGGTGGGCTGCCGTCTATGGGGTCACACAGAGTCGGACACGACTGAAGCGACTTAGCAGCAGCAGCAGCGCATGTTCCCCACAGATACACAGAAGTGAAGTAAGATAATCCTAAGGGATACAGCATTCTACTTACTGGGTGCTCCAAGGACAGACAAAATTGCCAGAGCTGTTTTCTTTGTCAGTCAGTCCACACATCCATTTATTCACCCAGACATTCATCTTTCCTCTGACACACAGACCACCCTGGCACAATGTGAGAGGGATCACACTGGGTGTGAACACCAGCGGGTGTGGTCAGTGGGTCCATCTTTTCGTCTGTTCACCACACTCCCTAAGAGCACTACCAAGGACCTCGTACTGGCCAGATACAGCAAGCATTTAACTGTCCTTTCCAAGTACTGTGGGCTGCATATTTGTGTCCCTCCAAAATTCATGTGTTGAAGCCCTAGTCTCCATTGTGATGGTATTAGGAAGTGGGGCCTTTGGGAGGTGATTATGTCATGAGGATGGAGCCCTCATGATGAAATTAGTTCCCTTATAAGAAGAGAAGCAAGGGAGCTTGCTTCCTTTCTTACTCTTCCATCTGAGGACACAACCAGGAAGACTGTTCTCACCAGGAACTGAATAGGTTGGCCCTTTAACCTTGGACTTCCCAGTCTCCACAACTGTGAGAAATAGGTTACTGTTGTTTAAGCCACCAGGACTATGGCATTTTTGTTGCAGCAGCCCAAACTGACTAACACACCAAACAAAGGATTTTACCCTGTGCAGGGTTT
This sequence comes from Cervus elaphus, assembly GCF_910594005.1. Taxonomy (NCBI): domain Eukaryota; kingdom Metazoa; phylum Chordata; class Mammalia; order Artiodactyla; family Cervidae; genus Cervus; species Cervus elaphus. The sequence goes on from NC_057825.1 coordinate 88,595,630, forward strand.
CTCTCAAGTGACCACTCCCTCCTTATGTTTGCGATTGTCCCCTGCATTGGTCTCCCTCTCACTTCTTGGGTAGTTAATTCTCAGACCCCACTCCTCCTTCTCATGCTTCCTGAGTTTTGGTGGGCTCCCAGGAAAATGCCCTCAAGTCTCTGGTTTCCTCTCCCAAACTTGGTGGCCCCAGGTTGAACTCATGATCTTCTTTTCATACCCTGTCTTCCTTGGTCACCATGTCAGGACTGGCCTGGGACCTCAACTGCTTCCCCAACATCAAGGGTCTCTGCCAAGTCAGAGGGATTGGCTGAATTGGAGTTTGTAAATTATGGAGCCTCAGGAATGTTTTGTTTGTTTAAACTAAATAGTGTTTGAGATAAATGAAAAATAACAAAAATGCAGACGTTCATTTATCCTTTAAACCTGAATTTCACAGGTTTGTAACAGTAAGTGGGAACTGATTGGCAGCTACCCCTTTTATTCTAAGCACATGCCATTCAATATGCCATGTAGTTTGTCAGGGTCCCCACTAGTGTCTATTGATCTCCAACAAGATACTTTCTTTTTTTTTTTTTTCTTTTTTAAAAGTTATTTGCACAGACCTTGTAGTAAGGTGTGTCATAGATTTGTGTGGAAACATGATGGTGCTTTTGCAGAATTATTCATTGCATGCGGAAAAATATAGATACTATTGCACTAGTATAGGAAATGTGGGCTTTACCATGGCTCCAACTTAGCCTATAAGTGAAGGAAGATAAATTAAACAGTGACAGACTTTATTTTTTTGGGCTCCAAAATCACTGCAGATGGTGACTGCAGTCATGAAATTAAAAGACGCTTGCTACTTGGAAGAAAAGTTATGACCAACCTAGACAGCTTATTAAAAAGCAGAGACATTACTTTGCCAACAAATATCTGTCTAGTCAAAGCTATGGTTTTTCCAGTAGTCATGTATGGATGTGAGAGTTGGACTATAAAGAAAACTGAGCGCCGAAGAATTGATGCTTTTGAATTATGGTGTTGGAGAAGACTCTTGAGAGTCCCTTGGACTGCAAGGATATCCAACCAGTCCATCCTAAAGGAAATCAGTCCTGAATATTCATTGGAAGGACTGATGCTGAAGCTCAAACTCCAATACTTTGGCCACCTGATGTGAAGAACTGACTCATTGGAAAAGATCCTGATGATGGGAAAGATTGAAAGCAGGAGGAGAAGGGGATGACAGAGGATGAGATGGTTGGATGGCATCACCGACTCAATGGACATGAGTTTGAGTAAACTCTGGGAGTTGGTGATGGACAGGGAGGCCTGGTGTGCTGCAGTCCATGGAGTTGCAAAGAGTCAGACAGTACTGAGCAACTGAACTGAACTGATGAGTGAACATTGATTCCTTTTAGTATCTGTGGTAGCTGCTCTCTGCCCCTCCTGTTTTTACTTATGCTGTTAATTAAACATGGCAAATAAGCTGCCTGATCCAGCATACTTATTTTCTGGGAAAGATTGAAGGCAGAGAAAGATTGAAGGCAGGAAGAGACAGGGATGACAGAGGACAAGATGGCTGGATGGTATTACTGATTCAATGGACATGAGTTTGATCAAGCTCTGGGAGATGGTGAAGGACAGGGAAACCTGGCGTGCTGCAGTCCACTGGGTCACAAAGAGCTGGACAGGACTGAGCGACTGAACAACAACCAGCATATTTAATCCAAAGATTGTAGTAAGGTCCCCCCTGAGCTCAGTGAACAAGCCATTCAAGTTTGCTCAGTGATTTCTGCTCTCTTGGTTGGACACACTTACTTGAGCTGCTTGGGTGGTTGCTGAATACAGCTCTCCAGGTCATCCGTTTTGATAGAAGCTATGTGTCACTTTTCTATGCCACAGATTTATTCCAGAGGGGGTGGAATCAAGTGCTCAGGAAGGGCAGGGCAGTCGCTCACACTTTTCCAAGACCTAGCTCTTTCCTGAGCTGTGTTTCCAGGTGAGAGATTGTGTCAGCTTTGGAAACACTGGTGGTGGGTTAGTAGCCTCAGTTCCATGCAACAGGGTTCTCAAGGGCCCGTTGAACTGAAACAACTGTTTCTTTATAAATGAAACAGAAAATGATGCTGTTAGAAACTCCAAACAAGAATTTATTTTTAAGCTGGGATAATTAACATGTAGGAATAGATAGGGGCTTCCCAGGTGACTCAGTGATAAAGAATCTATGTGCCAAGCAGGAGAAGTGGATTTGACCCCTGGATTGGGAAGATCCCATGGGGAAGGAGATGGCAACCCACTCCATTATTCTTGTCTAGGAGATCTGGCAGGTGGCAGTCCTTGGGGTCTCAAAGAGTCAGACACAACTTAGTGACTAAACAGCAACAAGGAATAGATGATGAACAAAGAAAACTGCTTCTATGTGATAGATGCTCTGTTTGGTCCGTTCCAGTTCCCAGGCAAAACTTTGCAGGTGTAATCAGAGATGTGCGCTGCTAAACTGAAACACAAGTCACCTTGTCTGCCTGCAGGCTGCTGGTTGTATTTATGATCATATCTTACCCACATATAAAGATCTTCAGGAAACTATTTTTCTCAGAACTCTCCAGCAGTGTATATACCACTCCCCTGTTTCCTGTCATAAAATGGGGGACACATTTTAAGAACAGGTTCTTTGAAAGGAAATAGTTATTTCTCTTTTTCACTAGACTAAGGTATATTATATAAATGAAAATATGATGTGAGCCAAATACACTCATATTTCAACAAAACAGAGTCTCTCTGCAGGCACTGAGGTTTAAGTATCCTATCAAGTGAAGTCAACTCCACATTGAATTCCCTTCTCTGAGCCACCGTATTTCTGAGATCTTATTACTTTTGGCACCAGAAGAAACTGGTCATTTTTACAGTATTTCAGGCTGGACAGATTGGGGAGTAAAACCTGGTCTCCTCAAATGAAGTGAAGCCAAAGAATTAAGTTAGTCTCAAATGGCACCATTTGCTGCTTTCACTTGGAAATCTTATTTCCCATCATTAAAAGCAAGGTTTGAGAATGTCAAAGCAACTTGGCCATCTGTTCAATTTCCATTTTATCTTGGCAGATTTCCTTTGGCTGAGTGTATACAAAGTTGACTTTTGATTCAAGAAGAAAGCAGGATAAAGAAAAAGAAGGGAAACTAAGTAGATATTGGGGGAAAGGAAGCATTTATTGAGAACTGACTATAGCCATGGAATTTTGTATATTTTATCCCTTTTTATGTCATAAAATCCTGATAAATTGGTATTGTGTCCATACTATTGATAAAAGATACAAGATTTGAAAGACTGCCTGGTTAACTACCAAATCCATTTTCTGTCTATTACTACTTGGAGAATAATAAAAAAAAAAGTGAGAAGAAACAAGTTTGAAAGATTATAACCCATTCACCTCAGGGGTTTGTTGAGAAGTTGGTGCAAGAGAGGTGTTGAACTCTAATGAATGGCTAAGGTGGAAATGAAAGCTTAGGAAGTGTCATTTTAAAAGGCTGAGAATCAAATGCAAGGTTCAGATACAAGGTCTGGCAAACCTCCTGAAGCCTAGACTCACATTTTGATGGTTTTAGAGTGTTTGGAAGAATTTTGTGGTTCCTTGACTTAACCTAAGTGAATGGGGAGTGATGCAGAAGGCAGTGTGTTCTATTCAATAAGGAGCAGGAGTTGGACAGGTGCCAGACATGAGCTAAGTATTAAAAGAGTGAATTTGCTTACTTTGTGGAGAATGGACAATAAGGACTCAAATTAAAGCAAACAAGCTAAGGCTTAGGTCAGTAGTCTAGGTGAGACAGGGTGATGGCAAAAACCAGAGTGGTAGTGATGGAGAGAGTTGAAAAGTGGTTGAATTTACATTATATCTTCAAGGTAGAGCCAATATCATGGCTGTTGGATTGGAGGTAATATGTGAGACAAGGAGAGAAGTCAGGGATAATGCTGAGATATTTTTTTGACCTGAGCAATTGATTGAAACTGTGATGGGCGATTATCTGTGGAGAAATATTTTTTAAAAGGTATATTAACAAATACATGTGGAATCTAGAAAAATGGTATAGATGATCTTTTTTGCAAAGCAAATAGAGACACAGATATAGAGAACAGACATAAGGACACCAAGCGGGGAGAGGGGGTGGGTGGTATAGATTGGGAGATTGGGATTGATGTATAAAACAGATAAATGAGAACCTACTGTAAGCACAGGGAACTATACTCAGTGCTCTGTGGTAACCTGAATGGGAAGGAAATCCAAAAAGGAGGGGATATATATATATATAAAACTGATTCACCAACTACACTCCAATAAAAATTAATTTAAAAAAGGTAGAGGAGGTATTGAGTCCAATTTGGGGTAGAAAAACTTTATCATATCTAGTGGTTATTCAAGTGAAATTATTGGGAAGACAGGTGAATGCATAAATTTGAAGACACTGTATATGATTTGGATATCAGGGCTGGAGGTATACACAGAAATGTGTTGTTGTTTTTCAGTTGCTATGTCATGTCCGACTCTTTGCAACCCCATGGACTGCTGCACACCAGGCTTCCCTGTCCTTCACTATCTCCCACAGTTTGCTCAAATTCATGTCGAGTCTGTGATGCCATCTAACCATCTCATCCTCTGCTCTCTTCTGCTTTTGCCTTCAATCTTTCCCAGTATCAGGGTATTTTCCAGTGAGTTGGCTCTTCACATCAGGTAGCTGAAGTATTAGAGTTTTAGCTTCAGCATCAGTCTTTCCAGTGAATATTCAGGGTTGATTTCCTTTAGGATTGACTGGTTTGATCTCCTTGCTGTCCAGGGGACTCTCGAAAGTCTTCTCCAGCATCACAATTTGAAAGCATCAATTCTTCAGCACTCAGCCTTCTTTATGGTCCAACTCTCACATCCATACATGACTACTGGAAAAACCATAGCTTTGATTATATGGACCTTTGTCAGCAAAGTGATGTCTTTGCTTTTTAATACCCTGCCTAGGTTTGTCATACATACAGAAATGTATGGCATTTAAATTCGTAAGATTGGGTGTGTTTCCCAAGGGATTATAGAAGGAGCAGAGAATGTTAATCTTTGTAGACCTAAAATGCATCCATAGCCTTCCAGAGTGGGGGCCATGGAGGTTGGGTGATAAGCAAAATTTTACTCTAAATCAACCTCACAGTGGACCTAAGTCTCTGAATTTACCTCAGGTTATTTCCTAAGTTCTTGAATGTATGACTGGAATAGGCCCACTGGTAACTGGCAGAATCACCACCTTCACTTGTGAACTGAGGGCTAATAAGGTAGGGAGATCCAAGCAGAAGACCCTGGGACTTCTTTTCCCTACCAATCCCTGGGTGAACTGCAATTGTTGGTACCACCATCGAAGGCTTGAAAGATGCAGAAATGGTGATTCCTTCCATATCTTCACTTAATTTGTCTGTTGGTCTAGCCATAAGGCAGATGGGTCTTGGAGAATGACTGTGTGTTTTTGGAAAGTTAATCAGATGTGATTCCAATCGTAGTGGCAATATAGCTGAAGTAGGTGTCATGGAAGACTGAGCCACCTGTTCTTCCAACTTGCTTATGTTTTAGAACTATTTCAACTCAGTTACAGCATGGTGTTGTGCATGCCTAATGCTGTAAACTTGGATTCAGATAATCCTCAGCTCTTAATGAACAGTCATGATGAAATTTTACCTTGGGTTCCATGGTCAGGCACTCAATCTCAGCTAGGGCTCCTTAGTTGGCCAGATACTGTTTCTTATAGGAAAATGGGCATTTGATGAGAAGATCATGACTTTGCTCCAATACCTTGGGTTCTAGATGATGCTGGGGCTGGACAGAAATTCCATGTAGTATCCTTATCTGCTGCACACACTGTGCTCATCACAGGATCTTCTGACTTACAAAACCCAAGTGGCCGGGAGCTTTCATTAATTGGACTGATTGCAGAGGCTTCTCTTGCTTTTGGCTGAATAATCTGGCAAACACATGGATTTCTTGGTCAATGAATCAGAGTAATTAAGCACTTAGGTGTGGTATATGTGTAGCATGAGCTTCCTTTCCAATCTGCCCAAGCCATTTTCCAGTTGATTCTAAAAGATAAAATCTCAGCCAATACAGAGTCTTTAATGTCTTATTTTCTTGGACGCTTTCACTCTTACATAGATCTTCACCATTTTGGTGGTGTCCTGGAAAAAAACTTAGACTCTTTTATAGAACTTCAATATTTTACTCCCTTGGAAAAATGCCATGGTTTGCTGACAATTGTTCTAGAGTATCTTCAGTCAAACATATTCTGTCACCACAAGAATTCATTTCTTCCAAAATCTTACTTCTGACCTACCTCAGAGGTCCCATTAGAACAATTCTTCAACCGTATTAAATACCATGGATTCTACCACCTTTTACTTTCTCCCATTCCCCCTCATAGCCTTACTTCCCTCCATATCCCACCTGGTTTCACTGATTGTCATTAACACAATAACTAGCTCCTTACTCTCACTGGTGATTCTCTTGCTATGCCCTCTTCCCAGCCCATTACATATCTGGCAAACCCCAGTTCTGGGGAATCTCTCAGTTTTATCTGGGCTTCCATACCAGCCTGCAGCCTGGTCTCACTCTAAATTGATGAGCACACATTACAAATGGATCCTTGGTCTTCTTTACCACTTTCCCCTCATCAATTGGTCTTTTACTTGAGTTAGCTTGTCCACATTTCCTCCCTTCTGTGAACTTGCAACCCCCAAGCCCCTGCTCTTCATCCACTTATGACATTACTTCTTATTTCAGTGAGACAATGCTCTCCCATCTATGGCTGTGTGTAAACTACTCTTGCTTCTCTCTAAGACTCCGCTTTCAAAAAACCCTCCATGGTCCCACACCAACTTCAGCTACCAACCTCTTATATCAGCATTCCTTGAAAGACTTTTCTCTATTTTTCTCCTCCCATTCTCTCCTTATCCATCTCCAGTCCATCCACTGAAACCACTCTTCTGAAGGCCAACAAAGACTTTTATCTTGTTTTGTCAATATTCAATTCTTCTTCCTTATCTGACTCAGATTCTCAACAATATTTGAAATGGGTTTTCACTAATGCTTCTCAAAAACCTGTCTTCACTTGGTTCTGGGATACCATGCTCTACTGGTTTTTCTTCTCTGTTTCCAGCCACTCCTTCTTCATCTCCTGTCTGGCTTCTGCTTATTCTAACCTTAAATCCTAGAATTCCCCAGGGCTCAACTTTAAGATTGTTTTTCTGCTCATTTAACAGGTGATCTCAAATAATGGCATATTTTTAAATATCACTTATATTCTGTCTGTGCATTCAGGGTGCTATAACAGCAACAAAAAAATACCATAGACTGGTTGGCTTAAACAACAAACAATTATTTCGCATAGTTCTGGAGGCTGGGAAGCCCAAGATCAAATTGCTGGCAGATTTTGTTGCATGAAGGGGGACACCTTCCAGGGCCTGAAAGGGGGCTCTTGTCTAACACTTGGAAATGAATTGTCAGAGGAGACACATGTGCTGACAAAGCAAGAGACTTTATTGGGAAGGGGCACCCAGGTAGCGAGCAGTAGGGTAAGGGAACCCAGGAGAGCTGCTCTGCTATGTGGCCTGAAGTCTCAGGTTTTGTGGTGATGGGATTAGTTTCCAGGTTGTCTCTGGCCAACTACTCTGACTCAGGGTCCTTCCTGGTGGTGCATGCATTACTCAGCCAAGATGGAAGCCAAAAATGATTCTAGGAGGTGATAGGAAATGTGGTGTCTTCTTCTTCTTTTTTTTTTTTTTTTTTGGTGTCTTCTTTTGAACTTTCCTGAATTCTTCTGGTTGGTGGTAGCTTCTTAGTCCTATGTCCCTGACCAGGACCTTCTGTCATAAAATAACTCATGCAGCCTTGTCCAACTCAATGAAACTATGAGCCGTGCTGTGTGGGGCCACCCAAGACATGGTGGAGAGTCTGATAAAACGTGCCAGCAAATTTGAAAAACTCAGCAGTGGCCACAGGACTGGAAAAGGCCAGTTTTCATTCCAATCCCAAAGAAAGGCAATGCCAAAGAATGCTCAAACTACTGCACAATTGCACTCATCTCACACACTAGCAAAGTAATAATCAAAATTCTCCAAGACAGGCTTCAACGGTACATGAACCGTGAACTTCCAGATGTTCAAGCTGGTTTCACAAAAGGCAGAGGAACCAGAGATTAAATTGCCAACATCTGCTGGATCACCAAAAAAGCAAGAGAGTTCCAGAAAAACATCTACTTCTGCTTTATTGACTATGCCAAAGCCTTTGACTGTGTGGATCACAACAAACTGGAAAATTCTGAAAAAGAAGGGAATACCAGACCACCTGACCTGCCTCCTGAGAAATCTGTATTCAGGTCAAGAAGCAACAGTTAGAACTGGACATGGAACAACAGACTGGTTCCAAATAGGAAAAGGAGTACATTAAAGCTGTATATTGTCACCCTGCTTATTTAACTTATATGCAGAGTACATCATGAGAAACGCTGGGCTGGAGAAAGCACAAGCTGGAATCAAGATTGCCAGGAGAAATATCAATAACCTCAGATATGCAGATGACACCACCCTTATGGCAGAAAGTGAAGAAAAACTAAAGAGCCTCTTGATGAAAGTGAAAGAGGAGAGTGAAAAAGTTGGCTTAAAGCTCAACATTCAGAAAACCAAGATCATGGCATATGGTCCCATCACTTCATGGCAAATAGATGGGGAAACAATGGAAAACAGTGAGAGACTTTATTTTCTTGGGCTCCAAAATCACTGCAGATGGTGACTGCAGCCATGAAATTAAAAGATGCTTGCTCCTTGGGAGAAAAGTTATGACCAACCTAGACAGCATATTAAGAAGCAGAGACATTACTTTGCCAACAAAGGTCCATCTAGTCAAAGCTATGGTTTTTCCTATAGTCATGTATGGATGTGAGAGTTGAACTATAAAGAATTCTGAGCACCAAAGAATTGATGCTTTTGAACTGTGGTGTTGGAGAAGACCATTCAACCCACTATATGCAGTTATTTCTTACTAGGATCAGTGCAATAGCTTTTTAACTGGTTTCTATATTTTAATTTCCACATCCCCATGAACACACACACAGAATTTATTTTACAGTGAAATATAACTCCTTACCATGGCCCACAGAGTAGATAACTCTGGCCTCTGCCTATCTCTGATCTCATTTACCAGACACTAGCTTTTATCTAGACTAGTAGATGATCCTCAGACAGGGAAAAGGGGCTTCCAGGTGGCACTAGTGGTAAAGAACCTGTCTACCAATGTAGGTTAGACGAAAGAGACATGGGTTCAATCCCTGGGTAGGGAAGATTCCCTGGAGGAGGGCACAGTGACCCACTCCAGTATTCTTACCTGGAGAATCCCATGTACAGAAGAATCTGGCGGGCTACAGTTCATAGGTCCCAAAGAGTCAGGCACGACTGAAGTGACTTAGCACGCACACAAACACACAGGGCAAATGGGGGGCCAATCAGATTCTCATGAGCATGGAAGGTCAGCCATTCTAAGCAGGGGTAGGTAGAAAACACACACCCAGAGGCTTGAGCTGAAATCAGTTTGTAAATTTCACAGAGGCTGCAGGGAACTGGCAGAGAGTGAGATGGCTGAGAACACCTCTACAGGTTAAGTCTCAGAAGCAGGGGGCAGAGAAGACATCAGAGGGCGAAGACACACTTACTTGTTGTTGTTGTTCTGTCCCTAAATTGTGTCTGACTCTTCGTGACCCCATGGACTGCAGCATGCCAGGCTCCTCTGTCCTCCGCTGTCTTGACTATCTCCCACACACTTACGGGGTTTAGTATTAGGTGGTGAGTCCTTGCGCGGGGCAGAACATTGTTACAGCAACTGAAGTCAGTCTATTCATTTCTTGTCTGCATTCCTGGGTCCTGCACATGTGTAATGGTACCAACAAGAGGCAAGACTCCATAGAGGATTTTAACTGTAATGGTAACTGAACTGCAGCAGTCATCTTGCGTCCAGGGAATAGTGCCTTTGTGGAGGTGAACTGTCCAGATATGTAAATATTAGTGGTGGAGTAAAAAGAATATGAATTAGACACTTGTTTTTAAGTTCCACTCTTCCAACTACTAGGCATAAATTTACATTACTTTCCTTCTTTGGAAAATTCATGAGTAAAATGGGAATAAAAACATCTGCACTGGCTGTTCTCGGTTGGGTCACCCATCTCCATTTTAGCGTTCTTCTCACTGCAGAGGCTGCAAGACTGAACACTACATTGCTCAGATTTCTCAGTTCAAGATATGACTTCAACTTTACCAATTTGATACAGTTGTATGATTTTTAGAAAGTTAGAGGTAAAAGGGGGTTACTTTCCTGGAAAGAAATTTGTTGAAACACATGACATCCCTACAGATGGTTCCTGGGTCCAGTCTCCAGTTTCCTGGGGAGAGAGGAAGAGTAGTAGTAGTGTCCACAGCTTTTTAGTATGAATTCTATTCCTGGTCACAGATTGGGTCATCCATTCTCTAATTTCCTGAGCATGAGACATAGATGGCAGGGTAGTGGCTTTTTGCTTCTATAGCTGCAGTGACAGACTCAGAGGAATAGCTTCCATGATGGATCAGTTCTCTCTTCCTGGAGATTATTCCAGGAGAACCGGTCTAGAATCTGATCCTTATGCCCTTCTGATGATTTTAAAAAGATCTAATCTTTGGAACCAAATCCTTTCCTTCTTAAAATCCTCAAAAGTAATTTCTATTTCCGGAACTGGAGAAGGGGACCCTTATAAAGGCATGAGATGTCTTACCCAGAAAAGACCAGTTGACTCAGCATGAAGAAGCCTCAAAATATAATATGGCATTTACCCTGGTGAGTGCACTGAAGTCCGGATTGGGCCTTTGGCTTACCTTCTTAGGGTCTGATATATTAGGATGGATGGGCCTTGGACACTGACTCATGCTAACAAACTCTCAAGATGAGAATTTATGAAACCAGATTACTAATTTAATTGTTTGTAATGAGAATTTGTCAATGTTAGTCATTCAGTTGTATCTGACTCTTTACAACCCCATGATCTATATCCTGCCAGGCTCCTCTGTTCATGGACTTCTCCAGGCAAGAATACTGGAGTGGGTAGCCATTCCCTTCTCCAGGGAAATTTTCCTGACCGAGGAATTGAACCTGTGTCTCCAGCATTGCAGGCAGATTCTTTACTGTCTGAGCCACTAGGGAAGACCTTAGAATGAGAAAGGCACTGCCAAAAAGACCAGATGCAAGTTTTAGCCTCACTAGAATCTCTATCAATTATGGTCAAGCCACAAGGGAATTCAAGTTATCAAAGACCACTCAGTGAACAGGCTACAGAAACAAAGAAAGAGCCACACAGAGATGGACTTGCCTCCTGTGTCAGACTAACCGTAGGTCCTGGGCACTCTTTCCCCTGGATAGTGCTTGAGTGGACTCTCTGATATGGTGTCCCTGAGATTCTTCTTTCCATGCTTTCAAGGAAGACCAGAATTCCTTCTGAGTCTAAACATCTCAGATCTCGAAGATCTGGGAGGAATTCTGCTCCTTAGGTGGTGCCTAAGAATATCTCTATTCTATTTGATAATTAGCAGATTCTTAGTTTTCCATCTCATAATGTAAACTTACTTCTCCAAGTTCCAAGGTCTTAGAGAAAGACTAGCCAAATCACATATTTGTCAGGGTTGTTGTGAGGATTAAATTAAGTAAAATCATTGTATATATTCAAAATACCTACCATTATACCTGGCACATAGCTGCATATTTAATAAACATTCATTTTATTTCATTGATTTTTTTTTCTCCCAGATTTGAGCATAATATTAGTACTATTAAATATCTTAATATCAATCTTTGGAAAGTATTTTGTTTACTTATCTACCTTCCTAAAGAAAGAATACCAAACTTAACTTGGCTTTTTCTTATTGACTTTTGGTTATCAATATACACAGCCATTGGGCTTCCCAGGTGGAGCAATGGTCAAGAATCTATCTGTCAGCAATTAGAGAAGGAAGAAATGAAGAACCCCAGGGTTAGCAGAAGGAAAGAAATCCTAAAAATTAGGGCAGAAATAAATGCAAAAGAAACTAAAGAGACCATAGCAAAAATCAACAAAGCTAAAAGCTGGTTTTTTGAAAAAATAAACAAAATTGACAAACCATTAGCAAGACTCATTAAGAAGCAAAGAGAGAAGAACCAAATTAACAAAATTAGAAATGAAAATGGAGAGATCACAACAGACAACACTGAAATACAAAGGATCATAAGAGACTACTACCAGCAGCTCTATGCCAATAAAATGGACAACTTGGATGAAATGGACAAATTCTTAGAAAAGTATAACCTTCCAAAACTGAACCAGGAAGAAATAGAAGATCTTAACAGACCCATCACAAGCAAGGAAATCGAAACTGTCATCAAAAATCTACCAGCAAACAAAAGCCCAGGACCAGATGGCTTCACAGCTGAATTCTACCAAAAATTTAGAGAAGAGCTAACACCTATCTTACTCAAACTCTTCCAGAAAATTGCAGAGGAAGGTAAACTTCCAAACTCATTCTATGAGGCCACCATCACCCTAATTCCAAAACCAGACAAAGATGCCACAAAAAAAGAAAACTACAGGCCAATATCACTGATGAACATAGATGCAAAAATCCTTAACAATATTCTAGCAAACAGAATCCAACAACATATTAAAAAAATCATACACCACGACCAAGTGGGCTTTATCCCAGGAATGCAAGGATTCTTTAATATCCGCAAATCAATCAATGTAATACACCACATTAACAAATTGAAAGATAAAAACCATATGATTATCTCAATAGATGCAGAGAAAGCCTTTGACAAAATTCAACACCCATTCATGATTAAAACTCTCCAGAAAGCAGGAATAGAAGGAACATACCTCAACATAATAAAAGCTATATATGACAAACCCACAGCAAGTATCACCCTCAATGGTGAAAAATTGAAAGCATTTCCCCTGAAATCAGGAACAAGACAAGGGTGCCCACTCTCACCACTACTATTCAACATAGTGTTGGAAGTTTTGGCCACAGCAATCAGAGCAGAAAAAGAAGTAAAAGGAATCCAGATAGGAAAAGAAGAAGTGAAACTCTCACTGTTTGCAGACGACATGATCCTCTACATAGAAAACCCTAAAGACTCTACCAGAAAATTACTAGAGCTAATCAATGAATACAGTAATGTTGCAGGATATAAAATTAACACACAAAAATCCCTTGCATTCCTATATACTAACAATGAAAAAACAGAAAGAGAAATTAAGGAAACAATACCATTCACCATTGCAACAAAAAGAATAAAATACTTAGGAATATTTCTACCTAAAGAAACAAAAGACCTATACATAGAAAACTATAAAACACTGATGAAAGAAATCAAAGAGGACACAAACAGATGGAGAAACATACCATGCTCATGGATTGGAAGAATCAATATTGTCAAAATGGCTATTCTACCCAAAGCAATCTATAGATTCAATGCAATCCCTATCAAGCTACCAACGGTATTTTTCACAGAACTAGAACAAATAATTTCACAATTTGTATGGAAATACAAAAAACCTCGAATAGCCAAAGTAATCTTGAGAAAGAAGAATGGAACTGGAGGAATCAACCTGCCTGACTTCAGACTATACTACAGAGCCACAGTCATCAAGACAGTATGGTACTGGCACAAAGACAGAAATATAGATCAATGGAACAGAATAGAAAGCCCAGAGATAAATCCATGAACCTATGGACACCTTATCTTTGACAAAGGAGGCAAGGATACACAATGGAAAAAAGACAACCTCTTTAACAAGTGGTGCTGGGAAAGCTGGTCAACCACTTGTAAAAGAATGAAACTAGAACACTTTCTAACACCATACACAAAAATAAACTCAAAATGGATTAAAGATCTAAATGTAAGACCAGAAACTATAAAACTCCTAGAGGAGAACATAGGCAAAACACTCTCCAACATAAATCACAGCAAGATCCTCTATGACCCACCTCCTAGAATATTGGAAATAAAAGCAAAAATAAGCAAATGGGGCCTAATGAAACTTAAAAGCTTTTGCACTACAAAGGAAACTATAAGCAGGGTGAAAAGACAGCCCTCAGATTGGGAGAAAATAATAGCAAATGAAGAAACAGACAAAGGATTAATCTCAAAAATATACAAGCAACTCTTGAAGCTCAATTCCAGAAAAATACATGACCCAATCAAAAAATGGGCCAAAGAACTAAACAGACATTTCTCCAAAGAAGACATACAGATGGCTAACAAACACATGAAAAGATGCTCAACACCACTCATTATCAGAGAAATGCAAATCAAAACCACAATGAGGTACCATTACACGCCAGTCAGGATGGCTGCTATCCAAAAGTCTACAAGCAATAAATGCTGGAGAGGGTGTGGAGAAAAGGGAACCCTCTTACACTGCTGGTGGGAATGCAAACTAGTACAGCCGCTATGGAGAACAGTGTGGAGATTCCTTAAAAAACTGGAAATAGAACTGCCATATGACCCAGCAATCCCACTCCTGGGCATACACACTGAGGAAACCAGATCTGAAAGAGACACGTGCACCCCAATGTTTATCGCAGCACTGTTTATAATAGCCAGGACATGGAAGCAACCTAGATGCCCATCAGCAGATGAATGGATAAAGAAGCTGTGGTACATATACACCATGGAATATTACTCAGCCATTAAAAAGAATTCATTTGAACCAGTTCTAATGAGATGGATGAAACTGGAGCCCATTATACAGAGTGAAGTAAGCCAGAAAGATAAAGAACACTACAGCATACTAACACATATATATGGAATTTAGAAAGATGGTAACGACAACCCGATATGCAAAACAGAAAAAGAGACACAGAAGTACAGAACAGACTTTTGAACTCTGTGGGAGAAGGTGAGGGTGGGATGTTGCGAAAGAACAGCATGTATATTATCTATGGTGAAACAGGTCACCAGCCCAGGTGGGATGCATGAGACAAGTGCTCGAACCTGGTGCACTGGGAAGACCCAGAGGAATCGGGTGGAGAGGGAGGTGGGAGGGGGGATCGGGATGGGGAATACGTGTAAATCTATTGCTGATTCATGTCAATGTATGACAAAACCCACTGAAAAAATAAATAAATAAATTAAAAAAAAAAAAAAAGAATCTATCTGTCAAAGCAGGAGGTGCAAAAGACACAGGTTCGATCCCTGGGTCAGGAAAATCCTCCAAATGAGGACATTGCAACTTGCTCTAGTATTCTTGCCTGGAAAATTCCATGGACACAGGAGCCTGGTGGGTTACAGTCCATGGCATCATAAAGAGTCGGACATGACTGAGCGACAGCATGCATACACACATAAACAGCTATTACTTTTCATATAATGATACTCTCCAGGGTTCATTTGGATATAGATCAACTTGTTTTGAAGCCAGGTGGCCCTGTTTCCTTTTTCTTGTTCCATGTCTCCTATTTAGATTTTATAGTCTCCTCCTTTAAATATAATTGTTCCTTTGTTACTTCTTGGTACTGCCAATCTACCTGACCTAATCAAACCACAACCTGTTGTTGTTGTTCAGCCACCGGGTTGTGTCTGATTCTTTGCAACCCTATGGACTGTAGCATGCCAGGCCTCTCTGTCCTTCACCATCTCCCAGAGTTTGCCCAAGTTCGTGTTCATTGAATCAGTGATGCCATCCGAACATCTCACCCTTTGTGGTCCCCTTCTCCTCCTGCCTTCAATCTTTCCCAGCATTAGGGTCTTTTCTAATGAGTTGGCTCTTTGCATCAGGTGGTCAAAGTATTGGAGCTTCAGCTTTAGCACTTCTCCTTCTAATGAATATTCAGGGTTGATTGCTTTTGGGATTGACTAGTTTGATCTCCTTGCTGTCCAAGGGACTCCCAAGAATCTTATCCAGTATCACATCCTGAAGGCATCAACCTTCAGTGCTCTGCCTTCATTATGGTCCAATTCTCACATCCATACATGACTACTGGAAAGACCATAGCTTTGACTACGTGGACCTTTGTCAGCAAAGTGATGGTTTTGCTTCTTAATACACTGTCTAGATTTGCCATAGCTTCCCTTCCAAGAAGCAATCATCTTCTAATTTCATGGCTGCAGTCACCATCTGCAGTGATTTTAGAGCCCAAGAAGAGGAAATCTGTCACTGCTTCCACCTTTCCCCACCCCACCCCTCTATTTGCCATGAAGTGATGGGATTAGATGCCATGATTTTAGTTTTTTTAATACTGAGTTTTAAGCCAGCTTTTCCCCTCTCCTCTTTCACCCTCACCAAAAGGCTCTTTAGTTTCTCTTCACTTTTCATGGTCAAATCACAACCTACTATAATCTAATACTAATGTGTTACAAATCAGGTACTAAGTCTAGTCAGAACTGCATATCAAATAAGAACTATCAGAGTTCTCTGGTGGCTCAGTGGTAAAGAATCTGCCTGCCAAGGCAGGAAACACGGGTTCCATCCCAGATGGGGGAAGATCCCACATACCCTGGAGCAACAAAGCCTGTGAGCCTGTGCACCACAACTAGAGGGAAGCCTGCGCAGCAACAAAGAGCCAACACAGGCAAAAAAAAAAAAAAAGAACTGTCAGAACGCTGGGTGAGCATTTAGGCATTGTCTATTGGTTCTAGGCAGATGAGAAAAATTCTAGGTTGAGAACAAGCAGCAAGTTTGGGAGCTCTGCATGTGTGCGTGCTCAGTCACGTCTGACTTGTTGTGAGCCCATGGACTGTAGCCTGCCAGGCTCCTCTGTACATGACATTTTCAGGCAAGAATACTGGAGTTGGTTGCCATTCCCTATTCCAGGGGATCTTCCAGACCTAGGGATCAAACCCTGTCTCCTGCTTTGGCAGGCAGATTCTTTACCACTGCGCCACCCAGGAAGTCCTTGGGAGCGCTCATTAGTATGAATACAGGGAAGGATGGGCAGATGTTGTAAGTTAGTTCAAAAGGATTCTGAAATCAAGAGGTCATTGCTAACAAGTATAGCTGAAGTCCTGTTGGAGCAGAGGATGTTTTCTCTCTGCTGATACAGACTGCTTGCCAATCAGGTGGAATTTTCTGTGTATGTGAAAGAACTGCAGAAAGCAGGGAGAGAAGCCCAGATGAGTCAGTAAGAAAATTCTTTTGGAAATTACCATGTGGGATTTTAATCTTGCAGCCTCCACCAAAACAGTAAAAATTCTCTGTAATTTCTAGACTTGGTTTTTAGCACTGCACCGCTTTTTCAAGTCATTCTTATGTATTTTGAAGATATGAATATTAGCACTTTTTCTGGCATCTTAATCTTGCCTTAGGTACAGAGGTGAAGGCCCTGAACCAGCAAACCTTAGAAGTCCATGCTCAATGATAAAATGTAACTGGACTTCCAAGACAGAGCTGGGAAGTGTTGACACAGAGACGCTCTTAGAGCAAGTTTGTGTGCTTGATGCACAGTGAGGTCAACCAAACCGAAATGTCAGAGTTTGGAGCATAAAAATTTCTGTTGCAGGGCCATGCAAGGAGTCCAGTGGCTCATGCCCTTGTCAACTCCAAATCGGTGATTGCCAAGGACATTTGCCAACTTCCTCTGTGTAGATTGCATCTTGTGCTGCTGCAGCTGTTGACCTTTGACATGCCCTGAAAGGGGTTCGGGGTGGAGAGTGAGGCACACTCTGTGCTCCAGGAAAACTGGTGGAATAGGTCTGCAGATAGCTGTTGTCAGGAACTGATTTCATGATCCCAATCCTTGTATCTCCTCATATCTAAAAAAGCACTAAATCCCTTCATGGTGATATCAGCTTCTTGTGACTAGCAGAAAACCTTTTGTAAAATAAGTACTTGATTGCATTGAACTTCCCCTTCATGAAAGTCATATATATTGACCTTGCCCTAATACCTCTTTGCAGCAGTATCTCAGAGCTGTCTGAGGTTCTCTCTTCCAGGCTGCAGTCTTAATTTTGCCCCAAATAAAACTTAACTTGCACTCTCACGTGGTGCATCTTTTTTTTTATCAGTACCCTGAAAAACCCTGAGTTCATCAAAGAGTTTGGGCAAGACATTTTAAGAGCCAGCTGAGGGGGTTTGTGATCAGCTTGTGCATAAGTCTTTTTTTTTTTTTTTTCATTCATTTTTATTAGTTGGAGGCTTATTACTTTACAACATTGTAGTGGTTTTTGCCATACATTGACATGAATCAGCCATGGATTTACATGTGTTCCCCATCCCGACCTCCCCTCCCACCTCCCTCCCCATCCCATCCCTCTGGGTCTTCCCAGTGCACCAGCCCTGAGCACTTGTCTCATGCATCCAACCTGGGCTGGTGATCTGTTTCACCCTTGATATTATACTTGTTTCAATGCTATTCTCTCAGAACATCCCACCCTCGCCTTCTCCCACAGGGTCCAAAAGTTTGTTCTATGCATCTGTGTCTCTTTTTCTGTTTTGCATACAGGGTTATCGTTACCATTTTTTAAGATTCCTTATATATGTGTTAGTATACTGTATTGGTCTTTATCTTTCTGGCTTACTTCACTCTGTATAATGGGCTCCAGTTTCATCCATCTCATTAGAACTGATTCAAATATATTCTTTTTAATGGCTAATATTCCATTGTGTATATGTACCATAGCTTCCTTATCCATTCATCTGCTGATGGGCATCTAGGTTTCTTCCATGTCCTGGCTATTATAAACCGTGCTGTGGTGAACATTGGGGTGCATGTGTCTCTTTCAGATCTGGTTTCCTCGCTGTGTATGCCCAGGAGTGGGATTGCTGGGTCATATGGCAGTTCTATTTCCAGTTTTTTAAGGAATCTCCACACTGTTCTCCATAGCAGCTGTACTAGTTTGCATTCCCACCAACAGTGTAAGAGGGTTTCCTTTTCTCCACACCCTCTCCAACATTTATTGCCTGTAGACTTTTGGATAGCAGCCATCCTGACTGGCATGTAATGGTACCTCATTGTGGTTTTGATTTGCATTTCTCTGATAATGAGTGATGTTGAGCATCTTCTCATGTGTTTGTTAGCCATCTGTATGTCTTCTTTAGAGAAATGTCTGTTTGGTTCTTTGGCCCATTTTTTGATTGGGTCAGTTATTTTTCTGGAGTTGAGCTGCAGGAGTTGCTTGTATATTTTTGAGATTAGTCCTTTGTCTGTTTCTTCATTTGCTATTATTTTCTCCCATTCTGAAGGCTGTCTTTTCACCTTACTTATAGTTTCCTTCGTTGTGCAAAAGCTTTTAAGTTTAATTAGGTCCCATTTGTTTATTTTTGCTTTTATTTCCAATATTCTGGGAGGTGGATCATAGAGGATCCTGCTGTGATTTATGTCTCAATAGATGCAGAAAAACCCTTTGACAAGATTCAACATCCGTTTATGATAAAAACTCTCCAGAAATCAGGAATAGAAGGAACATACCTCAACATAACAAAAGCTATATATGACAAACCCACAGCAAGTATCACCCTCGAATGGTGAAAAATTGAAAGCATTTCCCTTAAAGTCAGGAACAAGACAAGGGTGCCCACTCTCACCACTACTATTCAACATAGTTTTGGAAGTGTTGACCACAGCAATCAGAGCAGAAAAAGAAATAAAAGGAATCCAGATAGGAAAAGAAGAAGTAACACTCTCACTGTTTGCAGATGACATGATCCTGTACATAGAAAACCCTAAAGACTCTACCAGAAAATTACTAGAGCTAATCAATGAATACAGTAATGTTGCAGGATATAAAATTAACACACAGAAATCCCTTGCATTCCTATACACTAACAATGAGAAAACAGAAAGAGAAATTAAGGAAACAATACCATTCACCATTGCAACAAAAAGAATAAAATACTTAGGAGTGTATCTACCTAAAGAAACAAAAGACCTATATATAGAAAACTATAAAACACTGATGAAAGAAATCAAAGAGAATGAAAATAGATGGAGAAATATACTGTGTTCATGGATTGGAAGAATCAATATTGTGAAAATGAGTATAATACCCAAAGTAATCTATAGATTCAATGCAAACCTTATCAAGCTACAAACGGTATTTTTCACAGAACTAGAACAAATAATTTCACAATTTGTATGGAAATACAAAAAACCTCGAATAGTCAAAGCAGTCTTGAGAAAGAAGAATGGAACTGGAGGAATCAACCTGCCTGACTTCAGACTATACTACAGAGCCACAGTCATCAAGACAGTATGGTACTGGCACAAAGACAGAAATATAGATCAGTGGAACAGAATAGAAAGCCCAGAGATAAATCCACGTACCTATGGACACCTTATCTTCGACAAAGGAGGCAAGGATATACAATGGAAAAAAGACAACCTCTTTAACAAGTGGTGCTGGGAAAACTGGTCAACCACTTGTAAAAGAATGAAACTAGAACACTTTCTAACACCATACACAAAAATAAACTCAAAATGGATTAAAGATCTAAATGTAAGACCAGAAACTATAAAACTCCTCGAGGAGAACATAGGCAGAACACTTTCTGACATAAATGCACAAGTCTCTGTTTGGTTGATGGTGAGGGACCAGGGTGGTGTCACAGGGGTTAACATAATCAGTCCTCAGGCTCTAGGACTTCTGAGGCCATGGGCTCATTGTATCAAGTAGTGAAGTCTTTCGTTTGGTGGTGGTGGTGGTGGGGTTCATATCTGTAACTGTTCATATCTGTGACTCAGGAAATGTGCATCAAATACTGTTATTTAGATACTTCAGAGAGGAGCTAAAGTGGAGAGGAATGGGTAAAGTTTTGTCCCAGGAAGGCCCCATAGCATCCTGCTCAGTTACAATTGGGTATGGAGCACAGGCCGGCAAGGGAGAAACTACAATGTGAACGTAGATTGCACCTTTCTAGACATTCTGCCAGCAAAAGCCTCAACTAGGATTTTGCCCTCATTTCTGTCTAGCCTCCGGTATCTTTAGAAAAATGTGCAAGATCTGAGCAAAGGTCAGCAGTCATCAGGAAGAGAAGGCTTAATATTGATTAGTGAAGAGTAAACTCTGACTCTTAGAGAAAGAATTGCACTTAACAAAACATCTTGATAACTATGTTTTGACATGCAAGAGTAGCCCTCAAAGAATTTTCTGGATTGGCTGGCATCAATCAAAGAAGACAAAACCATTTCTGCAAAAGTGATGAAAGCAGAATTTTGAAAGCCCAGGGACAAGATGAGGCAGCCCCCATCTCCTTTATTTTCCTCCTTTCACCAAAGGAACAAGGAATTTTCTAAGGGAAAGGGAGAGTGGGTGTTGGGGAGAGGACTTACTGAGATGCACACAGTGAGCAGAGATAGGCAGAGATCCTGTATCCAAACTTAGGGAATTTGTAGGGGCTGTTATCTCCCTGTCTGTGCCTGAAGATCCTTAATAAAACCCTCCTCTTCATAACTGCCTACGTGGTGGTGCTTTGGAAAAACAAGGAAAAGAGACTGAGCTCCAGGTTTGGGTTGCTACAAGTTGGAGAAGAAAAAACACTGCAGGAGGGAAGATGACAGAGAGTAGGAGAATTCTATGAAAAGATAGGAGGAATCAAGCAATTGAATTCAAATCCAGCCTCTGTACTGCAAAACTGAATTATATCTTGGAGACAGAGTTTTGGGTGAAATAGAAAAGAATAGCTTTACTGCTTTGCCAGGCAAAGGACACCACAGTGGGCTAATGCCCTCAAAACTGTGTGTTCCAACCTGAAGGGGCTAGTGAGGAATTTTATAGTAGTGGTTCAAAGAGGACGTGATCAGCTTTATGGGCATTCTTCTAACTGGTTGGTGATGAGGTAAGTGGGATGCAGCATCATCAACATTTGGGTTCCAACTGGTCTGGGATCTCTGTGTCTGTGGGCAGCATACCCTTAATTTCTCCCACCTGGTGGGGGCTTCAGTCTGCAAAACAGCTTAAAAATATTGTTATGTATATCCCTTGAGGGGGAACCAGAACGCTGCCCCAAGGATCCTGGTTGTTTCTTTTGACTATTCCTTCCTCATTTCTTCAGCACCTCACTTCCCTAATTAGCAACTCTTTGAACCTGCCCCATGGAACTCAGGGAAGGTTGTGGAGGTTGAATGAAGTCTATTTCCTGTAATCAAGAAATGGGGGACACAGAAAAGCTATTGTGCCCAGGAGCCCCACAGTGTCCATCTCAGAATCACAATAACTGGAATATACGACCTTCTGAAAATTCCCAGTGAATTGTAGTGAAAGGAGTATGTGTGCTCATATGGTGCAGGATCAAGTCCAACCCAACTTTTATTTAAATCTCAAAGTACTGGCCATCTGGATGGGCCCAAGAGCATAGGGCACCCAGAATCAGCACAGTCAGGAGATACAAGGTTTGGTTTAAAGAAGCAGAAGGTATCAAGTACAAGACAGCATAGGTAGACCCTTGTGTCCTTTGGAACAGATATTTCAACTTCTTAATATTCCCAGTATCTTCTTGGAAGATGTTAGTGACTTCCCAGAAGCCAGGGAGGGAAGCTTTTTTTCTAGTGTTTCTTAGACTTGTTTCCTCCTATACTGTTGTTTGATTGGCCAAAGTGGTCTTCTGCTAATTCCTAAAAGCATCCCTGTACTATCTTCCCATTGTACACAACAGGAGATGATACTAACTCATGCTTTGCAGGCTTTAAAAAGCACACAGTACCTCACAGGACCTCCTCTTTGTTCTTTAAGTCTTATAAGACCTTTGATGGAGAACAATAAAATTCTATCCCAGTAAATATTGGGTTGGCCAAAATGTTTGTTTGGGTTTTTTCGTAACAGCTTAGTGGAAAAACCCAAATGAACTTTTTGGCCAACCCAATAAGTTAACTGCAGGTTTTTAATACTTGATGAAAGGGTTTTCCTTTGAGAGGATAATACCTTTATCCAATTAGAAAAAAAATGGATCCTCAAGGATAAGTCACACATCTCACTGCCTGTTGCCCACAAGAGGCAATCTTTAGATTGCTTCTAAAGAGGCTTCTAAAGATTTCCCAGCTGGATCTGAAGTCGTGCTGTATAAGGAACTTTCTTATTATGGAAAGGGACAGAGCTGGGTGGAGGAGTAGGAATAGTCAGACAGCTACATGGGTTCTTTGGATGGTTTTAGGGGAACCTTCCAAATGCTTCCAAAACCTAGCCAAATGCTTCCCCTGAAACAGTGAAACAGAGTATCTGTGGGAAGTTTCGACACCAGGCTGTCTAATGCTTTTAAGAACCTTAGTCAGGGCCAGAAATCTTTACTCATCAGAAAGGATTTTGTGGGTGAAAAGAATGTTTTGGACAAAGTTTTTTCAACTTCATGAATAGAACCAGAGTGAAATTTGCAGTAAATAAAGCTTAATGAGTAATTTCAGCATTATTCACAGTAGCCAAAAGATGGGAGCAACCCACATGTCCACCGATAGATGCATGGATAAACAAATGTAGTATACATATATACAGTGGAATATCATTTGGCTTTAAAAGGAAGGAGACTCTGACACACAATACAATGTGGATGAACTTTGAAGGTATTATGCTAAGTGAAATAAACCAGTCACAAGCATGCTACATGATTCCACTTATGTCAAATTCACAGAGGCATAAAGTAGAATGGTGGTGGCCAGGGTCTAGGGGGAGGGGAGAATGAGGAGTTACTCTCTAATGAGTGCAGAGTTTCAGTATGAAGAGATGAAAATAGATCTGGAGAGGATGTTGGTTGCACAGCTATGTGAGTATACTTAATGCCACTGAACTGTACATTTAAAAATGGTGACAATGGTAAAAAATAATAATAAATTTTATGTTATATGTATTCTACCACAATAAAAAAAAAAGCTTAGTGAGAAAGATACTATGCTGTTTGCAAAATTATGTATTTTTTTAATCACATTTTCCCACATATACTCTGTGAAAGCATTCATGAGAATAAGATTCTTTTATTTGAATCAGCTGGGGAACTCTCCATATAGAAAGCATTAAGTACAAAAAATCTCTGATAAGACTTGCACTGACCATTTTAAACCTTTGTTTGATCCAGCTTTTCTATGTATTTGACCCTAGAACACCTTTTCCAGAGATTCCCTTAAACACCTGTTAGAACTGGTATTCTGCAAAACATCAGCTTGGAAAACACTATTTAAGTCTTCTTCCAACCTGCATAGGAGATGTGTTTGGAAAGTAATGGGTGATTTTCTTTGGAAGCTCCATTCTTTATAGATACACCTAAGGAACTTTGTGATTAGCAGTTAGAGATTAATTTGTTAGGCTTTATTAGTTTAATAAAGAGACGGTAAATAAAAAGCTCTCAGTGTGTGGAGAGGTCTCTGACCCATGTACTGGAAAATTAGTTTGAATTTTGCCAATAATGGAAGCAAACTCCATCACCCTGGTGGCAGCTACCTGGACTGCAGACATGTGATTGACAAATAAAAATCAGTCAGTTGACTATAACTGTCCCACAACTGACTTTTATTTTAATCTGCCCAAAGGCTCCCCTTTTCCTTGATTGATATAAGTGGGCTTTTAGGCCTACATGGGTGGAAACACTAATGTAAAAGGATCTTGCTTTCACAGTTATTATTTCATGCTTGGATTTTGACCTACCTCTCCATCCAGAACAGCTGCAGAAAAAGACTTTATTTCATGGTGTATCTTGTGCCCACAGATCAACATTTTGGGAAAATTATTTCCACCTTCTGGATTTCACATTCCTCATCTCTAAAATAAAGAGCTTGGATTAGATTGCAAAAGTTCCTTCCACCTTAAAAAAAAAAGTCACTTTTTTTTCAGATAAAAGGAGTCATTTTCCTTTCTCTTGCAAGTCAACATTTCTGTCTTTACCTTATGAAGATTTTGAGGTCTTTATGCTTCCTGTTTTATTAGCATTTGCAATTTGTATACAATATTTTTTATATTTCATACCTACCAGACACTTTTCTTAACGGTTTTGTTGTTCCTCTGGCACATTTATTGCTAAGTTTTTGACCGAATATTCTTAGAAAAGGTTCAAGGCTTGAAACTATGGCTCTTTTAGAAAATAATAGAACATTTAAAGTGAACCAAAGCAAAGTTTTAAAAACACCTATAAATTATAAACATTCAAGGACAACCATTATAAGAACTGAAATGCAGGGTGAGACTTCCAAGCTAGAAAAGAGAAAGAAATGGAATAAGAAAATAAATATGCCAGGAACTCAATATTTAAAAAAAAAAAAAAAAGGAAAGAGAAAAAAATCCTACAAAAGAAAACATAAAGAAAAATGGTAGAAACATGCCCAAATTGTGTAATCAATAAAACGCAAATGACGTAAGTATATTAATTAAAATAGACTTTAGAATGATTTTGAGAACAGTATTCAAAATTCAACCATGTGCTTTTACAAAAGATGTACCAGAAACTTACAAACATGGGAAGGTTAAAAATAAAAATGGTGGGAAAAGATGAAACACATAAATCCTAAACAAAAGACAGCTGGTGAAAAGATAATAATTTTAGATAAAATGGACTTTAAGGTAAAAGTCATCTTTAGGAATAATGTGATCTCTACATAATATTTTTTATTGGAATACAATTGCTTTACAAGGCTATATTAGTTTCTGTTATACAGCAATGTGAATCAGCCAAACGTGTACATATATTCCTTCCCTTGTGAACCTGCCTTCCACCCCATCTCCTATCCCATCCCTCTAGGTCATCACAGAGCACTGAGCTGAGCTCCCTGTGCTATACAGAGGCTTCCCACTAGTTATCTATTTTACACATGGCAGTGTATGTATGTCAATGTTACTGTCTCAATTTGTCCCCCTCTTCTTCCCTGCCCCCGAGTGCCATTTTTCTAAATTTCATATGTCTGTGTTAATCTGCATTATATTTTATTTATAAAATGGGATGCAGTGCACCTCTCCAAGTGTAGGTGGATGATACGACATAAAGTATTTGAAACTCTTAGCACAATGCTTGGCATAAGTTCTCAGTCACTGGTGGCACTTACTATTATTTGTTACTTTTCAAAAAGCTCCAAATCAGCAGTTGCTGCTGAACCTGATGATAAAGTTTTAATAACACTCTGATTGAAAGCCATGGTACTTTGTGGATGAATATCAGATGGATGATTCTATTTTCCCACAAATCCTAGTTTTTCAGTTTTTTATTATTTTTAGCCAACTTTATAGTTTTGCATATTTGAGGTCCACAGTTGGCAAAATTGAATGTTTTGGTTACTTTTGGCAGTTCTTACTGTGCTTAGAATTTCAGAGTCAGGATAATGCAATGTGTCTTTCTTAGCATCCTGGTCAAAATGCTCACTTTCTCCTGGACATGTCTAGACAGTTTAATGTGATATTTGCATAAAACTCAGAATCTGAAACTGTTGCAGGAAGGGGGACCCCTTCCAGGGCCTGAAACTGGGCTCTTGCCTAACACTCGGAAATGAATTGTCCCAGGAGACACATGTGCTGACAAAGCAAGAGATTTTATTGGGAAGGGCACCCGGGTGGAGAGCAGGAGGGTAAGGGAACCCAGGAGAACTGTTTTGTCGCGTGGCTTGCAGTCTCGGGTTTTATGGTGATGGGATTTTCTGGGTTGTCTTTGGCCAATCATTCTAATTCAGAGTCTTTCCTGGTGGTGCATGCATCACTCAACCAAGATGGATGCTAGTGAGAGGGGTTCTGGGAAGTGGACTGACACGCGGTGTCTCCTTTTGACCTTTCCCAAACTTTTCCGGTTGGTGGTGGCTTATTAGTTCCGTATTCTTACCAGGATCTCCTGTCATAAAACAACTCATGCGAATGGTACTAAAGGACCTGACCAGGGTGGGCGGTTTCAGTCAGTGTGCTTCCCCTAACAACTCCCCCCTGAGAGACTTCATACTCAAGATACTTCTTGGGAATTGGGGCAGAGGTCTCTTTCTTCTGTAGCTTCTTCCTGCTGTGTATGGGCATAGGCCTGCCTAGTAGAGCAAAAGTCTCTTTCTACCTGATCTAAGTCAAGGTATTTTTTGCCTGAAACCAACATTCACCCTTGTAATAACAGCAATTTAGTTTGAAACTACTGGTCCCTCTCAGAGATGACATAGACAGGGGACAAACAGGAGACCTAGCAGGATGGTCATCTCTGGTCCCCAGAAACAGAAGGCAACATTTGGGGTGAGGGTTGCAGGGTTTATGACCCTTCTTGATTGGTTGGTGGTGAGGCAACAGAGCTCTGCTCCAGGAATCTTGTGTTTAGCCTGAAGGTACCATCCTCCACCTGGGTGGGGGCTCCAGTTCTGTTGAAGAACTCAAAGACATTGCTATGCATATTCCTTTGAGTAGGAACCAGGACCATGTCTCAAGGCTGTATCAGCATTTGATTGTTTCTCCTCTGTTTCTGTATTCCCTCCTTTCCCTGATTAGCCATTGTTTGAATTCACCCTTTGGAACCCAAGGAAGGTCAAGGAGGCTGAATGAAGCCTATATCCTACAGACAAGAAATCGAGAACACAGAACAGATCTGTACTTCAGAGCCCCACAGAGTCCTGCTCAGTTTTAATTTAGGGAACTGGGCGACTATGACTGTGATAACTTCCTGTCAAAATGGGGCATAAGAGTGCCTCAGCCTGGAGAAGAGACACTGAATTGGAAGTATTCCTGAGTTCCAAGTCCTAGATCTGAGCCTTGTATGATTACAATCTCAATCCCTTGGTCTGCCATTTTGTTGTAACAGACCCAATTAGAAGTAGCTGGAGGAGGGATAACTGGAATTTTAATAGACAATGTAAATCTCATTTCTTTTTAGAAGAATAGGCCTGAAACCCAGTCTTGATCTGGCACTTCGGGGAGACTTGTAGCCAGGTAGCCAGTTGCCTAGTTTTATAAAAAATAAGGTTGCAGTTACTAGATTCCAGCAGACATTGTTTTGAGAATGGTGCCATCTAAGCCTAACACGACTGAGAAAAACTCAAGTGTTAGCAATACAACACCTACCTGAAATTACACCATAGTGTCACCTAGCTATTTCCTAGGATGTCTGAACCATAGCCACTCTATTTTGACTTTTTAACTTTAAAATTTTCCTTAATAGCCAAAGCAGATGTCACCATTAATGATGTCAGTGTTTCCCTAGGTAAGAGAAGATGCAAGAGTTGGAACTCATAAAATCTTCTCCTGAAAGGATCTAACTATCTGAAGGCCTGTTCTGCCAGTTTTTCCAAGAGCACAGAGTGCCTCATTCCTGATTTTCACCCTGAACTCCTTTCAGGGGCGTTGAAAGTCAGCAGTTGCAGTGGCCACGATTGTGTTTCATGACCATTTTACCCCATGGTGCTGAGAATGTCCATTCTCAGGTTTGGCAAAAATTTTGTTGATAGGCCACTCAACATGCTGTTACTGGACTAGGCCATAAAACAGTATCCAAAATTCTCTGGGCCACTTGTCTTACTAGCCTCTTGGTCCAGGAAACAATTCCCTCTTCTTGCTTCTTCCCATATCTAGAGTTACACTGTTACCATCATCGATCTCATATGGAACTATATATTATTCTATCAGAGGCCTCAGACACACATTTGGCAGTGTAAGAAACAACAATTTTGTAAAACAGGTGAAATACAAAGAACATAGCCAGCAGTATTAGTAAAGTCACAAGTAAGACTTAAGAGCTTCCATTAGATGTAGCCCAGTATATCTCAGGTCATCTGACTTAGTCTGCTCTGTAGAATTTTTATCTTCCAGGGAAATTATATATTGGCACCATCTATAAGTTACATAGCCCAGTTTTCTAGTGTTACTAGACTGATTATCCTTAGTATGATTTAATTGTTTCCAACACAGAGGAGACTTTAAATCTAAATTACCATAGCCTGGTGTTATCTATATAAATCCATCCCATAACTGTCAGGGATTTTTCCTCCTTTGCTGAAACTTTTCTTGTTGCTCTGATTGAGCTTGAGTAATAGAAGAAAGCTCAAATTTATGGCCAGAGTCAGAGAAGGCATTATTAATTGGCCCAATGAGGGGATCCCATCTAGTAATATCAAAGTGACCTGAATATGACTATAATTTTTTTTTAAGTAAATTTTCTCAGGGCCAACCAGTTAGAGTCTTGTAGTAGAGAAATTCACAAAGGTAACCCAGGACTAGACACAGGTAATTGGCCACAAACCCAACAATTGGATTGATTTCTAAAACTAGCATAGGATCAGGCCTATGATAGAAAAGCATTTGATTTATAAGCAAAGGTCTAAAAAGTCAAGAAAACATTATAAATGATCACACGAATCAGGTCCAACGTCTTGGGCAAGCTGTCTACCTCTGATGTCGTCGTCTTCTCATCCTGGTGTAGTGTAGTTTCTTCTGATAAAAAAGTCCTTCCATCCAGGTTGGAGACAGTCCCTTAAATTATGCCTTTTTCCAGTCCTGGTTGCAGGTCATGAGGCATCTGATCTTCATCCAAAGATAGATTACTGAGATAAGCTTCAGAAACAAACTTAGGGTGTTCTTTAAGAATTGAATTAAATTTTACATTAATATCACATAACAGCAAAGAACTATTCAAGAAATGAGTTTTACTACATGCAGACCTCCATTAAAAAACTGGGATTTAACATTTCTTGAAACATCTTTTTCCCCTAAAATTACCCTCATTTTTATCAGATATAACCAAATTAAGGCTAGTTTGTTTGCAAAATAGGTCTGTTCTCACTAATTTTGGTCTGATGATTTATATAACCATAATTGATCATAGACTTTTAATTTTGCTGAAACACTTATAGAGTCTCAGACTGAACTTTTAAAATAAAACCGGGCTGGGAAACACACCAAAGGCTTATCACAGATTTTGCCTGACAAATCTAAGTGAATTCTTCCCTTTTTAAAGTCTCAAAACTCCTTGAGATTTTTGTACCTGTTAGTGACATAACCTTCCTAATTCGTTTGATAAACTTACTGGAAACCTAAGAGTTTCCAATTTCTGGAGGAGTCAGAGAGAAAATATAATTGTTTTGTTTATAATGTATATTTTTACCAAAGTATTGTCATAACTAGTTTGAGAGGAAGGTTTTCCCTACTCCCGGAAAACACAAGATTCAAACCTGTAATTTTTCAGATAGAAACCCTAAAAGTTATAAGCATATTGGCTAGTTCATTCAGTCCTTTTGTTAACTTTTGTGAAGTCATCAGGTTTTCCATTAGAATACCAGGACATATCAGAATGTTAAGAACTCCATATAATTTATAGTATATCTGTATTAGTAATTTTACCATACACTATAACATGAGTGGATTTATTACTCATTTGATAATCTTTTTCATGTAACAAATAAACACAGCTTAATATCTCTCTTTGGGATGTTTCAGGGGCCCTCTGAAGCACCCCAAAGTTCAGTCAGTTCAGTCGCTCAGTCGTATCCGAGTCTTTGCAACCCCATGAGTCGCAGCACACCAGGCCTCCCTGTCCATCACCAACTCCCAGAGTTTACTCAAACTCATGCTCATCGAGTTGGTGATGCCATCCTGTCATCTCATCCTCTGTCGCCCCCTTCTCCTCCTGCCCCCAACCCCTCCCAGCATCAGGGTCTTTTAGAATGAGTCAACTCTTTGCATGAGGTGGCCAAAGTACTGGAGTTTCAGCTTCAGCATCAGTCCTTCCAATGAACACCCAGGACTGATCTCCTTTAGGATGGATTGGTTGGATCTCCTTGCAGTCAAGGGACTCTCAAGTTAGCTAGCGGTAAAAGGAACTTCAAAAGAATTCGATTTAGGAGGTTTTATCGAAAAGATCAATTAAAAGCGTTTATAACATTTGGTCAGATTTAGTCAGTGTTGATGGGTGTATCATTTAGCTTGTTGATATGTCACAATGGGCGTAAATACCAAGGCTCAAGGTCTAGTGAAAGTCAGCTCCGCCATCTTGGACCTAGTTGGCTCTAACCAGTTTTCTTGTGGCTGTGTCATTCCTAACAAAATCCATTTATCTAACTAATTGTAATCCAGTCTTAGAAAATCCTGATCTTGCATAACTCTTTTTAGTATTTTTTGATATCTTTTTTTTTTTTTAACTAGAAACACACTTCCTACTTTCTTTTAGCAACCAAGAGCTAACTTTTACATTAGCATTTTATAGATTGGTGAGCATAAATACCCGTGATAATTTCTAAAACCCTTGCTTTCTTAGAACATTTTGGGATGGCACCAAACATTATTCATTTATAGTCCCAAATCTCTCTAGTTTCTCTGTAAAAGGAAATTAGTGTTTAGTAGTAAATGTTTCAAAATCTTATTTTATTTGGAAATGACCTAACTATTCAATAGACTTCCAACACTTAGCACACTCAGCACAACCCTTAGAAATTCAAGTTACGCCAATCAGGAGAGACTATTTTAGACAGATATTCCTAAAGAATAATTATTCTTAATAGAGTTTATATAAAAGCTCATATCTCATTTACATTTTTTTAGAATTTTCTTCACTCAAGGTAATTTCCTTGTTGACAAACTTGTAACAGATATAATATTTAACTTATATTAAATCTAGGTACAATGAAAATATTCTACTTAATGTTAATTACTCTAAGACATGTCTATATTAGATAGGTCAACAAACAAACATTAATATCAGGTATTTAATACTGAATATTTCCCAGTTCACATGAACCTGGAATTTATTGTTTAATTTAGAATTATTTGATTTATAAGCGCTTACCTTTCTTTAAGCCAATTAAATAGAGCTCATTTACAAATTAACCTTAAAAATATTACCCAGAGACAAAGACACACCAAGACATATTTAGACAGACACAGTGCAAGATCTAGGTTCATTTTTTAGTTTAGTCATGAATTAGATATTACAATATAAAATTTACTAGTTTATAAAAAAACAGTTGAAATAAATAAAAATTTTAAAGTCTTTCCCCCTTTTTCCCTCAGTCTCAGGAGTTAGAGATGGTCTAGATAAGTGTTCCTGAGAGCCCTGGTCTCAAGGCACAGGGAGAGAAAATCAAGTTCTAATAAAGGTGGCAGGTCTAAACAAAATGGTGGCCAGACAAAGCAAAATGCCTATCAAAAATCACAACACAGAATACAGAGTTAAAACACACACATATAAACCTGGCAGTCCTCATCAGACACTCCCTTAAATCTTCAAAGATTTCAAAGGGAGGAAAGGAAGCCAGGTTGAAAGAAGAAGGGGGAGGAGGCGGGAGAGGGGGGCAAAAGAGGTGGCCTTACAGACGTCTTCTGCCACCTGCAGATACCCAGGCATTATGGGACTTTACCCTGGGCCTCCAGAGAAGGGAGGACTGGAACTCGGCCCTACCAGAAATCAGAATTCGAGTTCTCTGCCAAGAGGAGGTGATCAGCCTCCAATCCTCAGCTTAGGCTGAAGCCCTTCGACCAGATTCCTGAATCCAGGACAGGGGGACTAGAAAAATGGGGAAGGATAGGAAGAAGGGTTAAGGAGAGGAAAGAGAGAGGGCAGGGGAGAGAGGTCAATAAAGTCTCTTGTTCCTTACAGGTTGGGGCACTCTGGCCAGTTGTCTGCATCAGGAGGAGACCAGGGACAAAAGTGTCCCAGTTGTGGCCGCTGGCTCTGATCCATTGGCAGGCAAGTTGGTCCCTGAGTACCCCGAGTGGTCAGGATGTCAGTCTCAGCGAAGAAGAGTCCCCACCAGAGTCGCCATTTGTTGCAGGAAGGGGGACCCCTTCCAGGGCCTGAAACTGGGCTCTTACCTAACACTCGGAAATGAATTGTCCCAGGAGACACATGTGCTGACAAAGCAAGAGATTTTATTGGGAAGGGCACCTGGGTGGAGAGCAGGAGGGTAAGGGAACCCAGAAGAACTGCTCTGCCCGAGTGGCTTGCAGTCTCAGGTTTTATGGTGATGGGATTTTCTGGGTTGTCTTTGGCCAATCATTCTAATTCAGAGTCTTTCCTGGTGGTGCACGCATCACTCAGCCAAGATGGATGCTAGCAAGAGGGATTCTGGGAAGTGGACGGACACGTGGTCTCCTTTTGACCTTTCCCAAACTCTTCCAGTTGGTGGTGGCTTATTAGTTCCGTATTCTTACCAGGATCTCCTGTCATTAAAACAACTCATGTGAATGGTTACTGAAGGGCCTGACCAGGGTGGGAGGTTAGTCAGTGTGCTTCCCCTAACAAAACCACCAACTTTTTTCTTTTTATGGCCTCACCTTGCCCCAGATCCAAGGAGAGGCGGCTGCGCCGGCAGAGGAGGGCCGAGAGGAGCTACTCCATGCTCAAGGTCAGGAGGCGCAGCCGTGAGGAGATACCCCTCGTCCAAGGTAAGGAGCAGTGGCTGCTCTTTGCTGGAGCAGCTGTAAAGACATACCCCACATCCAAGGCAAGAGAAACCCAAGTAAGATGGTAGGTGTTACGAGAGGGCATCAAAGGGCGGACACACTAAAACCATAATCACAGAAAACTAGCCAATCTGATCACATGGACCACAGTCTTGTCTAACTCAATGAAACTAAGCCAGGCCTTGTGGGGCCACCCAAGACAGACGGGTCATGGTGGAGAGGGCTAACAGAATGTGGTCCACTGGAGAAGGAATGGCAAACCACTTCAGTATTCTTGCCTTAGAACCCCATGAACAGTATGAAAAGGCAAAATGATAGGATACTGAAAGAGGAACTCCCCAGGTCGGTAGGTGCCCAATATGCTACTGGAGATTAGTGGAGAAATAACTCCAGAAAGAATGAAGGGATGGAGCCAAAGCAAAAACAATGCCCCGTTGGGGATGGGAGTGGTGATAGAAGCCAGGTCTGATGCTGTAAAGAGCAATATTGCATAGGAACCTGGAATGTTAGGTCCATGAATCAAGGCAAACTGGAAGTGGTCAAACAGGAGATGGCAAGAGTGAATGTCAACATTCTAGGAATCAGCGAACTAAAATGGACTGGAATGGGTGAATTTAACTCAGGTGACCATTATATCGACTACTGTGGGCAGGAATCTCTTAGAAGAAATGGAGTAGCCATCATGGTCAACAAAAGATCCGAAATGCAGTACTTTGATGCAATCTCAAAAAACGACAGAATGATCTCTGTTCGTTTCCAAGGCAAACCATTCAATATCACAGTAATCCAAGCCTATGCCCCAACCAGTAACCCTGAAATAGCTGAAGTTGAACGGTTCTATGAAGACCTACAAGACCTTTTAGAACTAACACCCAAAAAAGATGTCCTTTTCATTATGGGGGACTGGAATGCAAAAGTAGGAAATCAAGAAACACCTGGAGTAACAGGAAAATTTGGCCTTGGAGTACGGAATGAAGCAGGGCAATGGCTAATAGAGTTTTGCCAAGAGAACACACTGGTCATAGCAAACACCCTCTCCCAACATCACAAGAGAAGACTCTACACATGGACATCACCA
This sequence comes from Cervus elaphus, assembly GCF_910594005.1. NCBI lineage: Eukaryota > Metazoa > Chordata > Mammalia > Artiodactyla > Cervidae > Cervus > Cervus elaphus. Next base: position 88,629,991 of record NC_057825.1, read on the forward strand.
GATGGTCAACACCAAAATCAGATTGATTATATTCTTTGCAGCCAAAGATGGAGAAGCTCTATACAGTCAGCAAAAACAAGATCGGGAGCTGACTGTGGCTCAGACATGAACTCCTTATTGCCAAATTCAGACTTAAACTGAAGAAAGTAGGGAAAACCACTAGACCATTCAGGTATGACATAAATCAAATCCCTTATGACTACACAGTGGAAGTGAGAAATAGATTTAAGGGACTAGATCTGATAGACAGAGTGCCTGATGAACTATGGATGGAGGTTCGTGACATTGTACAGGAGACAGGGATCAAGACCATCCCCATGGAAAAGAAATGCAAAAAGGCAAAATGGTTGTCTGAGCTGTGAAATGAAGAGAAGTGAAAAGCAAAGGAGAAAAGGAAAGATATTCCCATCTGAATGCAGAGTTCCAAAGAATAGCAAGGAAAGATAAGAAAGCCTTCCTCAGCAATCAATGTAAAGACATAGAGGAAAACAACAGAATGGGAAAGACTAGAGATCTCTTCAAGGGAACAGTTCATGCAAAGATGAGTTTGATAAAGGACAGAAATGGTGTGGACCTAACAGAAGCAGAAGATGTTAGGAAAAGGTGGCAAGAATACACAGAAGGACTGTACACACCTAGAAGTGATCTAGGTGTGATCACTCACCTAGAGCCAAACATCCTGGAATGTGAAGTCAAGTGGACCTTAGAAAGCATCACTATGAACAGAACTAGTGGAGGTGATGGAATTCCAGTTGAGCTATTTCAAATCCTGAAAGATGATGCTGTGAAAGTGCGGCCCTCAATATGCCAGCAAATTTGGAAAACTCAGCAGTGGCCACAGGACTGGAAAAGGTCAGTTTTCATTCCAATCCCTAAGAAAGGCAATCCCCAAAAATGCTCAAACTACCGCACAATCGCACTCATCTCACATGCTAGTAAAGTAATGCTCAAAATTCTCAAAGCCAGGCTTCAGCAATACGTGAACCATGAACTTCTAGATGTTCAAGCTGGATTTAGAAAAGGCAGAGGAACCGGAGATCACATTGCCAACATCCGCTGGATCATTGAGAAAGCAAGAGAATTCCAGAAAATCATCTATTTCTGCTTTATTGACTATGCCAAAGCCTTCAACTGTGTGGATCACAATAAACTGTGGAAAATTCTGAAAGGGATGGGTATATCAGACCACCTGACCCGCCTCTTCAGAAACCTATATGCAGGTCAGGAAGCAACAGTTAGAACTGGACATGGAACAACAGACTGGTTCCAAATAGGAAAAGGAGTACGCCAAGGCTGTACATTGTCACCCTGTTTATTTAACTTATATGCAGAGTACATCATGAGAAAGGCTGGGCTGGAGGAAGCACAAGCTGGAATCAAGATGGCTGGGAGAAATATCAATAACCTCAGATATGCAGATGACACCACCCTTATGACAGAAAGTGAAGAGGAACTAAAAAGCTTCTTGATGAAAGTGAAAGAGGAGAGTGAAAAAGTTGGCTTAAAGCTCAACATTCAAAAAACTAAGATCAGGGCATCCGGTCCCATCACTTCATGGGAAATAGATGGGGAAACAGTGGAAACAGTGTCGGACTTCATTTTTTTGACTCCAAAATCACTGCAGATGGTGATTGCAGCCATGAAATTAAAAGACACTTACTCCTTGGAAGGAAAGTTATGACCAAACTGGATAGCATATTAAAAAGCAGAGACATTACTTTTCCAACAACGGTCCATCTAGTCAAGGGTATGGTTTTTCCAGTGGTCATGTATGAATGTTAGAGTTGGACTGTGAAGAAAGCTGGGCGCTGAAGAATTGATGTTTTTGAACTGTGGTGTTGGAGAAGACTCTTGATACCCTTGGACTGCGAGGAGATCCAACCAGCCCACCCTAAAGGAGATCTGTCCTGGGTGTTCATTGGAAGGACTGATGCTGAAGCTGAAACTCCAATACTTTGGCCACCTCGTGCGAAGAGTTGGCTCATTGGAAAAGACCCTGATGCTGGGAGGGGTTGGGGGCAGGAGGAGAAGGGGACGACAGAGGATGAGATGGCTGGATGGCATCACCAACTCAATGGACATGAGTTTGAGTAAACTCCGGGAGTTTGTGATCGACAGGGAGACCTGGTGTGCTGCGATTCATGGGGTCGCAAAGAGTTGGACACGACTGAGCGACTGAACTGACTGACTGACTGTAGCATGTGAGATAGTAGTTTGACTAGGGATCAAACCTGTGCCCACTGCAGTGCAAGCTCAGAGTCTTAACCACTGGACCACCAGGGAAGTCCCCTGAAACCATTAACTCTTTAAAAAATTTTCTTGTTAGTCACGGCCTGTTTACTAGCTGCCATTTCATTTTAAGAGACCACTTCCAAATGCGTTGAGGATTCACAACAGACTATGGCCCAGTGCATTTCTACTGCTATTTATTTAATGCAACAATAAACATTTACTAAATTCTTCTTAAATGACCGACACTTTTCTGTGTCAGGCATCACAGAGGGTACAAACATGAATAAGTCGCAATTCTTACTCTGGAGAATATCACTGTATGTGTGTGTGCGTGCTCAGTTGTGTCCGACTCTTTGCAGCCCCATGGGTTGAAACCCACCAGGCTCCTCTGTCCATGCGATTTTCTGGGCAAGAATGCTGGAGTGGGTTGCCATTTTTTCCTCCAGGGGATCTTCCTGACAGAGGGAGCCAACCCACGTCTCCTGCATCTCCTGCATTGACAGGTGGATTTTTCACCCCTGAGCAACCTGGGAAGCTCCCATCTCACTGTTTAGTGGGAGAAATAAGACAGATAAAAAATATTGGTCTCTCTAAGGTCAGGAAAAAGGCAAGGATATCTACTCATCACTTCTATATAACATTGGTCTGGAGATAATAATCAGTATAATAAGGCAAAAATTTAAAAAAGAGAAATGATAGTATAAATATTAGAGGTGAGTATTAAAACTCTTTATTTCAGACAAATAAAAACTTCTTTGTATTTTGTCACAGTCTTTGTTTTAGTGTCTAGTTTGCCTGATGCAAATATTGCTACTGAAGATTTCATGTCATTTTTATTTGCATGAAATAATTTTTTCATCTCTTCACTTTCAGTTTCTGTGTGTCTTTAAATCTGAAGTGAGTCTCTTGTAGGCAGCATGTACATGAGTCTTCTTTTTATATCCTTTCAGCCATTCTATGTCTTTGATTGGAGCATTTAGTCCACCTATATTTAATTATTGATAGGTATGCAATATTGCATTCTTGTTAATTGTTTTGAAGTTGTTTTATAATTCTTGTTCCTTTTCTCGTCTTTTGCTCTCTTCCTTTGTGATTTATGACTGTCTTTAGTGTTATGTTTGGATCCCCTTCTTTGTTTGTGTGTATCTATTTGTTAGAAAACGCCGCGGGAGGAAAAAAGCCGCCTCTAAGGACCGGTGGTAAAGGCCTTTATTGAGCGGTCGTTCTCGGGCAGAACTCCCGGGGACGGGTGAGTGAGGAGACAAAGGGAGTCTGCAAGGTATGAGGGAGTGGGGAGGGGTTTTATAGCCAGGGCCAGCATCCAAGCCAGGTCTTTTCATATAAGGAAGAAAGCGCGGGCTACAGCGGCGGTCAGTGTCCAAGGGCTCTGTGTTGGTACCTGATTGGACCAGGCTGTAGGGGGTCGGCCTCCGGAAGTTTAGCCAGCCTCCGGAATTTGCCTTGCGGCACTTTCCCGGGGCATGTCTCAACATACCCGACCTTTCACTATTCTCAACGTTTGGTTTGTGGTTACTATAAGGATTCCAAAATGGTGCTTACCAGCACTGGTGTCCTCCTGTTAGAATGAGCTCCCCCAAAATGTCTGCTTCCAGTGTCTGTGTACCCTGGGTCAGTCCCAGTTGCTCCTGCCTCTCCTCTCTGGGAGGTTCTTCAAGATCGGCAAGCAAGTCTGACCCAGGTTCCTTTCACATTAATACTTCTGCTCTGAGTCTTAGAGTGTGTGAAATTTTCTATGCATCTTTTAAGAGCAGAAGCTCTGTTTCCCCTAGCTCTCTGAGTTTCCCCAAAGCCAGCCCCTTTGGCCTTCAAAGCCAAACATTCTGGGGGCTCATATTCCCAGAGCGGGAGCCCTGGGCTGGGGAGCCCAATGTGAGACTCAGACTCTGACCTTTGCAATTGATTATCCTTCCATTTGTGGGTCATACATCGGGGAGTGGGGGTCTTGACTATACTGCATGTCCCCTCACTCCCACCCTTTTGTTGTGGTTCCATCTCAGAGTGTTAATAGTGTCGGACACTTGAGGCCAGAGGTCCCCAAGCGGCAAGAGGAAATAAACTGCAAGTGGCAGACATTTTGTTTAAAATTTTCTCTTCTAATCCTGTGTTGTCATGGTGACACCTGTTTCTGCCTGAGCTTAACTCCATCTCAACCCTTGAGCAAAACAATGCGTTTTTCTTATGGAAATGTTTTCTTAAGCTATGTTAATGAACTATGTATTTGCTTGGAAATCTGCCTTGAAGATTCATGTTAATTGTTTTATGGCCGGGTATGACTCACCTTGTGCCAGTTCAGTTCAGCTCAGTCGCTCAGTTGTGTCCGACTCTTTGTGACCCCATGGACTGCAGCACGCCAGGCCGCCCTGTCCATCACCAACTCCTGGAGCTTACTCAAATTCATGTCCATCGAGTCGGTGATGCCATCCAACCATCTCATCCTCTGTCGACCCCTTCTCCTCCTGCCTTCAATCTTTCCCAGCATCAGGGTCTTTACTAATGAGTCAGTTCTTTGCATCACATGGCCAACGTATTGGAGCTTCAGCTTCAGCATCAGTCCTTCTGTCAGGGGAGTGTATAATTTCCTTGATTCTGTCTCATCACAACAAAAATTTGAAGCGATGGACGTTAAGGCCCTCAGTGTGTCACAACTCTCGGACAGTGTTACGGCTCCATGTTACCGCTCAGTTTTATTTAGAAAATAAAGGAAAATACATCCTTGAGGTGCGAGGGCACACTGACCCAAAAGACACGAAGAGAAGAGAGCGAGAGCCCGCGCGCACACGGGGGTGGGGGTGGGGTGGGGGTGGAGAGACACCCCTGGCCCTTTGGTTTTTCTTTTTATGTTTTTTCCTCCCCCTGGGCCTGCCCTATGTAAATTGGAGTGCTGTTTGGAGAAGGCAATGGCATCCCACTCCAGTACTCTTGCCTGGAAAATCCCATGGACGGAGGAGCCCGATAGGCTGCTGTCCATGGGGTCGCTAAGAGTCGGACACGACTGAGCGACTTCACTTTCATTTTTCACTTTCATGCGTTGGAGAAGGAAATGGCAACCCACTCCAGTATTCTTGCCTGGAGAATCCCAGGGACCGGGGAGCCTGGTGGGTTGCCGTCTATGGGGTCGCACAGAGTCGGACGACTGAAGCGACTTAGCAGCAGCAGCAGTAGGAGTGCTGTTTGTTCTACCTGAGGTCCTCATTCTGGTCCTCAGAACTTCCTTTGTTCTATTTTCACAGGCTTTTCCCTCCCTTGTCTTTTAGCCACTGCTATTCTGGACTTCTTTTTCCTATTCTAACTACCTAATACTTCCAATAAATATTCAGGACTGATTTCCTTTAGGATGGACTGGTTGAATCTCCTTGCTGTCCAAGGGACTCTCAGGAGTCTTCTCCAACACCACAGTTCAAAAGCATCAGTTCTTTGGCTCTCAGATTTCTTTATAGTCCAACTCTCACATCCATACGTTACTGCTGGAAAAACCATAGCCTTGACTAGACAGACCTTTGTTGCAAAGTTATGTCTCTGCTTTTTAATAAGCTATCTAAGTTGGTCATAACTTTTCTTCCAAGTAGCAAGTGTCTTTTAATTTCCTGGCTGCAGTCACCATCTTCAGTGATTTTGGAACCCCCCAAAATAAAGTCTGCCACTGTTTCCACTGTTTCCCCATCTATTTGACATGAAGTGATGAGACTGGATGCCATGATCTTAGTTTTCTGAATGCTGAGTTTTAAGCCAACTTTTTCACTCTCCTCTTTCATTTTCATCAAGATGCTCTTTAGTTCTTCTTCACTTTTTGCCATAAGGGTGGTGTCATCTGCATATCTGAGGTTATTGATATTTTTCCCAGCAATCTTGATTCCAGCTTGTGCTACATCCAGCCAGCATTTCTTGTGATGTACTCTACATATAAGTTAAATAAGCAGGGTGGCAATATACAGCCTTGATGTACTCCTTTCCTGATTTGGAACCATACTCCTTTCCTGATTTGGAACCAGTTTGTTGTTTCATGTCCAGTTCTAACTGTTGCTTTCTACCTGCATACAGATTTCTCAAGAGGCAAGTCAGGTGGTCTGGTATTCCCATCTTTTGAAGAATTTTCCACAGTTTATTGTGATCCACACAGTAGGGTTTGGCTTAGTCAATAAAGCAGAAGCAGATGTTTTTCTGGAATTCTCTTGCTTTTTTGATGATCCAGTGGATGTTGGCAATTTGATCTCTGGTTCCTCTGCCTTAACCCTAACCCTAACACCTTGTGCCAATGCATCTCAAAATGCATGTTGTGGGTGAGGGGCCTGATGCAACTCTCTCAGTTTTGAGGAGTTTCCTTTGTCTAATTAGCAGCTTGCTAACAGGTATATCACTTCTTGCTAAAAACTAGGAAGGGGGCACTCTTTCTGTCCCCTTCTGATGTCTTTGTCAGAAGCTTTCACTATCTCTTTTCTACTTTAATAAAACTTTATTACACAAAATCTTCAAGTGATCAAGCCTTGTCTCTGGCCCTGGATCGAATTCCTCTCCTCCAGAGGCCACGAATCCTGGCGTCACACAGGGCTCGTAGCTGCAACCTTTCACTTCTTTATATCTTTAGTTGTAGAAGGTATTTGTATTAGCCTTCTGGTCATTTGCATTCACAGCTGCTCTGTAAGTAGCTGTGATTTTGGTGTGACTTTGGGAGGAGGTGAGCTCAGAGTCTTCCTACTCTGCCAGCTTAGCCAAGCTCCCCCGTGTACGAACTTTTTAAGAACCCAAAGCAGTGTATGAGACAGGAGCTCTACCTGTTTCTCCCCACTGCTAAATCAAAACCCCTGGTGACATTAACGCACAGCTTTCTTCCTCTTCTGTGCCTGAGAAGAAATGTGACTTCCCCTCCTCTGCAAAGCAAGGCTCCCTATTACTGGTCTGGATCCCACCCTGCCCTGTTTGCCTTACAAGGCTGTTTGTTCCTTATTAGGGATTCTGCCTTTACTCTCTTCAACTCTTCACTCTCCACTGGATCCACCGAATAAATAGTCAACATTTGTATACCACCCGTGGGCTTCCCTGCTAGCTCAGTCAGTAAAGAAGTTGCCTGCAGTGGAGGAGACCCAGATTCAATCCCTGGGTCAGAAAGATCCCCTAGAGAAGGAAATGGCAACCCACTTCAGTATTCTTGCCTGGAAAATCCTATGGACAGAGGAGCCTGGTGGGCTACAGTCCACAGGGTGGCAAGAGTCAGACTTGACTTAGCAACTAAACCACCTATGTGTTACTCTAATCTTCTGAAGTATTGCCCCAATTTTCTGTTTCCCTACTTAACTGCACTTCTTTCGAGAGCTGTCTGTGTCATGTCCTCACCTCTTATTAATTCTTCAGTGTTTTCAATGGCAGTTCTGCACCCTCCACTCCATAGAAACCCATTTTGCTAGGTCACTTTATGCTGCCCAAGCCAACACTGATTTCTTTGTCCATGTTTTGCTGGACCTTTCTGTGGTATTCTAGGCTGTTGACCACTTCTTTTTTCTTGTAATAAAAGCTTCCTCTCTTGGCTTGCATGACACTGTACTACTCCGGCTTTCTCCTAACTCCTTAGTCTTCTCAAACTTCTTTGCCAACACCCTTGTTCTTCCTCCCATCATCTGAACTCTAATACTATATGCTCTTCAAGAAGCCATTCATGGACTCTTCTCTTCTCCCATTAAATCCACATCCCATCAATTCCCATGACTTTTGACATTGCTTTATATATAATGATCCTTATATAAATATTGATAGTCCAGATGTTTCTTCTGGGCCTCAGATTCCTATATTTAATGACTAGTTTGATATTTCTAACTTGGATGGTTCAAAGGAATCTCAAAATTAACATATACCAAAGACGTATTTCATTCCAATTTCATCATTCTTTTTCATCTGGGTAAATTTCATTCAGGTGGAAATAACTGTTTTTGGCCACCCTGTACAGCATGAGGGATCTTAGTTCCCGAATCATGGATCAAACCCATGCCACCTGCAGTGGAAAGGCAGAGTCCTAAACACTGGACCACCAGGAAATTCCCAGGCAGAAGAAACTCTATCTTTCTTGCTACATTTTCCTCATTCACTGCTTCCTGTCTCCCAACACATTCTAATTCATCACAAAATCCTGTTGATTCTATCTCTAAGTCAGTGGTCTTGGAATATCATGGATATGTCCATATCCATCTCCAGAAGTTTACCCCAAGTCACCATTATCTTTTGTTTGACTCCTGCCTAACCTCCAAACTGGTTTTCCTTTGTCAACTCTTTCCTTCCATCAATCTTCTCTCCAGATAGCAATAAAAATGATTTATAAATGAGTATGGGATAATGTCTCACACTTGTACACAAATTGCATCTCTCCTCAGGATGAAAAACTGTCAATGGCTTATTTCACTTAAAATACAATAAAACCCTCACTGTGATTTCAAAACCTTGCATGATCTATCTCCTCACTAACTTGTCCTTGAACTGCTTTTACACTCACTCACTACATTGATATCCCTCCTTCTATCAGTACTTAGAGTGACCAATCTCTTTTTTTTTCCCTCTCAGGAAGTTTGTGCAACCTGTAAGCTCTGCCTAGAATGTTCTTTCTGACATTCTTTGCCTGGCTAACTCTGTCAGGGCTAGGTTCTCATATCATGTCCTCAGCATGGACTTCTCTCTGCCTTCCTGTACCTGATAGCCCAGTGTTTTCCATTGTAACAGCCCAATTTGCAAATATATATTTATTTGGGTGTTTATTGGTTTAATGTCAGTTTTTTTCCCCTAAATATATTTAATTTCTGTGATGGTAGAGACCAGGCTGATTTTGCTTGTCACTGTTTGTTAGTTCCTGGCCCATAGTCGATACTCAGTAAGTATTGAATGAATTTACTGTTGACTATAATATACATAATGATAAGTTCTCCAACCTAGGGCCAGGATCAATTGTCTGTTTTTCTGTAACTTTCCCTACTCCCTTAATCCCTAATATAGGCAGAACGTACCATTTCTTCCTACAAGGTTTTATTTTATAGCCCTCTGTATTTGCCTCTATGATGCTATTAATGTCACATGAACAAGAAATAAATCACTGTTCTTGTAAATTACTGAGATGTGGGGGGGCTGCTCATTGCCATCATTTAACCCAATGTAGAAAAGAGATAGACTCATTTCCTTGAAGCAACTAGTTCTGCCAAGAAAATGTGAGCAGAAGTCACTTGGTCATATCTTTCCAGGCTTCAGAAATCATACTTCTGGGTCCATACTTACTGGGAGCAGTAAGGAACCAGGAACGAAGTGTAGGGAAGATTAGATATGTACGACTACGTCAAGAGAGAATGAGATTGCATGGAAGACCTTTTGCATCTAATGTAAATATGCCTTAACTCTCCCATCCAAATCCTTACACTGCTTTTGGGTCACTCAGTGTTTTCTTGGATAGGACCAGACCTAGGTGTTCTGAAGTCCTGGATGTCAGAAACTCAGTCCCATCTGTGCTTGGCTCCCCACATGTGCAGGAGCATTGTAGCAGCGTGGCCTGAGGCAGGCTCTTGGGAGGGGTTCATGCTCCTCTGTCCATATGCTTGTTGCTGGTGTATCCCACAATGGGACTCAGGACCTCTCCCCTAGGAAGTGCCTATGTGACATCACCAGTTTACTGACAGATGCATTTGACTTGGGAGAGTGGCTAAATAACAGAATAAAATACTGCCAAACTCAAACTTCTGCTTCAGGAAACATTGTCTGAGTACCTGCTGTATTTCTGGCAATTAACAAACACCTTACAACCATCAGGTAAGGAAAGTGTCATCTCCATTAGACAGATGGAGACCCTGGTTTAGAGATCATAGGGATCTTATGCATGGGTGCAGAGCTAGTGAGTGGAGAACAAGAAATTTGAATCTCTCTCCCTCTCTCTCTAAGTGTATATTAATGTTGTTGCACATACAACTAAATATACAACTTATTGTGTAACATTCCCTTCTTTAAATCTTGTCCCTGGGATCTTTCTCTTGAAATCTCTTCCTACTGGCCTGGTGTTGAAGGGTATTTTTCAAAGTCTTGGAAATTGTTGCTTTGTGACAAAAATCAGTTCGCAGAAGTTTGATGGAAGAGCCTGGAGGGGCAAGTCTTGGGAATCAAAACAGTGAAAACTTCTTTCCTGTTGGTTACTCCAGTACGAGCTGTGCTGGGCTGCTGGAAGGGGACAGAGACTCATAGCACTCCCAGTTGAAGCCACTGGCCAAGACAGTCCTCTCAGGGTTGCCTCACACACCTGAGCCAGTACCTAGTGTCCACCTGAATACAGTGGGATAATCCAGAGGAAGAGACCAACTGCTGGGTCTGTCTCCCCAGGACACTTCTCAGAACTAATTGTGGGCTTCCTAAGTTGGAAGGCACAGTATAATTAAGGGGATCTGCAGGGGCAGTACCAGGCACCCACAGCTCAGACAGTGCCACCCGCCACTCCCACCTGTTGCTGTCATTCCTGTCCTTAAGGTGCTCTCCTAACTCTTGAAGGTGACTAATTATCAGGTGGTGGTTCTATGGGGTGTTTCAGGGCCTGTGGCCATTTGGGCCTTCAGGGAATTCCTGGTGGGAATTTGAATGGCATGTGTGCGTTATGTTAAGCTTTATACAGAATGGTGTCTTCCTACCCTCTTTCACACATTTCCTTTCCTTTCAGTGGACTCTGGTAGCAAAGGGCTGGATCTCCAGGTCCTTACTGAAGGAGAAGAACGGGTGCTAGGTGTGTGAAAGTGGATGCAAAGTTGGGCTCTTTAATTTAGGTCATGTCAATGACCACTTCTTGGAGTTTGTATCTGCTTACATGCCATCTTCTTTTTTAATTTGAAACAAAATTTAGTTTTATCTTTTAAATTTATTTTTTATTGAAATATAGCTGAATTACAATATTGTGTTAATTACTGCTGTGCAGCAAAGTGATTCACCTGTACACACACACATTCTTTTTCATATTATTCTCCATTATGGTTTATTACAGGATATTGAATATAGTTCCCTGTGCTGTACATAGGACCTTGCTGTTTATCCAGTCTATGTATACCAGTTTGCACCTGCTAATCCCAACTCACAATCCAACCCTCTCCCACCACCTCCTTCTTCCTTGGCAACCACCAATCTATTCTCTCTGTCCCTGGTTCTGTTTCATAGATAGGTTAATTTGTGTCCTATTTTAGATTCTACAAGTAAGTGATATCACATACCCTATTCCTACATGCTGGAAAACTGACCTTTACCCACAGGAGCTGATGTTTAACTTCTTCCTTACCTTGTTCTACAAAGTCTGATATGGCACCATGCTGCTTGCTACACAACAGAAAACCAAATAAAAGCTACCCCACCCCACGTCCAAGTAGAAAGTGACTGAATGTGCAGTCTTTTGTTTTTTGAGAGGCCACAGCGGGAACCTGGCGAGAATTTCTGGAGGATAAGGGAGGCTCTGATGTCACAGCAGTTCCTTTCCAGAAGGGAGGTAAGAAAAGATTGTCTGAGCTTTCTGGTGATTTTTGTTGGGTAGGGGCAGTTAGGCATGTGTTCTGCCCCTTCAAGTCAGAGCTGACTCATTTGGTTGGATGCAATTAGGTTTGCACAACACCACTGGGGTCCATGAGGCCATGGCAGTGGGCAGCTGTGACCAGCTCATCCTCCCTCTGCTGGGGCTGGTTTTCTTTGAGCTACTTTCTTGTCTCCTTCCTCATCCTCTGCCCAAACCAGTTTCCCCACCTGTTCCTTTCTCACTTTCCTTATAATCTTTTCTCGTCCATTTCTGGTCTGCTTCCATACCTTTAGCCATTCTTTTAGCCTTACCTTTAGCCAACATTCTTTCCAAACCCCTTCTGAAATGTTTCTAACAAGAGAGCACCCAGCATTGCCCATGACAGATTTCCAAACCTTGAGTAACTCCCATCTGACCTGCTCTTTCCTGGAAAGTCCTATTTTACTTAAGCTAACATTTCCGGTGACTAGGACTTATTTAAGCCAAACTCACTTCCTGATCGCTAGATTTGCAGTGTTGATTGTTGCAATTTCGTTTTATAAATGTTAAGAGTGTCCTTCCTAACTCTTCCTGATCTGTCCACGTCCAGTGTTGATGAGATCTCTGCCCTGGCCAGTTACCAAGGTCTACATGAACTTCTCAGTCATGAGAACAGTGGGGGTGTTCAAGTCATAATCTCAAGGATCAAGTCGAGAGGAAGGGACATTGAATCTGGGATTAAAACCTGGGGTTCAAGTTCACTCTGCTGCTCACTTACTCTCAGGCCTATTTCTATAGATGAAAATGGGATTATAACACCATGTATTACTTGTGAGGATACCATGAGTTGATGTATATAAAAGAACTGTTGTTGTTTAGTCGCTAAGTAATATATGAATCTTTTGCAGTCTCATGGATTGTAGCCTGCCAGACTCCTTTGTCCATGGAATTTTCCAGGAAAGAGTACTGGAGTGGATTGCCATTTCCTTCTCCAGGGGATCTTCCTGACACAGGGATAGAACCTGAATTTCCTGCATTGCAGGCAGATTCTTTACCACTGAGCCACCAGGGAAGCCCATAAAAGAGCTGTAGTGCTATACAAACCAAAGTGCATGGTGACGATTAAGGGGAAGCATCATGATAAAAATAAACATAAGATTAAGATGACTTTCTCTTTGGGCAGGAGGGAAGCAGACTTAGGTAAGTTGTGTAAGAAGAATTAGTGCCTTTTCCTCAGCTGTCTATAGCTGAGCAGAGGTCACTAAGCAAGTATTTATTGAGATGGACCATAAAGAAGACAGAGAGTCGAAGAATTGATGTCTTCGAACTGTGGCACTAGTGAAGACTCCTGAGAGTCCTGTGGACAGCAAGAAGATCAAACCAGTCAGTCTTAAGGGAAATCAACCCTTGGAAGGACTGATGCTGACCAGATCTGGTCTCTGTGTTCTGTAATAGAGGTAGATGTAAAGTGCAATGGAAATAGATGAGAGATCAATGACTTTTCCTTTGTGTGGTTGTGTGCAGAAGTCTGAGGCTATGGGCTGATTGCATTTAAGCTGAGCTTTTAAGGATTTCATTAGGGGGAGAAATGGGGAAAAGGAGTTCTATGCTGAGGGAGTGTCCTGAGGAAAGGTCTTGAGACTTGGTGGTGAGTTCAGGGATTGGGAAATAGGCTTAATCCCCGTATAGCTGAAAGATGGGTTGTGTGGGTGAGCAAGCTGAAAATGAGACTAGAAGGTGGGTGGGGTCCAGATGGGTCCTGATAGCACAGCTCTGTATGCAGAAGTAAAGTTATTTGTGCTGGACATAATACCCTAGAATGTCAGAGCTGGAAGAATACGTGGAATATCACAGATAGGAAAGGGTCTTGCCATAAGTGTCAAGGAGGAACAGATCCTTAGCTATCACCTGAGTCTCTTGTCCTCTAGACTGGGATTTTTTCCATGGCTTCATCTCAACTCAGTACTTGATTGCCAAAATTCTCTAGATCAGTTGAACGAGGGCTCTGTTTCATAACAAAGAAATGGGAGGCTGGAAAATTTTGCCTTGGGAACAATATTAATTTTTTTTTTGAAACAAGTTCATAAACTCTGCTCATAGACCCACCATTGAAGCACTCTGATTTAGCCTCCAGGCAAGGTGCCTCACACAATTCCTGGGAGCTGCTACTTTCCTGGCACCCAGACATGGCTACTGGGCTGTGTGGTTCATTCACAAGATCCTTGTCACCCTAGTTCCTACTTCCATATGATTTTCTCAGAATAATAGTGATAATTAGATAGAGGTGATGAATAGGGGGCATTTAATGTAGAAAAAACACTGATAGTGATCAAGACTGAAAACTTATAGTTACTGGGTCACTGAGGACTATTAGCTATTCTGGTCTGGCTACTCACCTGGTTCTGGAAGACACCCAAGAATCACAGGGGCAGGAAATTTGACTAAGAGGCCATGGAGTGGTCCCAGAGGTAACTTCAGTTGCCATTCAATGTTCATCATCCTTGGGAACCACTCTTTTATTGCTTCCTTTGGGTATTCTGTCTTCCTTCTTGCATGTGTATGTTCTAAATCCATTAGTATTCTGCTCAGGCCCAAAGGTGTCCTCTGTGGGAGGTTAAATCTTTTCCCATTCAGGTTCATGTTCCTTTCATGTGCCAGGAAGCTACCAATCCACTCACAGACACTGCTTTCCAGACGATTCTTAGTTCTCTAGAAAAAAAAAAAAGACTGAGTCCAAATGTTGGGTAGACCCTGTAAGAATACTCCCTCCTTTGTCCTTCTCTGCACATCCTGGACTGGAATTCTAGAGGAGTGATGGTAGTCATCACACATTCTGCTTCATTTATTTCTCCTGGTAGAGTGAGCCTGGGACCTGGCACCTTTATTCTTGGTCCCTGGGAGTCAGTTGTCAGATGGGTGACCGTTAAGATGGCACTGACTTCCCACTGTCTGCTTTTTCTCTCTTCCTGGAACTTTTTGACACTTTACATTGCTTTTGGGAATATAGAATTCCTTAAGATTCTTGGAGTCTGACACCCAGTTTCTGTTCTCTGGATGATCCCTGTCTATGAAGCATGTTATGGGGACTAAACTATCTCTGTGTTTTTTTCAGAAGACAGGTCTGCAGGGCTTCAAGCCTGCTTCTGCCACACTGCACAACATTCTCCCTGCTGTTTCAAGCTCTTCTGTACTCCTCTGGTTCTCTCAAGATCAAATTTTTTCAGTGCTGACACCTCTTCAATGTAAAGTGAGACCTTTATCAATGAAGCAGTTTCTCCTCTGTCTCTAGCCCCCATAATTGCTGGTGTTACACTAGGAAAGCCTAGTCTTTGCTCCCTATTGCTTTCAGAAGATTCTAGAATCAGAGAAACTTGGATTCAAATCCTAGTTCTCCCTTACCAGCCTTGTGAATTACTAAACCTCTCTGAGGGCAGACAGTTTTTCCATATAGAAAATAAGAAATAGTACCTATCTTATAAGGATATTGTAGAAAGTAAATGAGATCCACATAAAATGCTTAACTTAGGACTTGGCATATAATAGAAGCTTCATAAATCTGTGTCCTCTTCAAATAGTCTCCCTCTAAGGAGGTTATTTAACTTGGACCAGTAGACTAACCTTGGGACTGGAGGCCTTCCATTGGGGCATTTATAGCAAGAACTATAGGATGCTCTTAAAAGAGCTTAAGGTTACTTGATCAGTGGAGAGATAAGGATGTCTTGATTTCTCCAGTCATCACAAAATGCACTAAAACAAAGCTGACAGTATAAGAAATCTCCTTAAATCCCTCAGTGAGAATAGCCCACTGTTCTGTGTTGTGGATGCAGCATTATAGCTCATGAGTTTAAAATTCATGCTTCAGAAAAATGGCAAGTATGTCATGAAACTCTGGGATTACTCACAAATGGCTAAAATCTCAAATGTGCATGTGTGTGCACTTCTCCATGGACTGTAGTTTGCCAGACTCCTCTGTCCATTGGCTTTTCCAGGCAAGAATACTGGAGGAGGTTGCCATGCCCTCCTCCAAGGGATCTTCCCTATCCAGAGATCAAACCCTCATCTCCTGCATTGGCAGGCAGATTCTTTACCACTGAGCCAACCAGGAAGCTCCCAAATCGCCAATGTTATCCCACAAATTCCAATGATCAACTATCCTTCAAGATACTGGGGAGAGGGGTAGATTGTTTCCAAAAGTACAACAGAGGATGGAAGGAAAGATCCAATCAGAAGAAGATAGTATCAGCCAGACATGAATAAGACCACCAGCAGGGACTCATGCATTAGGGCAGACTCTACATAGAAAGTCCTTTCAGCTTCCTTTTCTCTCTCCTTGAGCATCAGGAAAACTGAACTTGGTATACAGAGAGGTCTGAGGTGGCCAGCTTGCTCTCTGTCCCTGATTGTTTTGGTGCTCCCTTTTGGGGCTGTATGCTCTGGGATGTAAACAGTAGTTTAATGGATTTTTTTTTTAAAGCAGGAAAGATGGTGTTCCTTCCTTTTTAGAAGAAAGACAAAGCAAATAACATCATTAACAACACTATGTTCCTGTAGACAGTTCTGGTTCAAGGACAAGTTTAGAATGGGAACAGTAGGTGATCTTCCTATACACTCTTGCACCCTGAATTCATTTCCCAGAGGTCACTGTAATAAAACTAGGGAGGCAGCCCTGGGAGGTCTAAAGGAAACTCTTAAGTTCTCCGAGGATAACATATATAAGCCTAAAATCTGCAGCTTTGCTTTGGGTAGTGGTGATATTTAGGAGGAACGGTAGTGTTATATGTTCAATTTCTGCAACACTGGCCCAGAAATCAGAGATTGTCTATAAAATACAATGAGGGTGTTCTTCAAGCCTCTTTGACCTTACCAATGCCCATTATCATGTCTGAGACAGGGCTGAGTCCTAGTAAAGTTGATAAATGAATGGGTGTGTGAATGTTGCCTTATGTAGAAGTTGCTCTGAAGCCCATCCTTAAAACAGTGTGAGGATGGGAACACTAAAGGCCGAGGATGTCAGAAGGAAACAAAATTGTGTTTGGCTCAGAAGCCCACAACCCTTGGTGGCCATGATTTACACATGCAGCTTTGCACATGGGTCAAACCAGAGCGCTGAGCCATGCCTCTTGCCTTTAACTAAAACCAGGTCCTTGCACTGTGTCATTCACTCATTCAGTCATTCATTCATTCAGTATTCTAAGAAGTTTCTTTCTTTCTGATTGATTATTCCATTTACCTGAGAGAGGCAGATTTGAGCTTATTTATAGAGAATTTGATCATTCTTAAGATTAATGAAAGACTCCATAGAGAAAAATTTAAAGTATTTCTTGAATAAATATTTCTTACCCTGCCCAGGCAGTGTTTTGCATGAACATATCTGTTTTTGGGGAACTTAATGTATGGGGTTGGCCAAAAGTTTTGCTCACATTTTCCTGTAAAATGGTGTGGAAAAATCCAAATGAACTTTTAGGCCAACCCAGTATTAGTGAATGTAATCCTGCATGCTAAAACAGACAACTCAGAAATCTCAGTGAGTAAAACTGATTTCCTGCTCCTAGAAAGTCAAATAAGCAATAAAGTAGAGGAGAGGAAATCTCAGATCATTGTATTTATTTAAGAACTTTGGCTTGAAATTCTGTTATGTTCATTGTGAGGCTTCCATGATTACCCTGGGCATTGACATTAGTGATCAGACAATGGAAGAAAAGATGGCAATCAGGACATTGTGAACATCACTTGCACCCATATTACATTAATCAGAACTCAATAATACAGCTTTATCCACATGAAAGGGGGCTGGGAAATGTTATTTCTGTCTGGCAACAGTTTCCCAGCAGAAACTCTCTATTACAGGAGGGCATGAATATTTCGTGGGGAAGTAGAATGCCTGCCACACTTATCTTCTATTAGGTGTGGGGAGATAGACAATAACATGTAACTGAGTATACTACATAGTATTTCAGATGATAAAAGGAAAATAAGTTAGGAGAGAGGAAAAGGGCTGCGAACAATTGTGAAAATAGTTTTCCCCAGTGGTACACATTTGGCCATATTGTCTACAGAGCATATGTGAGTTGGCCCATTAAAAGTAAGACCTCTCCTTCCTGAATTGTGCTGGAACATTTCAGACTGGAGAGACCCTACTTGGTGTCCAGACAAACCCACATTGTCATTGTCACAATGGCGATGAGATTAAAGTGTTTCTTGAAAGACATTATCAAAAAACATAGTAGATAAGGTAAGTTTAAATTTGCTTCTGGATCTTTTCTATTCTTTGAGCTTTTTGTTGGCAATATTGACTCAGGCTGAAGTTTAGAGGCCTTTAGTTTTGATTATGTATCCACTTTTGGGTAATACCACTTTGTTGATTCTAAAAGCAATCCACTTCCCAGATTTACACTGAAAATCAAGGGTTGATTTTTCTCGATAGTAAGAGAGTAATGTGGCCCTTATGCTGAAGAGTACTAGCTGGTTACCTAATATCAACAACAGAAGGTTGGTTGGAAAGAAGCTGGTGAGGGACTTTAAATGGTTCTGAGAAACCTGTATGCAGGTCAGGAAGCAACAGTTAGAACTGGACATGGGACAACAGACTGGTTCCAAGTAGGAAAAGGAGTACGCCAAGGCTGTATATTGTCACCCTGCTTATTTAACTTATATGCAGAGTACATCATGAGAAACGCTGGGCTGGAAGAAGCACAAGCTGGAATCAAGATTGCCGGGAGAAATATCAATAACCTCAGATATGCAGATGACACCACCCTTATGGTAGAAAGTGAAGAAGAACTAAAAAGCCTCTTGATGAAGGTGAAAGAGGAGAGTGAAAAAGTTGGCTTAAAGCTCAACATTCAGAAAACTAAGATCAGGGCATCTGGTCCCATCACTTCATGGAAAATAGATGGGGAAACAGTGGAAACAGTGTCAGAGTTTATTTTTTGGGCTCCAAAATCACTGCAGATGGTGATTGTAGTCATGAAATTAAAAGACGCCTACTCCTTGGAAGGAAAGTTATGACCAACCTAGATATAGCATATTAAAAAGCAGAGACATTACCTTGCCAACAAAGGTCTGTCTGGTCAAGGCTATGGTTTTTCCAGTGGTCATGTAAGGATGTGAGAGTTGGACTGTGAGCAATGCTGAG
Organism: Cervus elaphus; assembly: GCF_910594005.1. Lineage (NCBI taxonomy): Eukaryota > Metazoa > Chordata > Mammalia > Artiodactyla > Cervidae > Cervus > Cervus elaphus. Next base: position 88,648,854 of record NC_057825.1, read on the forward strand.
TACCGAAAATTTGATACTTTTGAACTGTGGTGTTGGTGAAGACTCTTGAGAGTCCCTTGGACTGCAAGGAGATCCAACCAGTCCATCCTAAAGGAGATCAGTCCTGGGTGTTCATTGGAAGGACTGATGCTGAAGCTGAAACTCCAATAATTTGGCCACCTCATGTGAAGAGTTGACTCATTGGAAAAGACCCTGATGCTGGGAGGGATTGGGGGCAGGAGGAGAAGGGGACGACAGAGGATGAGATGGCTGGATGGCATCACTGACTCAATGGACATGAGTTTGAGTAAACTCTGGGAGTTGGTGATGGACAGGGAGGCCTGGCGTGCTGCGTTTCATGGGGTCGCAAAGAGTTGGACACGAGGAATGACTGAACTGAACTGAACTGAACAATGTATGGAGTGAGGGGAGAAAGTTCCATGTTTGGCAAAAGGCAAAAAGCCTTAAACATTTCTGAAAGCTCAGTTCATTCCTTGCATTGTGGGCTTAATTCAATGAGCATTTACTGGTCCTTTTTATATGCCTGACCCTACGCTGGGCACCAACAATGTGGTAGTAAGTGGTTCTGCTTCTAATCTCAGGAGCTCACCATCTAGGCATGGGAAAATTCACCAATGAGAAGACTGGATTTCAGCTGGACAGAGAAGACCCATGAGCATTGTGCTAACAGTTTTGAGCTTAATGTTTCCTAGTTAGTGAAGAAGCATCAGAGAGGATTTCTCTGCTGGGTCGTGGGTGATAAGTGTTGAAACCGGTACTTGCTTACTATGAGACAGCTGGCAACTCAACTTATCAGACTTCTATTTTCTCTGTCTGGAAAGTGAAGATAATAATAACTTCCTGCTCTTCTGGGAGGACTTTCATAAGGATCTAAAGAAATCACATGGGAAAGAAATGCTATTCTGGTGAACTATTATTAGGGCTGATTAATAATCTAGACATGTGAGAGAACAAAGGAGGACTTGGGTGCTGGGCAGTGATGCTGTGAGAATATAGCAAAATCTTTCATCTAGAATGGACATATGTAGGAGGGAAATCAGTCTTAGTGAAAAAAAAACCACACACATAATGCACAACAACTTAGTGAAAAATAATATCAACAATGGAACTGATTTTTTTTTTTTTCAAGTAAAATTTGTTGTAAGTGAAGAAAGTGAACAGGGATCCTGGTTGGTACCAGGAAGATGCACATCTGGATTCAAAGAGAGGGAGTGAGCAGACCAGAGGCCCTGCTGCAGAGACAGGTTAAGGGCTGGCAGTGAGACATCTGCAGGGATCTGGGGATCTGCCAGTGCACAAGCTACCAGAGGATCAACTCAAAAACAGCCAAACTCTACAGCTGTTGACCCAACCAAGACCAAGCCTTCAGAGAACACGAGAGCACCTGGCCCTAAGGGAGCTCATGCTTCCAGAAATAATGATTTAGCTCTTAGAAGTATTTTCTCTCTTATGATTTCCTAAAATTGTTGTTACAAGAGGAAGAGGTTTGTGTCCAGGAGGCCTCAGAATTTATCTGACTTTTCTGTGGACTTTGGGACCTCACATGCCAATGCAATGCATATTATAAGTCAAGAAGTTCTTAGAAGGGTCTTCCTCAATGGCTCAGTGATAAAGAATCTGCCTTCAGTGCAGAAGACACAGGAGATAAGGATTCAATCCCTGGGTCGAGAAGATCCCCTGGAGGAGAAAATGGCAACCCACTCCAGTATTCCTGCCTGGAGAATCCCATGGACAGGAGGGCTATAGTCCACAGGGTCACAAAGAGTCAGAGATGACTGAGTGCCTTAACACACAGTCCTTAGGAAAATGGAGGGAATTAATGTAATGTAAGTTATAGTTGGCCTATTTCAAGACCATGAAATCCCATCATTCAGCCCAAATGTGAGAATTCATCCCAAAGTTGAAAGCATAAACAGAAGGCTTGTGGAACAAATGCTTATTTTAGACTGTTTCTCCCTAATTTATAGCATCTTGAAAAGCTGCAGAGAAAGACATGGTCACAAACATATTTTTTTAATTTAAAGTAATCATCCTAAGTCAAAGTGTGTGAAAGTTCTGTTAAATTTCAGTCTTATAGAAACTAGTTATTATAGAAATAAAATCTGAATGATAATCTGGTAAACCTTTTTTGAAAATCATATTCAGAGTTTCATAACAGTGAAATTTTATCTCTAGGTAAGAGAAGGAGGCTAACAATTGACTGAGTGGGAAGTGACCAAGCCCTATATAAAACTGTGCTGAAAACATGCTTCTTTGAATCAGTTCCTCACACAATCTTAGAAGCTGCCTCCCAGACTATAGTCCTCAGTTTGGCTTTTGAATAGAACTTTTCTATTCATATTGTAGGTTGACTATTGATGACTTCCTTTGACATCACTTTTTGTAGTCGACACGATATCAGAAAAACCCACCTGAGGTTAAATGGAGCCTATTTTGGACTAGCACCCAGTATCAAGCACAGACCCTTGAGCCCCTACCACCTCAGCTTCACAGCATTTTTCTGATATTTTGGTGAGTTCTTCCTGATATATGGACCTCCTTACCTTAAGTTTGATGTTCTGTGACTTTTATTCAAGTTGTCATCTTAAATATTGGACTTTTATTGTGGTATCTGTATACCTGGGAGGAACTGCTAGGCATGAAAAGACTAGAAGAAATTTTTGTTATATTTCCTAGGTGAAAAGAACTTGAGGGGGATTTGCAAACAATAAAAACCTAGGGACATCCCTGGTGATCTAGGGTTTGAGACTGCACACTTCTAATGCAAGGGACATGGGTTCGATCCCCAGTTGGGAAACTAGGATCCCATATGCCATGTGTGGGATTCAATTAATTTATTAAAAATAAATAAATATAATAAAATTATTTAAAGCTTCCGTGGAGGCTCAGATGGTAAAGAATCTGCCTATAACACAGGAAACCCTTGTTCGATCTCAGGGTTGGTAAATTCCCCTGGAGAAGGAAATGGCAACACACTCCGATATTCTTGCCTGAAGAATTTCATGGACATAGGAGCCTGGTGGGCTACAGTCCATGGTGTTGCAAGGAGTCGGATATGACTGAGTGACTAACAAACAAGAAGAAACTTTGGAGTGCTTTCCTAGGTGGGGAACTAGAGGTGATTCCTTATTCAGGGACCTAGTCCTAGACAGGAAAACTTTAGAGTGAAATGTGTTGGTTGACCTCTTTTTCCAATTTGGCTTAAAGTGGCAAGACTGGTATGTATATATTTTTAAGAGGCTATTTGAGACTGGGTCCATTCGAGCTCTCAAAAGAAAGCATACTAGTTCCTTTAAGCCCAGAGGCATACTTCAGTTCAGTTCAGTCACTCAGTTGTGCCCGACTCTTTGCGACCCCATGAATCACAGCACGCCAGGCCTCCCTGTCCATCACCAACTCCCAGAGTTTACTCAAACTCATGCCCATCGAGTCGGTGATGCCATCCAGCCATCTCATCCTCTGTCGTCCCCTTCTCCTCCTGCCCCCAATCCCTCCCAGCATCAGGGTCTCCAATGAGTCAACTCTTCGCATCAGGTGGCCAAAGTATTGGAGTTTCAGCTTCAGCATCAGTCCTTCCAATGAACACCCAGGACAGATCTCCTTCAGGATGGATTGGTTGGATCTCCTTGCAGTCCAAGGGATTCTCAAGAGTCTTCTCCAACATCACAGTTCAAAAGCATCAATTTTTTGGCACTCAGCTTTCCTCACAGTCCAACTCTCACATCCTTACATGACCACTGGAAAAACCATAGCCTTGACCAGACAGACCTTTGTTGGCAAAGTAATGTCTCTGTTTTTTAATATGCTATCCAGTTTGGTCATAACTTTCCTTCCAAGGAGTAAGTGTCTTTTAATTTCATGGCTGCAATCACCATCTGCAGTGATTTTGGAGTCAAAAAAATGAAGTCTGACACTGTTTCCACTGTCTCCCCATCTATTTTCCATGAAGTGGTGAAACCAGATGCCCTGATCTTAGTTTTCTGAATGTTGAGCTTTAAACCAACTTTTTCACTCTACTCTTTCACTTTCATCAAGAGGCTTTTCAGTTCCTCTTCACTTTCTGCCATAAGGGTGGTGTCATCTGCATATCTGAGGTTATTGATACTTCTCCTGGCAATCTTGACTCCAGCTTGTGCTTCCTCCAGCCCAGCGTTTCTCATGATGTACTCTGCATATAAGTTAAATAAGCAGGGTGACAATATACAGCCTTGGCGTACTCCTTTTCCTATTTGGAACCAGTCTGTTGTTCCATGTCCAGTTCTAACTGTTGCTTCCTGACCTGCATATAGGTTTCTGAAGAGGCGGGTCAGGTGGTCTGATATACCCATCCTTTTCAGAATTTTCCATAGTTTATTGTGATCCACACAGTCAAAGGCTTTGGCATAGTCAATAAAGCAGAAATAGATGATTTTCTGGAATTCTCTTGCTTTCTCGATGATCCAGCGGATGTTGGCAATTTGATCTCTGGTTCCTCTGCCTTTTCTAAATCCAGCTTGAACATCTAGAAGTTCATGGTTCACGTATTGCTGAAGCCTGGCTTGAAGAATTTTGAGCATTACTTTACTAGCGTGTGAGATGAGTGCGATTGTGCGGTAGTTTGAGCATTCTTTGGGATTTCCTTTCTTAGGGATTGGAATGAAAACTGACCTTTTCCTGTCCTGTGGCCACTGCTGAGTTTTCCAAATTTGCTGGCATATTGAGTGCAGCACTTTCACAGCAGTATCTTTCAAGATTTGAAATAGCTGAACTGGAATTCCATCACCTCCGTTCCGTTCATAGTGATGCTTTCTAAGGTCCACTTGACTTCACATTCCAGGATGTCTGGCTCTAGGTGAGTGATCACACCATTGTGATTATCTGGGTCATGAAGATCTTTTTTGTACAGTTCTTCTGTGTATTCTTGCCACCTCTTAATATCTTCTGCTTCTGTTAGGTCCATACTATTTCTGTCCTTTATCGAACCCATCTTTGTGTGAAATGTTCGCTTGGTATCTCATACTTAGGCAACTGATAACCTAGAGAAAGTGTCTGAGAATTGATCATCATAACGAGTAGTGGTCCCGTAGGGAACTCCACCATGACACTTCATATAATTTACAGTTCTCCTGGGAACACGTACATAAGAATTTGTCAGTAAGTGCTTTGAGCCCCCATAGAGGTTTCAGATAGCTGGCAGAAGAAACTGAAACGCAAAAGAGCTGCACTGACTTGAGGGTAACACCTTGAGGAGCTAAGCTCACAAGCAGCACCCTTCTGATCCACTACACTGTCTTTAGAAATTGTTCAAACCTTTTAAATAAAATGAATGTAAAAGGGGAACAGTACTTCCAAAGTCTACCATCTGCCAGATGGGCAGCCACTAGAACTCTGTCTGAGCTCATGTACAGTTGGTCCTGAACCATTACTATCAAGTACTTATCTGGTCCTAAAATGACAATTATGGGAGTTCTTCTGACATTCTGAAACTGGTTTTTATATATGTAGCTAGAAAATAAAGCTGGATTGATAAAACATCTTTGAAAGATTCTGACTTGGAGGGAACAAAATTATTTCTAGGAGAAAGCTTGAAGTTTTAAATTTTACCATGCCCCTGAAATGTAAGCATAGCCTACATCTCCTGAGACTATGCCCTTGGTTTAATCAGTAGAACCTAAAACCTAAACAAAAAAAAGAGAAAAGAGGCCCTTTCAAACTCCAGTAGAAAAACTATGAGATCTCTCTGTATCTGGATGTACATATGTCTGTGTGTATGTTATAGACATGATATGTTCCTACCTTCAGATGGTATTATCAAAATTAAATTTTAAAAGTTCTGTATTTAAATAGCTTAAACAAGTAAGTTTTTATATAAATTCTCAGAAATAGAAATTTACTGAAAGGAATTTTGGGTTCACGTGATGTGGGAAATATTCTGTATTAAATTAATATTCAGTATTAAAGTTAGCTTCAGTTATTGGTATAACTAATACAGACAGGTCTTTACAAGTCATCAACAATAGAATAATACTTTAATTGTACCTGGGTTTATGAAAGTCAATAAACTCATGTTATCTCTGTTAGAAAAATTTTCAACAAGAAAATTAACTTGGCATGATGATACTTTCATAAGTAATAAAACAGATAGAGATAGATGGATTTTAGGTAGATTCTTTAAGACTAACTATGTTTTATGGTAAGTTTGCTTAAAAATAGTTTATCAAAAAAAATAGTTTCTCCAGATTTTTGTTGAAATCTTTACTTGAAACTAGGGTTTTGCTAAATTAAGGATGGGAATTCATCTAATGTCTATATTGTTTTTAATAAATGCTGAAACATTAATTGCTAAGCAAGTCTATGTTTACCTACTCTTGTCTTTTATTAGAGAAAAGCTAAAGATGTTTGGTTTATTGCAAAGACATCTTATACCGCATTGAGAGAAATTATGTTGTGAAAATATGCATGTTTCTAGAAGTTATGGAATATGTATGTAAGCATGCCAATCAGGAAATGCTAATAAAACAGACAACTTGCAATGATTGGTTCTTGGTTTTTGCTAGAGATTAAGAACTGAACTGAACTGAAGGCTCTTAAGGGTTAAAAATAGTTTTTTTAATATATATGTATATATGTATATATATGTATATATATATGCATACATATAATTAAACCTACTAGAAATAGTAAGAGAAATATTTCAATATTCAAGGAAATTAGGATGTGATTCCAATAAAAGAAGATATGAGGATATGAAAATGCATTTTCTTAAGGTAAAAAGAAAGTGATTTTGTCCTAAATCTGGTTATTTCTAAATGAGAAAGAAGATAGTCAGATTTGGATATGGTAAATTGTGGAAGGTTTGTGGAAGAGGTGACCTGAGAAAAGGTAGTGGTCAGGACTAGAATTTGGTTTTCTCTGTTAGGAGGACAAAGGTTTCTCAGAATATTGATCTGTTTTGATAATGGATTGTGAAAGGTCCTTTTTAAAAAAATACATTTTAAGCAATCTGTTGTCTTTCTGTGTTTGCTTTTGAAATATTTTATTGACACTTTGGTTAATGACTAAATATTTTTTCATAGTGACTCATTTGATTAAATGTTTTAAAAAACCTTTTTGATATTTTGAAAAAATTTCCCATATTTAAATTCTAAATGAAGTCTTTTGATTTAGAACTAACTTTGAGATATTTTTCTCTCCTTATGGAAAGAGACTTATCAACTAATCCGGCATGTTGTCATGGGAAGCACTGTCAAATTAAAAGTAACATTCAGCCTTCTTTATGTAGTTACTGTCTATATAAATATGAGAAATAAGTGTCTCAGAAATTTTTATGTGAAATTCCTGGAAGTCTTAAATGTCCTGACATGAAATGTTATCTGTCATCAAAATTGAGTCTACACTAAATAAGGAAATGGCAACCCGCTCCAGCACTCTTTCCTGGAGAATCCCATGGACAGCGAAGCCTGACGGGCTACAGTCCATGGGGTCACAAAGACTGAAGTCATGACTGAAGCGACTTTCATTTTCACAAAGTGACTGAACTCGACCATCAGGGAAATGCCCAGTTTGCTCACATATGAAGGCAACAGTAAAAGAATCTGTAAAGATTATTTTATGTATAGATAAAGTCCATGCTACTGCTGCAAAAATTAACCCTTCTTTGTCAGACTTTTTTGGGCTCCAAAATCACTGTAGATGGTGACTGCAGCCATGAAATTAAAAGACGCTTACTCCTTGGAAGGAAAGTTATGACCAACCTAGACAGCATATTAAAAAGCAGAGACATTACTCTGTCAACAAGGGTCTGTCTAGTCAAGGCTATGGTTTTTCCAGTAGTCATGTATGGATGTGAGAGTTGGACTATAAAGAAAGCTGAGCGCCAAAGAAGTGATGCTTTTGAACTATGGTGTTGGAGAAGACTCTTGAGAGTCCCTTGGACTGCAAGGATATCCAACCAGTCCATCCTAAAGGAGATCAGCCCTGGGTGTTTATTGGAAGGACTGATGTTGAAGCTGAAACTCCAATATTTTGTCTACCTGATGCGAAGCGCTGACTCATTGGAAAAGACCCTGATGCTCGGAAAGATTGAAGGCAGGGGGAGAAAGGGACGACCGAGGATGAGATGGTTAGATGGCTTCACCAACTCAATGGACATGAGTTTGAGTAAACTCCGGGAGTTGGTGATGGACAGGGAGGCCTGGCATGCTGCGGTTCATGGGGTCGCAAAGAGTCGGACACGACTGAGCGACTGAACTGAACTGTCAGACTTTTGCCATTCTGATATCCTTGTAACATGGCAACAGTCTGCTCCTAAATCAGAGGAGTTAAGATGAGTGAGGAATAGCTGTAAATTAAATAGTTGGGCCTTGGGAAACTCAAGTTGACTGCTTGGCTCTTCCTGGATTCCTTGCAAACTCCACTTTTCTTTTGATGGATTAGAACTTTTCCTTACAGCAAGGCTGATGCCCTCACAACGACAAAGGAACTGCTGGAAAATAAATGTAATTTCTACTTGGGGTATATCTTCCACAGTCTCCCTGGGCAAATTATATGAGCCTTAACAAAAACCTTGCAAACTTCTTGAGATGATCACTGACATTATCACCTTCCATCATCAGGCAAGAGTAATAAAACTAAAGGAAAAATTGGGTTTAAGCAAAACAAGAATTACTTATATGGGTTGACTGAACTGATAAATATAATAATAATTTTAGTGATTTTTTTAATCTGAAATATTACTGGCTTTTTATCTTTCTTTTTTGGATATTAGGAAACATTTCCCCTAAGCTAATTATGAAAGTGAAAGTCACTCAGTCGTGTCCGACTCTTTGTGACTCCATGTACTATACAATCCGTGGAATTCTCCAGGACAGAATACTGGAGTGGGTAGCCTTTCCCTTCTCCAGGGGATCATCCCAACCCAGGGATCGAACCCAGGTCTTCCGCATTGCAAGTGGACTCTTTACCAGCTGAGCCACAAGGGAAGCCCAAGAATAATGGAGTGGGTAGCCTATCCCTTCTCCAGCAGATCTTCCTGACCCAGGAATCACACTGGGGTCTCCTGCATTGCAGGCAGATTCTTTAACAACTGAACTATCAGGGAAGCCCAAGCTAATTATGACTTAACACCAATTTGGTAAATTAAACCTTCACCGGAATAAAAACTTTTATCTTTCCTCTCTACCTGTTTCCACCAGAATTTGGAGTATTCTTAAGTTTATGGTAATAGTTATTCGCATGAGTTTAATAAGAATTTTTTCTCCTTATGTTGATTGTTGTTGTTTAGTCGCCATGCCTGACTCTCTGCGAACCCATGGACGGCAGCACGTCAGCCTTCCCTGTCCTTCACTATCTCCCAGAGTTTGCTCGAACTCATGTCCACTGAGTCAGTGATGTCATCCAACCATCTCATCCTCTGTCACCCTCTTCTCCTCTTGCCCTCAATCTTTCCCAGCATCAGGGTCTTTTCCAATGAATCAGCTCTTTGCATCAGGTGGCCAAAGTATTGGAGCTTCAGCTTCAGCACCAGTACTTCAATGAATATTCAGGGTTGATTTCCTTTAGGATTGACTGGTTTGATTTCCTTGCTGTCCAAGGGACTCTCAAGAGTCTTCTCCAGCACCATAGTTCAAAAGGGTCAGTTCTTCAGCACTCAGCCTTCTTTATGGTCCAGCTCTCACATCTGTACATGACTACTGGAGAAACCATAGCTTTGACTATATGGGCCTTTGCTGGTAAAGTGATGTCTCTGCTTTTTAATACACTGTCTAGATTTGTCATAGCTTCCCTACCAAGGAGCAAGCATGTTTTAATTTCATGGCTGCAGTCACCATCCACAGTGATTTTGGAGTCCAAGAAAATAAAATTTGTCATTGTTTACACTTTTTCCCCATCTATTTTCTATGAAGTGATGGGACTGGATGCCATGATCTTTGTTTTTTGAATGTTAAGTTTTAAGCCAGTTTTTTCACTCTCCTCTTTCACCTTCATCAAGAGGCTCTTTAGCTCCTCTTTGCTTTCTGCCATTAAAGTGGTATCATCTGCATATCTGAAGTTGTTGATATTATATTAATAGCAAGACACAATTGGAAACACTGGCGATATTACCATGGCTTTGACAGAAATGTCATATTTGGGAATATACGTGAAATAAAGTATGCCTTAATTAACAAACATCTTAAAGAGAATAACCTGTGTATATTATGCCAGCTACTCTCAAATATTAAATGCCATACATATAACTTTTGGAAAACCTGCAAAAAAAAAAAAAATCCATGTCTTAATACTGTGTTCAGAAAACTTCCAGTTAACAAAGCTGTCAGTGAGATTGTTTGTGCTCCCTGGAGTTTCATCTTTGCATGTGGCGTTAGAATTGGCCCACCTTCTCAGAGGTCAGCACATAAATGTCTTTATGGTAAATAAAATCATTATGTTGACAGGTACATAATGCTACCCCATTGTCTCTGTAGAAGGCAACAGATGAACCTTCTTTCTCTTTTCATTATGGAGTCATGAGATCCATTTTAGCAGAATACCAAGATACCTGGTGGCAAAGTCTTTGGGGAATCTTGATTCTTTGTGCAGAAGTATATGTAAACAGAGAGATGATTAGAAATCTATCAGTCGCTTTTGGTGAAATGGCAGAGGACAGTGCAAATAGCGTTAGAGCACAACAGACATCCCTCAACCACTTAGTCCAAGCAGTATTGGATAACAGGGCTGCCTTAGATTTTTTTGCTGGCTAAACAAAGAGATGTTTGTGCCATTGGTCACATTTCTTGTTGCACTCATATCAACACCTGAGGAAAAGTAGGTTATACACTTAGAAAAAAAAATTTCAAAAAAGCTAAAAGAAGTATGGGGAACAGACCCTTTAAATAATCTGGTTGGAGTTCATCAGTAATAGGCAATTTTTTTCAGCTTGTTTTACAGAGGATTACCGTCATCACAGTATGTGTTATTATTCTTTTCCTAGCTGTCAAGGTGCACGTGATATGTATTACTCTTTGCCCTAAGCTGACTGCTAAAAGCACATGTACAATGTTGGAGCAACAATTTGATGTAATTGATAATATAACTTATAAAATGTTTACCCATCATCATATACCTCTGCGTTTCCTTTGTTCCATTAATTAATTACCTCCCCCATAATGAAAATAATTGGGCTTCCCTGGTGGCTCAGACGGTAAAGAATCCACCTGCAATGCGGGAGACCTAGGTTCAATCCCTGGGTTGGGAAGATCCCCTGGAGAAGGGAATGACTACCCACTCCAGTATTCTGGCCTGGAGAATTCCATGGACAGAGGAGCCTGGCAGGCTACAGTCCATGGAGCTGCAGTCATGACTGAGAGACTTTCACTTTCACTTTCAATGAGAATAATTAGACAACTCTTTTCCTGCAAAAAATAAAAGGAGAGGAAGTCCTAGCACTGAGAGACCTGTGGGTAGGGAGCAACCACTCTGGCATCAAGGGACAAATATTTTGGTCATCACTGCTTTCTTTTCAAAGATTTTGTTCGATCAGAAAAGGGAAATGATGGTGGAAATATTCACATATTGAGGCATGAGGAAGTCATTCTGGCTTATCCATGAATTAAATTAAACTTTATCCTAACTAGGACAGCCTGTTTTGTGACCTATTAAACATATGTTGTACATCTGCTTTAACAATAAAGAAAAAATTGGTCTGCATTGACCAGAGTGAAACTGTCCATTTAAATGCCTCCCTTCCTAGGACACCAGTGCTGGTGATCCTTGGATGATAAGCCTTCTTTACCAGGTACCAGGGCTTTCCTGACTCCCTGTGTATGTGCTGACCTGTCTTTTTTGAAACTATGAAGAAATGTACTCTTGTCATGTTAGATTTTTTTTTTTTTTTCTTTCTGACAAGATACAAAACTTCCAAAAACCGTGCTTTTCTGGAACGGTTTTTCAGAACTATTGGAGAGACTGCTTCCTGAACTGTAGTCCTCAGTTTGGCTCAAATAAAACTCTCTTTTATTATTATTATTGTTGTTATTGTCATCATTATTATTATAGATTGATTATTGATTATTGATTATTTCTGTCACCAAGACATATCCCCAGGCATTGCCAAAAGGCTCCTGGGATGGGCATCATGTCTTCCCGGGTAAGAACTACTGTTTTATGTTGACCAATCATCCTAGTTTGCCCTGGACTGAGATATGTCAAGACTTTAGTGCTAAAATCAAGACATCTGGAGGCAAACTGGAATGATCAGCCACCCAACAAGTGGAATTTCATCTCCTGCTTAAATGGAGGCTGTTGTGAGAGGGGCGTTGGTTGATCTCGTGGTGGTTGTCCTGCCAGTCTTCTGTTTCTCTAAGTTATTTCTGTACCAAACACATCTGCTTTTCTCCCTCCTTGTATCCTTCAAGGGATATAGGGGAAATGACCTACCTCAGAGAGGCTGGCTGAGTAGAAGACCAGAGAGAATGCTGTTGAGTATGTGCATGTGTCAGAGAGAGAGAGAGAGACAGAGCTGGGAGGGGCATTGGGGTGCTGGGCTTTAGAACCCATTGGTGGTGTCAGGTAGGTGATATGTATGTGTGTTTATACCAGTAGTTAATGGAGACTGGATGGGGAAGGTTTTCAGCTCGGTATTAATTCTGCCTATGACTATGAGATAGGCACATTTTATTTGGTGCAGTATTTTAAAATATGTTTATGAGTTATTCTGACAGTTTACTCCATGGTGTTTCACTGAGAGAAACAAAAGGAAAACCTCAAAAATGGCTTGTTATGAGGATTATTTTTATTGTGCTGTGGAGAATACGTTTACAACAGAAAAAAAAAAATTAGGTTGTTTGCCAATTTACAAAGCACTTCCCAAGTACGTCATCTATCCCTCAGCCTTTTGCTCTTGATGTCATTCATTTGCCCATTTACAGATGAAAATCAATGAGTTCTGAAAGTGAGAAGAGACAAGCTGGAGTCAAAGGCCAGAGTTTGCATCTGAAGCACTGGACTCTGCCTCTTGTGGCTCCAGACTCCTCCAGGCTCTGGGAGAATGAGTCCTGCATGTTAAGTGCTGAGTCTGGGTCTCTATAAGTAAATGGTGAGATGACAAGTGTGGACTTGGAGGATGTGATTCATCTCTATTGCTATGACTGCGACTATGACCATGGCCCGTCCCCCTTCTATGTCTTCAAGTAGGGGATGAAGCAGGTTCCATGAGGGTGATGCCTAGGACACACAGCCATCTAGCACCAAGGCTATATCCACCGTGTCTTCCTCTGTGCTCTCGGACACAAGTGTTGGGGGTGTGATTTGCTCTGTATGGCTGTTTGCATTTTCCTTGATTGTGTAAACTGGTGGCTTGTGCCAAGAACTCTCTGTGCCCCGAAGCTCTAAGCTTGGTCCGTCCCATTGGCTGACTTCATTTCTCTTTTGGGGGAGGTGTATTTGTCAAGTTGCAGGGCAGTGATAACTGGCAGTACCTTTCGGGCGTGAGGTACCTGGAGTTCGGGGACAACCAACCCATTGACAATGACAGCAGATGAATTGGTTTTCTTTGTGAATGGCAAAAAGGTAAGCAGAAGCTGACTTTTCCTCTGGTTTCCCTGATCCCTGGGAGGGATGTTTGTCTTCTCTATTTTGGGTTCTCGCTCACTTGTTCGCCTTCTCTCTCTTCCTTCAGAGCTATTCCTGAATTTGGGGTATTACTGGTGAGAGAAGACCTTCTCAGGTCTAGAACCCAGTTGAGATCCCCATGGGGCAGAGGAACGATGGGGAGGGAAGAGAGAAGAAGGGTATATGTGAGCACTCACCTCCCCCGCGCTCCCAGCCTGTAGAGATGCTGGCACCAAGCTGAGAAAGGTAGACAGGGTTCTTGGTGAGATTGGAGGTCACCCACCCCACCTCTATTTTGGTGTTTAATCAAAAGTATCCTAAGGCTTTTGTTGCTCTCTTTACTGAGAAAAGGAACAAGAATGTGTTTTCTTGCTAATCTCAGGATATAACGTGTACACAGGTTTGATTCTGAAATTTTATCCATATCAATGTAACAGCTAACTTGCATGAGGACATATCCTGACATCTTGTGGCAAGTCACAATTCTTGTTTCCTAAAGGGCATGGGTCCCCCCCCACCCCACTCTTGGTTATATGTATAAATAGTGCAAACCTCTTACTTTGATAAAAATTGCCCACTTGGATCAACTTCACTGGTGTTCATAGGAACCTAGGAAAAGTGGGGTTGGAATGGGGCAGAGGAGAGTCTTATGATATGGGTACCAGTCCTTGCAGCACCAGAGGGGTAAGAATCTTTGCAGATTTTAATGCAGGTGAAGGGAGAGAGCTGTAAGCACATCACATTGTCTCCGTTGTCCACTTGCCCTCCCTCCACCGGTGCTGAGGTGCTCGCTTCAGCTCCCGGATTGTGAATGAAATGGACAGTAAAAGAGTAGCTGTGGTTGCACATTGTGAATGGCCATGTGGATTTTATGAGTGAGGACCAAACCCAGGAGTCAGAGCAATTTTGTTTTGCAATATTGGCAATTTTAAGTTGAGAAGCTAGGCGACTTTGGAGGAAGTTTTCAAGAATTAAAATGCAGCTAGTGCTTAAATTGTCAGGGTGTGTTTGGGTGACTCCCAGGGGAATGCTGTGAGCTGTTGCAATGTAAGGGGCTTCCAAGGAGGTCAGATTCGATTTCAGTGGTATCAGCGAGTGCTCCTGGGGAAGGAGGTCACCCGTGCTCTTCCAGGTGCAGAGTGGTTTCTCTGTGTTGACTTCCTTTCAGCAAACTAAGACGTAGGGCAAAGCTTCCACGTTGGTGGTTGTAAGATTTCTGCAGCCAAGAATTCCAACAACGCTGTCACATGCAGCAGTTACATTGGAGAGATTTAAGAAACAGTTGCTGAATAGGTTTTCTTCACATATTACTTACACAGAGGCATCTTCTGTGGCATTTTTGTAAGTGATTTTTGTAATGGGTGAGCAGCTGGATTCAGTGACTTAATTCAAAGGTTTGATTATTTATGAAGCCATCAATTCACGTGTGACAGTGCAAGGTTCTTTCTTTGGGGATGGTTGCTGTGATGCACCGAATCTAGAAAGCAGCATTTCAAGGTCAGTCTGGTTTGTTGAAAGTTGTTTCCCTGTGTATTTTATTTTCACCTTAGGAAAGCAATTTAAAATTTTTTAGATGATATTATCGCATCAAACCCTACCATCTCTTGAAACTTCCACTACCGTTAAGTTTCTGTGATGAATACTGGCGCATTTAATTTTGTAAATGTGGACTTTTGAGAATCTGCTGGAAAGGTGGTGAGGCAAGGTGAGGAGTGATGAGGTGAAAACAGTGCTGTAAAAATTGGACCAAGCAAGGAATTCCCAGTCAAATAGAGGCAGATGTTTCTTCCCAATTCTATTCCCAAGATGTTCTAGATCTTTCTTTACTAGACATTGTGCAAGGAGGTTACCAAAGAAGCTGATGGAACTTGCTGACTCACTCTTAAATATGCACTTCCTCCTCTTCCTATTTCAGACCACTGTCTAGGACTCCTGTCTTCCCTTGCTGTGACCCTGGAGAGGGTGTAAGATACAAATGATCAAATACCTCCAGAGCCTTCTGTGGTGGTGACAGGCCTTGGTGACTATGGCTTCCACTTCCTCTGATTTAAAGTCAGAGTCAAAAGGAAAGAGTTGCCCAGTATTTTGGTATCACTGTAGTGATCATGCTTTTGGCTGTTTTCCTTTTTTTTTTTTTTTTTAATGTATTTTTAATAGGAGGATAATTGCTTTACAAAGTTGTGCTGGTTTCTGCTATATGACAATGTGAATCAGCTCTAAGCATACATATATCCCCTCCTTCCTAAGCTTCTCTCCCAACCGCCATCCCCCCCCTCTAGGTCATCACAGAGCACTGAGCTGAGCTCCCTGCGCTGTACATCCGCTTCCCACTAGCTATCTCCCTTACACACGGTGGTGCATCCATGTCCGTGTTACCGTCTCGATTGGTCCCACCCTCCCCTTCCTCCGCTGTGTCCACAAGCCCATTCTCTACGTCTGCATCTCTGCTCCTGGTGGTCGGGGTGGGGGTGGGGGGTTGGTGCTGGATTCTTGTTATTCAAACAGTCCCTCTCCGGTTAGTGGAGATGTTGACCCCTGGAGAAGTCTGGAAAATTCTGCATGGAGGGTACAGCTGAAAGTGTCCAGGAGTGACGCCCACGAGAAGCAGCAGTCAGTGATAATTCAAAACTCAGTCACGTACCCACCTACCCCCCTTGTTATCAACATTTACAAGCTCCTCCCAGGCCTGAGGCTGTGGGACACACATGCATGAAAGGAACACAATCTCCAAGACCAGGCATTTACCATTTGGGAGCTAATGAACGGGTTGGCAAAGTGGATTGTGATCAGGTAAATTACCATATTCCAAAATGTATTTCAAAGACAAGTATCCCCACAAGATGCTCTTTTTAGATATTCTTATACCACTTTGTTGGCACATTGTAGGTGCCCAATTAATGTGGAAAGGATGAATGGATGGATATTAAAACCCTGAGAAATCCTCTACTAAAGAAATTTACTTTTCAAACTTTGAACTTTAAAAGTTAAACTTCTAAGGAAGTTGCAAGAAGAATACAAAGAAATGCTTGCTAAATGAATGCCAGCAAAATGATATATAGGTACATAGATATATAGATTTTTAAGTACATAATTTTATATATTTAAATATGTAATTGGAATGAACATATAAAGTATAAAATTTTATTTATGAACAATTGAAGATGAATTTCAGATATCATACTTTTTTCTCCCTTAAACTAAGAATAAGGGTATTCTTACATAGCCACAATCTATTTATAAAAATCAGGAAATCTAGTGTTACTATATCATTATTATCTAATCTCTAGACTTTATGCAGCATTATTCCAATTTTCCTAAAAATATAATTTATAGCTTTTTCTCCACAACCCCAGGACCCAGGATCATGCCTTTCACTTAGTTCTCAAGTCTGTTTTTGTTGTTGTTATTGCTCAGTCACTAACTCATCTCCAGCTCTTTGTGACCTTATGGACTGCACATGCCAGGCTCCTCTGTTCACCACTATGTCCCAGAGTTTGCTCAAGTTCATGTCCATTGAGTTGCTGATGCCATCCAACCGCTGTCTCATCTTCTGTCACCCCCTTCTCGTCATGCCCTCAATCTTTCCCAGCATCAGGCTCTTTTCCAATGAGTTGGCACATTGACGGCGGTTGGGAGAGAGGCTCAAGAAGGAGGGGATGTGTGTATCAGGTGGCCAAAGTATTGGAGCTTCATCTTCAGCATCAGCCCTGCCAACGATTGTTCAGGGTTGGTTTCCTTTAGGCTTGACTGGTTTAATCTCCTTGCTGTTCAAGGGACTCTCAAGAGCCTTCTCCAGCACCACAGTTCAAAAGCGTCGATTCTTTGGCACTCAGCCTCCTTTATGGTCCCACTCTCACATTTATACATGGCTACTGGAAAAAACGTAGCTTTGACTGTATGGACTTTTGTCAGCAAAGTGATGTCTCTGCTTTTTAATACTGTCTAGGTTTATCATAGCTTTTCTTCCAAGGAGCAAGCGTCATTCAATTTCAGATACCTTCTCCTCCTAATTCAGGAACATGTGGGACTCCTAGTACAGGTTTCTCTAAAGAAATTCTTATCACACGTCTGTGTGTGTGTGTGTGTGTGTATGTATGCTAAGTCACTTCAGTCATGTCTGACTCTTTGTGACCCTATGAACTGTAGCATCCCAGGCTCCTCTGTCCATGGGATTCTCCAGCCAAGAATACTAGAGTGGGTTGCCATGCCCCCCTCCAGGGGATCTTCCTGACCCAGGGATTGAACCCTCATCTCTTATGTCTCCTGCATTGGCAGGCAGGTTCTTTACCACTAGCGCCACCTGGGAAGCCCCTTATGACACATGCTCTCCCCTTACTCACCCCAATCATCCAAACCCTATTGTGCTTGATGATGCAAGAGGAGAAGTGAAACAGATTTTTACGGATTTCCTTCTATGATTTCCATCAGGACCTGGCACTGAACTTTGTAAGACAAACTTTCCATCTTATTGAACATTCTGTTCATGGGCCTTTGGTTTGAGACTTTTCCTCCATTTCTAACCTGTGTTAGTGTTGTTCATTGTGATAACCCAACTCACAGTACTCTGCTATGATCACAGGCCGACCAACTGGCCGCCTACTGCCTAAGAGTCTACTCTCCAGGAGACAAAGCCAGAGGTCTGTCCCTGGCATACACAGATGTTATCCAGCAGCTGGAAATGAAATGACATGCTTAACTCAAAGGGGACTTTGCCTTGATCAGCCCAGTATGGTAGGTGCCACACCTACATGCCCTGTCATGGGTCCAGAGCTGAGCATGAATGCAGAATTTTAGAATTGCAGGGTGTTAGCTTGCACACAATTTGGCTTGCAGCTAATATGTTCATCTTATGGAATGGTCAAGAAAAATACCTTCATTTTCATGATATGTTTAACACACCTCCATTAACTCTGCAAATTCTTGGGTGAGACAATGGCTAAGTATATATTTGATATAGTTTTCTTTTGTGTTTGTTTTTATAGGTGGTGGAGAAAAATGCAGATCCAGAAACAACCCTTTTGGCCTACCTGAGAAGAAAGTGTATCCTGACTTTGGAGTGGGGATGAGGGAGAGGGGCCACGGGGGACTCATTCTCTGGGCCTTAGGCCATTTGCTAGTAACTGGTCTGGAGGCCATGGAGTACAGAGAAGAGCGCTGGATTAGGGCTCTGGATCTCTGCATTTTAGCCGCAACTCTGTCACTTGGCAGCTGTCTGACCCTGGGAAGTCATTTGAACTCTGTGGGTCTGAATTTCTCAGCTGCCAAATAAGAATGTTGTCCCAGATATTCTTCAAGGTCTCTTGCATTTAAGACTCCAGTAATGCTGAGATTTAATCTTGGGCCTGTAAAACAAACAGCTCCAAAAGGCGCTCCTTAGCCCTGACCAGCTTCATGGCCTTTCCCTTCCCCACCAGGAAGAATGTGTGGGGGGTGGGAGCCTGCCTCAGCAGACCTTTGTTAATACAGGAATGGGCTTCCCATGGAGGCTTTCAAGCTCTGCAAAGTGAAAGGGAAAGTCAGAGGAGGGGGTATTCTGGGGGAAAGGGATGCCTGAGGTGAGAATCCTGTAGGGGCACCATCCACTGTGGTAATGGCAGGTGCTGGGAAGCATGGGGTGGGGGACTCCTGTGGGGTAGGGTGTTGCTCTGCCCCCAGCGTGGGGAGGGCTTCTGTAAGATCCTGCATCCCTTTTGTTCTTTCATAGTAGGAAAGGATTCTGAGACCCTGGAACAAGAACAACAGTAAAGATAATAGGAGCTAACATCTAATGGGCACTGACCATGTGCAGGCAGAGTTCAGGAGATTTGTGTAGGCTGTCTCACTGACTCCACCGCGATCCCTTTGACAGAGGAGGAAGTGAGGCTGGGTGTGTTCAGGCACCTGCCTCCCCCACCTCACGTATTCTGCACACGTGCTGGGAGGCCTGGACTGAAGCCCAGCACCATGGTCTGAAACTCCCACCCACCACTGGAAACTTTCTAGGGGTCTGCTGTAGAGTGATGCCCATCCTGACCTCTGTCAACAAACCCCTGAGGCTCCCAGAGGTGGGGATGTCTTGTAGCTCTTTCCAGTGATGTATTTTGGAACAACAAAAAGATGTCTCAACACCCACAGAAGCCAGCCTGGAATCCATGGCCTTCCCTCTCGATTTTTCACCTCCTATCAGAGAGTGGCTGGCTCTAGTGTACTTTGTCCTGGATTTTTGACCTGGAGAGGGAAGGTCTGGAGGTTCACAGCTCATGGACCTGATGGTGTTTTTGTAGAGGCAGAGTCACTCAGTAGGATCAAGGAACTGCATGAAACTCCATTTCCAACCCATCTACGTAGGCAGCTAGGGAAGAGAGGCTCATTATTAGATTGTTAGCATCAATTTTTGGTTTTCTAATACGGTTGTGAAGACCCAGCAGGCTAAGAAGTTCCTGATCATAGCATTGGTTGGTTTAAATGCCAATTCTCAAATAAAATCCAACCCTGAAAGATGGCTTCATGTAAATATGAAGTCCTCGTGGCTTCTTGCTGCCTGTGTTGAGAGTTTATTTGTCAGAGTTCCAGGCAAGAGAGAAGACTCCAAACTTGACTTCTACCTTGGCTTCCAGAAAGATCCCCAGGCTAGCAGAAGACCTCTAGACTACTTTGGGCTGCTTCCTTTCATCCTCATGAACCCCGAGAGTGATCTCAACTGCTGATCTCATAGGTCCAGACTAGTGAAAGGAAAAACTCTAGATCTAGAGCACCCTCTTCAGCTGTACCTTAAAAGAAGCAGCAGCATGGTGAAGGAGGAGACCCCAAATCCAGAATTAGAGTACTGTGTTTGGGCCCTAACACTCAAAGTAACTGACTGTTACCTTGCAGGGCTTACATTATGTCTTGGGTCTCAGTCTTTCCTCCTTCTTTCCTTCCTTCCCTCCCTCCCTCCTTTTTCTTTCTTTCTCCCTCCCTCCTTTCTTTCTTTCATTTCACTGTTTCTTATAGCAGTTCCTGCCCTGCCTGCTAACCAAATTATTGTGAACTTCAAACATGGGTATGAGTGCTTTCCAAGTAGAAGATGCTCTATCATTGTTAATTATTAACTTTATCTTAAAATTAGGGAAATAACTAGGAGATAAGAGACTCAGTTCTTTCCATCTTCAGCAGGAAACTGAAAGCCTTGGAGGCCTGGGGGCCTGAGGGAGAAGCAGCAGTGGAGCTGGTGTGTCCCGTGGGAAAGAGGTCACCGTAATTGCTGTTCTCCAAAGCAGCCTATTAGTTAGGCACTTTTCAAACTTCAAAAAGTATCAGAGTCTTAATTTCTCCCAAGACGTAAGAGGTGTCTCCAATATTGGCTTTTGACCCCCAAGATATCCTCATTTTAATTTCCTTTCACATATCTGATGGGATGGATATTCAGAAGCCCTTAATCCAGCTCTAATTTTGGTCCCCAGACTTCATCAGTCCATCCTCATCAGTTTGGTGAGGGAATGAGGGAAGCTGAACTCAGCAAGTCCTGTACTGGCCTGTGTGGCTTCATTGCATGCCCACCTGGGATGAAGTGAGGATTGCTCCACATGCTCCATCTTTGAGGCACCTGATTCACCTGCCGTGTGAGCCCACCAGTTTGGGGGCCTGTTAAGACCACACTTAGAAGACTGTGATCCCAAGAAGATCTCCAGGTCTAGAGAGCAGTGGCACTCCAGTCCCAGGGGATGACACATGGGTGCCAGGGCCTTTCCTCCTCTGCACGTGGAGCTGGCCCCATCCCTGCCTCCCTGGGTTGCAGGGCAGCCTCTCTGAGTGGGAGGCCCTTTGAGCCTGCTGCCTCCCGGGCTGAGGGGCCTGAGCCTGTGTGTGGATGGATGGCTCTTCACTTGCAGCTCAGCCCAGGCATTTCCCAGCAGCCCAACAAAGACTTTTTTCTTTGAGTTCATACTCCTTAACCCTTGACCTTCCAGTGGGGCTGAGAGGAACCAAGCTGGGCTGTGGAGAAGGGGGCTGTGGGGCTTGTACGGTGATGCTCTCCAAGTATGATCGTCTCCAAGACAAGATCATGTATCCTTTGCTTGCTGGCTGATTGCCCTTGGGGACTAGGATGCAGGCGTCAGCTTTTGAGTGATGGTGTGTCTGTGTGTATCTGTGTGCATGTGTGTGTCTGTATGTGTGTGTATGCACACATGTGGGTAAACCCCTGTGTTCCTGAATAGGCTTTGATCATGACCAGGGATATAATACAATGATGTCTTAGGGAACATCTTCTTGGCTTTTAAATATGGACAAGATTCTCCACTGTTGATAAAATCAGCTTTCTAAAATTCAGACTCATTTCACATCCCATGAAATCCTTCAGTAGGCCTCCATAGCCCCCAGTCTAAGTCTAAATTTTTTGCTCAACATGTGAGGTCTTTCAGTTTGCCCCACCTTTCCTCTCCAGTTTTCTTTCTCTCCATGGGTCCAGCACTCCGCTCATGCAGAAACAGTTATGAACTACCAATGCTCCATGTCCACTCATTTCTTGGTCTCTGCACAAGCTGTTTCCCACCTTGAATGTCCTTTTTTCAAGGACTTCTCCACCTGACTAATTCTTATTAACACCTTAGGATTGGGCAAAATATCACCTCCTCCATGAAGGCTTCCTTGACCTCCTAAGGTTGGGTTAGGAGCCCTTTGTGCTGGTTCTTTGGTGCCACATACGCAGCCCTCCTGCAACCCTTACCATAAGATATTTAAACTGCATCTTCACACTGGTTTCTGCTTTCCTGAGTTGAAGGCAAGCTATTAAAGGACAGAGTTTTTGTCTGATTCACCTTTATTTCCTCAGCCCTCAGCAGGGTGCCTGGTATAAGGTTGGCCTTCAGTGACTGATGTTGGTTGCATGAGTGGGTGAGAGATGAGTAAAAGGATGGAGGTGGGGAAGCTCTAAGGGCTGTTCACCTGGGGGTTTTGGCCTCCCTCTCCACACAGATGAATGGGAGAAATGGAGGTGAGTGAAAGCAGAGAAGCAAAAGTGACAGGAGGTTCTGAAATTGAAGTGGCTAAGGGCTTCCCTGGTAGCTCAGCTGGTAAAGAATCTTCCTGCAATGTGGTTTGATTCCTGGGTTGGAAAGACCCCCTGGAGAAGGGGTAGGCTACCCACTCCAGTATTCTTAGGCTTCCCTGGTGGCACAGACAGTAAAGAATCCTCCTGCAATGCAGGAGACTTGGGTTCGATCCTGGTTGGGAAGATCCCCTAGAGGAGGGCATGGCAGCCCACCCCAGTATTCTTGCCTGGAGAATCCCCATGGACAGAGGAGCCTGGTGGGCTACAGTCCATGCAATCACATGACTGAGCAACTAAGCACGTAGAGAAAAAGGGACGCATTAGACCTGGGACCTCCCAGAGGCTTCCTCTTTACTCAGCCTCCAGGATCTACCTGAGTAAGAGGCAGCTGAAAGTGCCCCTGGCTTCCATGCTCCAGCCCAGAGGCCTAGGGTGCACCAATGCGTGCCCCCACAGGACAATGGGGGGGCTCGGGCCCTGGCCCGGGTGGAGAGATGAGGATCCCTGTGGAAAAGAGAACATAATGTAGAGTGAGGAGAAGTGACACGAAGCATCACAAATCTCTCAGACCCTGCGCTCGGGTCCGCTCTGATGGCCTGACTGGTCAGTGGGATGACCTTAATCTGGGGTTCCAGCCACTTTTCTGCCAATGCCTGCCTGGCCCCCATCTGCTCCTTGCACCATGTGGCTGTGACGACTGTGGAAGGAATTGGAAGCACCAAGACGAGGCTGCATCCTGTGCAGGTAACCAGCGGCTCTTCCCAAGGCTGCAGGCTTGCTCTGGATTGTTGGGATGAGGGTTGCAGCCTGAGGCAAGGAGGCATTCTGGCTGGCCACCCCCCTCCATTCCTGTGGAGGTCAGGGGGCTAGCTGTGAGGTGGAAAGAGGAGACGCCCGAGCCTGAAGCTCCCTCCTGTGTTTGAGTGGCTGGTGACATTGCGTGGCCCCGTGGGAACCACGAGATCAACTTGATCTGGTGGCTGCAGGTCTAGCTGTACCAGAGCTGGGGGAGGAGGGGCGGAGGACCTTCCTCTCTGTGCCCAAGTGTGCTTAGGAAGCCCCCTGCCTTCTCGGATTGAAGATTCCAAACGCTGTGTGCCTTTGATCAAAAGCCCACTTATTACCTGCTCCCTCCCACAGTAATTCCATTGCACCTCTCACCTCCCACCCACAGATCACTCAGACACAGGCTTGTTAAAGTGGCGGCTAGCAAGGGCAGAGTCAGAGACACGTGGGTGTCTGACCAAGGCTTTCTTTCTGGTGGTATCAGGCATCTGATGATGGGTTGAGATTGGGACCTCTTTGGGCAAGAGTGGACAGTAGTCAGGGTTCTGTGGAGTGAGAAAGGGTGTTCGTAGGCTAGGTGGGAGAGGCCCCACATCGAGCAGGGCACAGAGGAAGGAAAGGCCGCAGTTCCCAGCGCTCATGTTAAACTGAGGTGGAGGTCTTTGGGAGGGTGTGATCACAGAGGGTGTCTGAGCCAGACCCTTTTCTTAATATTCCCTGTACCATATCATTCGGATCTTGCCTTCCTTGGGTCCCTGACATGAATCCTGGAGCCAGGGCTGCCAGTCGAGCAAGCTAATTATACCCCCAGAGGGAGCATCTTGGACCAGTCATGGGGGTCAGAGTGGGGTGAGGCAGTATTACATCACCTGTGTGGCTTCACTTCCTAGGCAGGAAAGTGGCAGGTTACTAAACTTGTCCAACCTGCAGCAGGTGTGAGAGGGTTAATGAGGGCTTGTAATTTACTTTGAAACAAATAGATGAAAGAAAGGAGCTGTTTAAACACAGGGATCGCATCCCTAGAATCAGAGGAAAGCTCTCCCTTTCCAATGGTACAGAGCCTTATTCCTGATGTGTTTCTTTTGGCTCCAGATAAGCTTAGATTCCACTTTCCCTTGTCCGTTTACGTTTTCTTCTGGGATTCTAAGACACCACATTTCCGCCCTCCCTCCGTGCTGGAACCACGTGCAGTTCCTTCTCAGCTCAGTCCCTGATCACCACAGCACCCTGGGCTCTGGCCTGGGCCCAGTCACTTCTCCACCTTCACACTCTCCCGACATGAGTTTAAGACCATATCTTCATATCTTCAGCTTCAACCTCTCCTCAGAGATCAGACTCCGATTTCCAGCTGCCTACTTGAATCACTAGATGGACGTCTGATCTAAAACTTAACAAAAACTCTTTTTCCCCCCAAATTCGTTCTCCCCTGGTCTTCCTCCATCTGAATCAATGGCAAAGCATCCATCCAATTTCTCACGACAAAAATCTAGGAGTCCCCTGTGATGTTTTCATTCCCTGCACCCAGTCCATCCAGAAGTAATAGCTACTCTACCTCCAGAGTTTACAATGAAATCTTCATTTGTTTCTCTGTCTCCCCTACAACTGTTTCGTCCAGGTCACATCCCTTCCCACCTAGGCCACATCAGTGCCGTGATCCACTGTGTCTTCTCTTGCCCCCTTGGCCATTCTCTATTCAATAGCTAGAGTGATTCTTTAAAAACACAAACTTGATCGTATCAAGCCCTGCTGAAATTCCCATAAAGGCTTCCCATCATCACACCCAGAATCACAATCAGGATCCCTAATCCTGGCTGTGAAGAGCTGCAGGCTCTGGCTGTTTCCTATTTCCCGGGCTGACATCTCTCGTCCCAGGGTTCCACCTGTCCTGGCCTTTCAGCAGATTTTCGCACTGTCTGTGCTCAGAGTCTTTCACTCACTGTTCCTTCTGCCTGGGTGACTCTCTTCCTTGTTCCAAATCATGTCATCAAGTTCACCTTAAAAGTCGCTTTATCATAATGGCTTTTCTGACCGCTCCAAATAGCCACTAGTCACTCTGAGTCATGTCATCTTGTACTAATTCTCTATATAACACCAACCTCCACCTCGAATATTCTTCTTTGTTTTTTTCAGTATTTCCCCCACTAGGATGTGAGCTTCGTGAGACCAGGGACCTCATCTCTCTTCTACATGCTCCATCCCCAGGACCTATACTATGCCTGGCACATAATAGATTCTCAGTAAATATTTCTCAAATTAATGACTATCCGAGCTAAGTGCTGGTGATACAACATTCTAGCAATTTTACTTGACGTAAGTTCCAAGAGAGATTCCCAAGAGATCAAAAAATAATGTAGATGAGGAGAATTTCGTTGTAATAAAGATCTGGCAGGTCTGAATGAAAATTCTGTGACGTTCAATGCTTTTAGTGAATTCTACAGCACACATTCCCCAATTCTTAAGTCTCCATCCATTGGGCTTCAAGAATTGCCTTCACTTAAGAATACAGGGGCAATTTAATTTGGAATAAAATGGATTCACTTGGTTGATTTTGGATTGTGGGGTAGTGAAGTTAAAAGAACTTGCACAGTTCTTGCATTCACCACTGTGATCTTACACACATCCCTTAAATCTCTTAAATCTTCCTCCTCTGTCTTTAGTAAAGAAAATAGTTCTAATTGCCACTGTTCTTTGAGGGGGTATCCTATTAATAACTGCCATTGGTTAATAACATGCCAGGTATGATGGCTAAGTGTTTTACATGAATGATCTCACTGAATTCTCAGCACAGCTCTGAAGATAAGTGCTAGGGTAGTGCTAAACAAACAGACAAGGTTTAGGGAGGCTTGGTAACCCAGCCGAGGTCACAGCTGGTAAGTGGGAACACTAGGATTTGACTTTGTACAGTGCAGACTGTCAACGTGGACTGTCTTTAGTTGAGTCACATAGGGAGCCTGGCAGGGGTTCTGCCAACACAGGTGTCTATGTCATCTGCCCCTTTTAGGAGAGAATTGCCAAAAGTCACGGCTCTCAGTGCGGGTTTTGCACCCCCGGCATCGTCATGAGCATGTACACGCTGCTTCGGAATCAGCCCGAGCCCACTGTTGAAGAAATTGAGGATGCTTTCCAAGGTATGGTCCTTGTGCAGGGCCCAGGAGGCAAAGGGCAAGTCGGTTTCCGAGGAGGGCAGGGCAGGGGCAGAGTAGAAGCCAGGAGTGAACTAGGAGTTCCAGGCACTTTTGAGAGAAAGGCTCAGGCTATCCCATCATGGTAGCTAAGATTTCCTGGGAGATTGGCCCTTTCTTAATTTGAAGAACACTTGGTTGGTTTGAAGACCTTCTGGGTTCTCCTGCCTTAGTGTCCATCTTCCTGCACTGTCTTCCTGACCACCCTCTATGCTGGCAAGGGTGACCTTGAGTGGCTGGCATGGGAGGTGGTCATCTGGGAAACTGCACAGAAGTCAATGACATGGCATCTGCCTTGGCAGCTTCCCCAGAGCAGGGTTCCAGGGGGCAAAGGCCATGTGTGAGGAAGGCGGCCCTGATTCTGTCTTGGGCAGGGACTGGCTCCCCACTTTGACTTCTGTGAATGGGCCCAGGTGGCTGGACCTGATATCTCTTCCTCTGAATTGAGTAGAGAAGGTTTCCCATCCATTCAATTTCTTTCAGTGCATTATTTATTCCAGTTATTTATATGATGTCCAGTCATATGTCAGGCACTAGACAGGGTACAAGGACACAGGAATGGAAGATAGTCCCTCTTCTCAAGGAGTCCATGTTCTGCAGGGGAAGAAAGTTTATAATGTAGTTTGATAAGCTCACTGATAAAGCTTTGACTAGGAGTCACCATGGGAGGACTTAGGGGAGCACTTCATTCAGTCTAAGCATTCTAGGAAGGCTTCCTGGAAGAAGTGGTAGATGTTTGGAAGTCAGGGGTACAAGTAAGAGGAGGATCATTCCAAGTAAAGAAAATAGAATATGTAAAGAGGGCATTTAACTGAGCTGGGAGCAAAGCCACAAACCCCTTAGCTGCCCTGGGGCCAGTGCTGACATTGCAGATTTTTCCTTGGCCCACAGGAAACTTATGCCGCTGTACAGGCTACAGACCCATCCTCCAGGGCTTCCGGACCTTTGCCAAGGTGAGTGGGGGCTCGGGGACAGCAGTGGCCTGGTTCCCGAAGCAGCAACGCTCAGGAATCACAGTTGGGAGGGATGCCAAGGGCCTCTGGGTTACAGAGAAAAAAGATAAGATGGCCAACTGGCAGAAACTTCTGCTGTAGGTACCTGGCAAGGGTGCTGGGCTTTGCCATTCTTATTTGGGGTGTGGGGTAAGTGGTGGTTCTCATCAATAGCATGGAGACTTTCCTTCCAGGAAAGGCCTGGAGAGCTGGCTCCTGAAAGAAACATGCCACCTAAGAGCAAACTTCCTCCAGGGCGTTCGGGCTTGGCATTCTGCCTTGGTGTCTGGCCCGCTCAGCCCATGGTGCAGGTGCTGAATGTGACATTTAGTAACAACCCAGCCTGACTCAGCACTCGCGTCCCTCTTCCCTTGCCGTCCAGGCTGCTTTCTGCAGCTGGCACCCTGCTGGGTTTATGAAACTGCTAATTAGATCTCCAGACAGTGTGTGAAGCCCTGCAGTATTCGTATAACTCTGAGTGACAAACCACAGCTGGGATGAACAGGCGCTGATCACATAAATGCAGACACACACCTGCCATGCGGCAAGGAGGACCGAGAGCTGGCTTCCCCTTCTTGGCTTAATCTCCCCAGATTTTACCTGATTACCCAAATGCGTCAAGTTTATCCAAACTCCTATCAAACTGTCTCATCTCAATTTGATTCTGGGTCGAGGGGAGAGTCACAGACCTCTAAGGTCAGTGTCTTTCACTGACCTTAGAGTTGGTACAGTGCAAAAAAAAGGAGTATTGTGTCCAAATAATCCAAAAGGGTGGAGGTGGGACCTCTAAGGATGGGAAACAGCACACCCTGGTGAATGCTGTTGATACTGAGGAACCAGGAAGTATGAATTTAAATGAAAGTGATTGAAAGCTTAGATTCCGTCTGCAGACCTGGGTTCAAATCCCATTCCATCACTTAATTGATACATAATATTGGGCAAATTTCCTCATTTCTAAAATGGGGATTATAATAATACCTACCTTAAAGTGCTTGTGGGAAGAACTCCTTGTAAAGCTCTTAGAACAGTGCCTGGCACATCGTACATTTTCAGTAAATGGCAACATAAATTATGATGCTCGTACATTTTTTCCTGTTACCCAATATTTAATCTTCATGTGCTGCTTAGGCTTCCCTGAGAACCATGGATTGTGAATTTTGTCTGTGTATTTACTTCATAGGAGGCTTCTCAAAGGAAGATAATCTGACCAGCCCTACTATTTTCTCGAAAGAGAAGGACTTTTGAGTGTAGCTGGGAAGTATCCTCCTTCTGAGAGTCAGAGTTTTATCATTTTTATCACTCTAGATCCATACCTCCCTCAATCCTGCTGCCTGGCAGCGTAGAGAAGAGTCAAATAGAGCTGGGTGCTTTAAGTAGCCCAAGTGACTGGTACACAGAGTGTGCTCAGAAGCTCATGCATGTTACTCACCAGAACCCCCAAGGCCCTCTTCAGAGCCTTTTAACTCTTATTTTACACACAGTTTTAACAAACTCAGTTATCTAGTTTACATGGCCACACTGGAAAAGAGTGAGGAAGGTATGCTATAGGAAGGCAGCCTGTTCACAGCAAGAAATGATAACATCCATCTAGCAGCAAAGAAGGAAATGAGGAATCATAAAAATAATCTTGAGCCTAATCACTTTAGCCTGAGCTTCCCAGGTGGCTCAGTGGTAAAGAATCTGCCTGCCAATGCAGGAGATGCAAGAGATGCAGGTTTGATCTCCAGGTTGGGAAGATCCCTTGGAGGAAAAAATGGCAACGTATTCCAGTATTTCTTGTCTGGAAAAGTCCATGGATAGAGGAATCTGATTGATTACAGTTCATAAGGTTGCAGAGTCAGACATGATTGAGAAACTGAGCATGCACACACCCAGAAAGAGGAAATCTCTCTGGGGGAAAACCCTAATCTTATCCAACCTCAGCAGGCCTTGAGGGCAGTGACACATCATCGTAAATCACAACAATTTATGTCATAAAAAACATCAGTGAATTATGAAGAAAAAAGATCTAAGTAAGAATAAGCTGGTACTTTAATTATTTGTGAAACTTACTTTTGTGAAATACATCCTGCCCCACAAGGACCAGGTGAGCAAGGCTGTTGCCTTACTGTATGCAGGGCCTAGTATTCCCCTACATTACTCCTTCTCCAAAAAGAGAGATGATAAGAGGCCCTCTTCTTTCTGCCCAAACACAGAGGGGAAAGGCAAAGTGTTGTTGTTTAGTCACTAAGTCATGTCCGATTCTTTGTAACCCCACGGACTGCAGCACACCAGGCTTCCCTGTCCTTTACTATCTCCTGGAGTTTGCTCAAACTCATGTCCGTTGAGTCACTGATGCCATCCAACCATCTCATCCTCTGTCACTCCCTTCTCCTCTTGCCCCCAATCTTTCCCAGCATCAGATCTTTTCCAGTGAGTCGGCTCTTCATGTCAAGTGTCAAAGTATTGGAGCTTCAGCATCAGTCCTTCTAATGAAAGTTCAGGGTTGATTTCCTTTAGGATTGACTGGTTTGATCTCTTTGCAGTCCAAGGAACTCTCAAGAGTAGTGGGGAGGTAGAAAATAGACAGCTCTGAGATCCAGTGGTAAAGTAGTGACTACAGGAGGGGTCTGCAAGCAGGGTGGATGAAGCAAGTCTGAGAAGGCTTGCAGGTTCCCAAAGGACCTTCAGCCTCCTTGCCCCTCTGAGAACTTCTTCAGGGACACGGATGAGCTGTGAGTAAATGGTGGTATGAACACCCATTTCATTTAGTAAATGGTGTTATGAACGCTGTCTTCCACAATTCATGTAGAGAAGGGCTCCTCCCAACTACTCCCCTAGGAGCTGGCTGCTCTGGAAATGTGTCTAGGACTGAGCCTGGGAGTTTTCCCCACTCTTGTAGAACTCCACGATTCTGTAGTGTCTTCTGGGGCCCTGAGCTGAGACTTCTGCCTCCTTAGGGCAGATCAGTCAGGTAAACACTCCCTTTCCCACCTTCAGTGCATTGGTTTTGGGATGTAGCAATCTGGGCTCTAGTTTGTGCTCCGTCATTGGCATCTTAAGAGGTCTTGAGCAAGTCCCCTGTCCATAGGTGTTGGGTCAGCAGACCTGAACATAACCTCCCGAACAGGTCCATGTTGAAGAATAAAGAGTGTGAACTTTCTGGCAAGAAGTGCCGATAAGGAGTGGGAGGCTGTCAGGCACATCCCTGGCCCAGCTCTGGTCCTAGACATCTTTGGCAGGAGCCCCACAAAGACTCCAGCCTGGGAGGTGCCCAGGACTTGCTGGTTTAGAAGTACAAGCGTGAGTGATGTGAGAACCAACGGGAATTTCTCTCAGGGAGGCTTCCCCAGGAAGCAGTACTGAAGTAGGGAAGTGAGCACAAAAAGATGTTTTGACAAAATAGGGCCTAGTTTTTAATGGAGAAATTTTCTTAAAATTAAATTTCTCTGTTACTTCCAGGAGAGATCCTGTTTATATATCCTCAAGTTATATAATCTATATTTATCAAGTGAGAGAAAGTAACTAAAGCAGAGGCAAGTGGGATGGGTGGGGGTGGGGGTGGGGGTGGGGAGGTGCAGTATCTGCTGCTCCTCTAGATGCTGGGGTGGATTTCAAACCCAGGTTTCATTTTACAGTAATAATCTAGGTTCTTTAGCTCCTGTGAAAACTCTTTGCAAATATCTTTGTGTGGTATTTGTGGTCATCTCTCTAGAATGGTGGATGCTGTGGAGGAAATGGGAACAATCCAAACTGCTGCCTGAACCAGGAGATAGACCACAGGGTAAGTGGGTCTTTCTTGGCCTGGAAGCCTGAGGGCCAACCTCAGGTCAAAGGAGCCAGTGGGCTATCTCTACATTCTGGGCTGTGGCCGCTGGAAGAGGAAACCATTATGTTCAAACTGTGAAGTTGGTGAATGTACTCCTTAGCCCTGGATCCTCTGGCAAAACCTCTTTTTTCCTGCTTCCTGGGAGCTACCTCTCCCCCAACCCAACCCCCACCCCAACCAGCCTGCGGGGGGCTGTGGATGAGCTCGCTTGGACAGAGGGCTGGGCCAGCCCTAGGGGGCATTTTAATGCAGGAGACGGTGTATCCCTTATCTTTTCCCCTTTCCAGCAGGTTACTCTCTCGCCGTCTTTATTCAACCCAGAGGAGTTCATGCCCCTGGATCCCACCCAGGAACCCATCTTCCCCCCAGAGTTGCTGGTAGGTGATGCGCCCTGAGCCCCTGGAGACCTGCTGAGTCCCACTAGTACCCACTGGGGTCTTTGTGTCCTCTTTGTCCTGTGGCTTTCAGCCTGAATTTCCCTTGGTTTCTCTTACTCCAAGTCCCTGTGCCACATATCGCCACAGGGACCCACACTTCTCCTTTTCACACGTGTTGCTCACAGGTGAGGAGTAGATCTGTCTGGCATGCTGTGTATAGTAATAGGAGCTCCAGAAGTGTTGGCTAGCATCCTGGCTAAATCTCTTGTCTGAGCCCTGAAGCAATGCATTCTCCTTTCTGTAAGCAGTCCATTTATTTACAAAACAAACAAAAAAACAAAAAAAGCTGTGTTCAAAGAACACAATGATCTGCAGCCCTATCTTAAGAACACCTCTCACGCCCATTTTCTCACCTTGATGATCTTGCTCCTCCACACCAACATTGATGGCAAACAGACAAACAAAAATCAAGCCACTCTCAAAGTTTCTCAAGTGCAGACTTCTCTAGGGGTGGTGAGCACATGAAGATGATTTTAAGAGTTCATTGGGCCAGAAAGAATGGCTTTGCAGCAGACCACCAGGATATCTTTCTCTGGATTATGAAACCTTTAAAAAACCATCAATTCAATTTGGGGATTTTCCCTCCTAGCTCTGCATCGCCCCTCATGCACTAGAACCGGCCCTCCATTACGTTCCCTTCTGATACCCCAGCTTCTGCCACCCCTGTCCCCTCTCTCACCTCCTGGAGACTGTGTGGGACAGTTGAAGTCACCTGTGGTGGCAACCTTCAGCAGGTCCCAGAACCTTGATCCCCAGGTTTCTCCTTTACCTGCGAAAGAAGAGACTAACAATGCCTTCTTCCCCAAACTCTTCTAAAGCTCTTTTAAACCACTACAATGTTGTAAAGTAATCCGCTTCCAACTAATAAAGTTAAGTTTAAAAAAAAAAATAAAGACTAAATGAAATAATGTATGTAAAAGAGCCGCGACCCAAGTCCTGCCTCAGGACCAAGTGCTTCCCCTCGCTTCTTCCCTGACATGCACTTTCCCTCTGAATCCAGTACTAAGCAAATCCATAGATGATCCTCTTGCAATCTGAAAGCAATGGCCCTGGGAATCACAGTGGGGAGGAGGAGGCCACATGGTAAGAAAATGGCATTTTCCAGAGGCTGAAAGACATTCCACCGAAGCAGCTGCGTTTTGAAGGGGAGCGTGTGACCTGGATCCAATCCTCCACCTTGAAGGAGTTGCTGGACCTCAAAGCTCAGTATCCCGAGGCCAAGCTGGTGGTGGGGAACACAGAGATTGGTAAGGGTGTTGGGCAGCTCTGGGTCAGCCTGTCCAGTTCAGCCCCTTGTGGCCATGTGTCCTGTGTGTCCTACTCTGCCTTCATTTCCCCATTTCATATGTGGAGGTAATGATGCCTCCTCTAATGGGCTTCCCTGGTGGCTCAGACAGTAAAGAATCTGCCTGCAGTGTGGGAGACCTGGGTTTGATCCCTGGGTCCGGAAGATCCCCTGGAGAAGGGAATGGCTTCCCACTCTAGTATTCTTGCTTTTAGAATTCCATGGACAGAGATGCTTGGTGGGCCAGAGTCTGTGGGGTCACAAAGAGTTGGACACAACTGAGCGACTAACACTCACCTTTCAAGGGTTGTTCTGAGTATTAACTGAGATCCTTGCTGATTGTTCTCCATAAACATTGACAGAGACCTGGCCCTATGCCAGGTATTCTGGGGGAGCCAGGGGTACCCAGATCACCTAGACTAGACTCCTTCCCTTGAGGGGCTCCAAGTCTGAGGGTAAGGGAGCAACATGGGTCAAGTGCCTGGGCCAGTACCTGATAGGCCCTAGGGGTTCCATAAATGTCAGTCTCCTGCTCCCTTTTTCTGGGGGTGACGTGGTAAGGCAAGGGAGGGGAAATGTCCCAGTGTGGCCGTTCTGTGTTGCCCACGACTGTGGCCACCTGCTCTATGATGCCACCCCCTAGACGTGAGCCCCATCATATGCAAACAGGGCACGGAGGCTCCAGAGGTGCTGCTCTCAGCCCGGTGCCTGAAAACTCAGGAGCAGAGACACCCCAGCCCCTGCCAGGCTCCATTCATTCCTATACCCGGCGTGGCCTGTTTCCCCTTGGCTGGGCCGCAAGCCCAGTGAGGATCCGGAGAGAGGATGGAGGCACAGGCCAGGGCGGTCTCAGAGGACCCTCAGAGGCCAGGGCGGTCTCAGAGCAGCCCATTCTAGCCTGTCAGGGCTCCTATCTCTGGCTCTGGAAGAACCCCCCAGGCCCTGGGTTCTGGTTGGTTCTGCAGCTGCAGAGAGGAGGGCCCGGCTCAGGGGTGTACTGGTGAGTACACCCTTAGATTCTCTTAGATTCTAAGAGAAAAGGAATTCACAAAGATATTACAAGCTCCAAATTAGAAATAATTGCCTAAGATCACTCCACAGCTCCACCCCTCTTCCCTCATACACCCTACCTCCCCCAGTGTAACCATCACACTCCCTATCTCCCCCAGTGTAACCATCACACTCCCTATCTCCCCCAGTGTAACCATCACACTCCCTATCTCCCCCAGTGTAACCATCACACTCCCTACCTCCCCCAGTGTAACCATCACACTCCCTACCTCCCCCAGTGTAACCGTCACGCACCCTATCTCCCCCAGTGTAACCATCACACACCCTACCTCCTCCAGTGTAACCATCACACTCCCTACCTGCCCCAGTGTAACCGTCACGCACCCTATCTCCCCCAGTGTAACCATCATGCACCCTATCTCCCCCAGTGTAACCATCACACTCCCTACCTGCCCCAGTGTAACCATCTACTGCCGTGATGTTGGGGGAAGCTGGGCATAGAGAAAACCTTATCAAGATGAACCACTTACTGCCTGCCTCTCCCTTCTTCATTCTATGAGCTGATATTCAAACAGATGAGGTTTCTCAAAGCCTGCTCCACCCTTCAGAGACCCTCTGCAGCACGTGAGAAGATGGGGGACGATGCACAGATATTTCCTTTTTAACCTTTTCTATTCACAACCCTGTGGGTGGGGCTGGGAGGGGTGCTGTGCTGACTGGGTCTGAGGAACAGGGGCAGGTCTGTTCAGAGAGGTTTCTTACTTGGTTCACTGGAAGGACAGAAATCAGACACAGACATTCGGTCCCATCAAGCCATGCACCGTAAGAACTCAGACAGATATTGGGACCTAGGAGCTGATTTTGAATTTTTCTCTCAGTCATTTTTCCTTTTTGTCTGAATGTTAGACTTTCATATTATATTACCATTATATCCCAACTCTAATAATTGCCCTGGTACTGAAATGTGCCCATTCTTAGCTGTATAATTTAGGAAAGAAACTTCACCTCCCTGTGCTCCAGTTTCCTATCTACTGTTGTTGTTTAGTGGCTCAGTCGTGTCTGACTCTTGGCGACCCCATGGACAGTAGCCCACCAGGCTCCTCTGTCCATGGGGTTTTCCAGACAAGAATACTAGGGTGGGTGGACATTTCCTTCTCCAGGGGATCTTCCCGACCCAGGGATCAAACCCATGTTTCCTGAATTGCACGCAGATTCTTTACCGTTGAGCCACCAAGAAAAACCTTCTTATCTATGAGCAGAGAAAATCACAGTATTTCATAGGGTTATTGTGAGGATTAAATGAGTTAAAATATGTAAAGTGTTTAGAAGGGTTTCTGACTTATTTTCATGCCCTTTTTCTAATATTGTGAATAAACACACATGCACACACACACACATGAAGTCAAGTTCGTCTTATTTGAGTTCCGATGAGAGAGAGAAAGACATAGCTTCCTGGCTGATCATGTGGAAACTGCCCTTTATCCCATGTCTTGTCCATTGCACCTCCAAGTCCCGCGACACCCACAGAGCATGTGAAATCCGTGCTGTCTGCAGAGGTGGGAGCCCTGCAACTTGGGGCTTTTGGTTTCTTTCGAGGCATTGAGATGAAGTTCAAGAATCAGCTGTTTCCTGTGATCATCTGCCCAGCCTGGATCCCTGAGCTGAATTCAGTGGAGCACGGACCTGAGGGTAAGGCGGGGCCTGCCGGAGCTCACAGGGGGGCTGGGATCCTGGAGGCGGGTTGTCCAGAGGATGGTGGCGATCAGGAAAGCCTCCCTCTGGCTCCTGCTGTGCCTGCTTTTCCAAGAGCCACCCTGCACTGGGGAAGCGGAAACCCTCACTGCTCTCCTCCGCTGAGCATCAGTGGTCAGGTGCCAATGGGCTTGGGGCTTGGTATTTTCAGTAATCGTTCTCAATCCTGGCTGCACACAGACTCACTCACGGGAATAGGGGGTAGGTTGGGAGGTGGGGTTGGGTGCTTTTGAAAAAAGGAATGCCAAGAGTTCAGCCTCAGAGATCTGATTTTATTGAGGTGAGAGTCACTGGTTTAGAGAAAAAAGCACTCTGGTTTTAGGCCTGGGGTTGAGTCCTGGCTCTTTTATTAACTGTGTGGCATTGGGCAGGTCACCAGACCTCTCTGGGCCTTAATTTCTGCATCCATATAAGGACGTGCACCCTGGTTCATCCTTACTCAGTTGCTGTGGAGCTTCCTAGGAGCTGTGTATAGAAGTGCTTCTTGAGCTGTGAGGTGGATGGCTGTCATTCCGGGCATGTGTTCTCAGGGATCTCCTTTGGAGCCGCTTGTCCCTTGAGCTCTGTGGAAAAGACCCTGCTCAAGGCAGTTGCCAAGCTGCCCACCCAGAAAACGGAGGTGTTCCGAGGAGTCCTGGAGCAGCTGCGCTGGTTTGCCGGGAAGCAGGTCAAGTCTGTGGCGGTGAGTCCCTATTTAGGGGCCCAGGATGGGCACTTTCCTCACAAGGTGAGGGGGCCAGTCTGGGTTCTATTACAGCCCGAATAGACCTCAAACTTGTGTTTAGAATTCCTGGGGGCTTGTTGAAAATGCAGATTCCTGGACCCCGCTCTCAGACAACCTACAGCAGATCTGGGTTGGAGTGCCGGGGTCAGGCTTTAACAAGCCCCACAGGTGCTTCTGATGTGACCCGAGGGCCACCCTGGGGGGTGCACCTGCTGTGGCCCCATCTTTACCCCTGAGGTTGGAGAGATGGAGCCGCCTGCCCATCTCTTTCTGAACTTAGCCGAGGCTGACAGCAGGTGGATGAGAGATAAGTTAGGGCGAAGCCAAAATAGGAAGGCGGGCTGCCTTTCAGAGTCAGGGGGAGAACCAGAGGTCGAGCCCCTTGAGAGGAGAGAGAGGCCCACGTGTTGACTGCAAGCAGCCTTCAGATGAGCCCCCAAACCCAGGGTTTGCCGACGGCGTTCTCACACTTGGCGCCATTTGAGTC
The DNA here is from genome assembly GCF_910594005.1 of Cervus elaphus. Lineage (NCBI taxonomy): Eukaryota > Metazoa > Chordata > Mammalia > Artiodactyla > Cervidae > Cervus > Cervus elaphus. The sequence continues at coordinate 88,685,897 of NC_057825.1, forward strand.
TCACAACTCTTGATGGGGTTAGGAGGAAAGCTGACCCTTCCATTCTACTGTTGTAGCTGTTGTTTTAAATTAGAACAAAAAGCAAAGCAAAACAACCTACTCCCATTCCCCTTGCCCTACCTCAAGCACCTCTTCCAATTATAGATAAGGAGACGCAAACCCAGAAAACTCTACTAAGTTCCCCAATTCAGATGAAATCTGCTTGTGGGAAGGATTTTTTTTTCCTGGAGCAACTGGTTTTCTTCCCCTTTTCTAATAATGGGAACTCTGTGTCTGATTGTCCTTATATTCTTTGCCAAGGAAGCTCAGTTAGAACACATTGTTCATCCATAAGACTTCCCATTCTTTTTCCTTGATCTTTGTCTTTTATTTCTCTTTCACGAACTCTCTACAGCCTCAGTGATAAACCATCTCAGACCTTTCAGAAAAAGGTTGGGTGAAATCAATCAAACAAACAAATTTAAAGGAGCTGATCCTGGGTTACATGTAGGTAAACTTCAGAGCTGGGACCCAACCCCAGGCGTTGGAATCTCAAGTTTTGCATGTTGCCCGAATGTCCGGGTTCTTACTGTGCTGGTCTGGTGCCTACAGTGGGTGGAGGACCTCAGAGCTGTCCCTTCAGCAGATGTCCCCCACCTTCCACATTCGGGAGCCAGATGTGTGAGCTGGACTTTGCTGGGGTGGGCTCTTACACATTCTCCCTGCTTGTCCTAGTCCATTGGAGGGAACATCATCACAGCCAGCCCCATCTCCGACCTCAACCCTGTGTTCATGGCCAGCGGGACCAAGCTGACCATCGTGTCCAGAGGTGAGCTGCCTCATGCAGAGGTCAGGAAACAGGGCCAGGGCTGGAGTGGAGTCTCACAGGAGAAATCACTTTCTGCAGAAACAGAACCCAAAGTTCAATAACGTAGCTTTCCTAAAGCCTGGATCCCTGGAAACTACAAAAGGAGCTGCACCCAGGCTGGGGGTCAGGAGGGCTGGACCATCACTTTATTAAGAATTCACAATAGGACCTGTCACCCAGATGGCATACTCAGTGGTGTGTGCTGGGGCCAGAGTATGCCACTCAGCATAGCTGATGGCTGGGTTTTCAGGGAGTCTGAGCATTTGTTAAACATGGCCATTATTAAACATTAAACTATATACCCTCACAATAAAATACATTATATTAAAAACAAAGGTAATAAATACTCAAAATTCACCATTTCCTCATTATTTCCCTTCATTTTACAGCTGTCTATATCTTTGAGGTTATTTCCATTTATTCCATTTATAGACTGGAAATGCTATGTAATAGTTCACTCCTGTGCCACTTTCCTTGCTCAAGGGTCTCCCCAAGACCACCTCTAGGTTTAATGACTTTCAGGAGGACAAGGAAGACTCACAGGACTCAGTGTTGAGTCTGCTCACGGCTATGACTTATTACAGCAGGTGAATAGAGAGCAAAATCAGCAAAGGGAAAAGAGGCATGGGGCGGAGGAAGCCAGGCACTAGCTTCCAGGGCCTCCTCCCAGGGGAGTCACACAGGACACACTCATTCTCCCCGGGAATAAGTTGAGCCATGACCACACACGTGAAGGATTGTTTACTGGAGACGCTCGTTAGAGACCCAGCACCCAGGGCTTTTAGTGAGGCTGGTCATGTAGCCCTGCCTGGCATGTACCAGAAGTCCAGACTCTCAGAAGGAAAGTCAGGTGTTGAGCATAAACCATATGATTTGTACAAACATTTTAGGCATTGTGAGCTGGTCTTATGAGGGAATGGTGGGAACTCTCCTGAAACCTAAGGTCCCAGAGGACAGCCAGTGGCCAGCCTTGTAAGCAGACCTCTCCCAGGATGGCAGGCCTGCTGTGTCAACTCCTCACTACCCTCTTCTCAACTTCACACTGAGCTATGCTGCTCTGGTAGCTTGACATTGGCCGTTGTAGAAGTATTTATACCACAGAAGATTGTGAATGCTAGGAGTCAGGGCTTTTTCTTAAAGAACTGATTGTTAAACAGTCACCAGCACACCAATGCTTAGGGGTTTCAGATGGAGCACCTGGGTCCCTGTCGTGCCAGCCACTCCCTCTGACTGTGGGCATCAGGGGCCAGGAAGGAGAATTCCCCTGGTGATTTGTCCTGTGCTTTCTCACATTGGTCCCTGTCTGTCTTGCCTCTGTACAGGCACCAGAAGAACGGTTCCAATGGATCACACCTTCTTCCCCAGCTACAGAAAGACCCTGCTGGGTCCAGAGGAGATACTGCTCTCCATTGAGATCCCCTACAGCAGGGAGGTGAGATGCTGTCAGAAACAACCCAAATCACCCCTGCTCCGGCCAGGCTCCAGATGAAGAGACCAGAGTCTGCCTCGGGGACCACACTTTGCATCTCTCCACTTTAACACTGATGTTCTCGTCTCTGAGCCTGGCCTTTATTAACAAACCATATTCCTTTCTGGACAATGAGGAGTTTCAGGGTATTGGGCACAGGGCATAGGCAAGGAAACCAGACAGGTAGATGTGTGGTTCTGAACAAGTCATTCATCTTTCTGAGCCCCAAATCCTCATCTGTAAAGTGGGCCCATGTTTACTGACTGTGAAGATTATTGCGAGGACCAGAAAGACAGAATTCTTAAGGTTCCTGGCAGGTGTCTGGGAGCTGGTGGGGATCACTAGCTGGTGCTAGTGGGAGGGTTTTCTGGCCTGGTGGGGCAGGTCTGGGCTCCTCTGGCCGCCTTGCTCGTGTTCCTTGGGGCCTGTGGTATCCTGACCTGGCATGGTTTTGTCCTACACATTCCATGAGCCTTTAGAAGAGTGATCTGGGAGAGGCGGGGCACCAGCAGTAAAGGAGAGTATTAAGGGTTTACAGAGCTGGTTACAAGGCATGTTTGCCCTTGCAGATTTTGACCTCCTTAATGAGAATGCTGATTAAATTAAAGCAGTTATGTCCCTGCAGTGGTTTCTTAATGATTTTCCAGCTTGTCTTTATAGGCTATTTTGAACAGTGATTCCCAGAATTTTTGTATGTCACTGATCAATAGATTTAAAAAAAAGAAAAAACTTATGAGATGGGGAAAGGAGGAAACAGTCTGGTTTGTATTCTCCCAGGTAGAGACATAAACAAAAAACATTTCATAAATGAAAGATTTTCATACCCAGAATTTGGAAGTCTTTCTCAAGAAAGAACAGCTGATGGCCTGACCCTGACCCTGCATGCACCCTGGGGAAAATGTTGCTGTGGGCTTGCACAGTCCTAGAAGTGGTTGGAACCTCTGTTCCAGAACCAAGTTCAAGCTCTGGGCTCATAGCCCCAGTGTTATGTTAGATGTCAGAAATCTCATCAGGAGGGCTCTCCTTGGCTTCTTCAACAAAAGCCTGGGGTCATTTTGAACCTCAACAGTTGTGTTTCTTCAATACACTTTCCCTTAAACCTCCCACCACTGATGTTCATCAGAACTTGGTGCCAGGGACAGTTCAAACCCTGCACAGAACCTGACACAGGTGGATCTTTACCTGGAAACTGACTCATGCTCTCTTCCCATCTCCAAAGACAGAGCCTGGCTTGGACCCAGGGGAAGTGTATGCTCAAAGCACAAAGAAAGCTACTGTTTCATAGTGTGAGTCTTCCTTTCAGGAAAAGAGAATTCTAATTGAAGCCAGTAGACTGGTAGGAGAGACAGGTCAGGGAGAGCATCTATGGAGGCCCAAGCTGACACTGGGTTTCAACACCCTTTGGCATCTCATTGTATCTGCTTGAGAGGCAGTCGTGTTGATAGAGGCTTTGGCACAGCCCCTGGCTGTGTCCCTGGACTTCCTGTTTTCCTGACTGATGGGCAGAAATCCTGACGCTTTCCCAGTTTCTGGGGATGTTACCCGGAAATCCTCCTGAAAAGGCAGTAGTTATGTCCTCATCTTTGACCCCTACCACCAGCTCCTGGCTGCTCTGTGATGGTCTTCTGACTTCACCCCACCCTCCCTGCTTCAGACCCATTGTTTGAAGTCTTTGCAAAGCAAGGTGAGAAAGAGGTATTTTTCTGTTATTTTTAGGGTGAGTTTTTCTCAGCATTCAAGCAGGCGTCCCGGAGAGAAGATGACATAGCCAAGGTGACCTGTGGCATGAGAGTCCTGTTCCAGCCAGGAAGCACGCAGGTAAAGGAGCTAGCCCTCTGCTATGGCGGAATGGCGGACAGAACCATCTCAGCCCTCAAGACCACGCGGAGGCAGCTGTCAAAGTAAGAGCTGAGAGTGGAATAAAGTTACTGCTGCTGCTGCTACTATGATTACCAGTAGTGCTACCATTGCTGCAACTACTGCTAACACCACTGCTACTCTACAAGAGCTGCTACTACTACCATGATTACAGCTGCCGCTAGTGGTAGTACTATTAGTAGTGTTGCTGCTGCTGAACCACTATTAGCATTACTACTGCTGCTGCTACTGTTGGTACTATTACTACTTATTTCTACAGCTACAACTACTATTACTACTGCTGCTGCTGCTTTTACTACTCCAGTTACTACTGCTGGTGCTACTCATCTCATTCCTCTACTACTGTTACTATTGTTCTACTATTATCATTACTGCTGTTCCTACTGCTATCACTACTATGACTAATACTACTACTGTGGCTACTGCTACTATTACAGTTGCTACTACTATGCTGTCTCTTCTACTGCTAATAATATTATTGTTGCTACTCCTAGTGTTACTGCTACTGATGTTTCTGTTACGGAAGCTATTATTAATGCCATTACTACTACTTTCCTGCTACAATAACTATTACTATTGCAACTAGCACTGCTGCCGCCACTATTACTGCTAATAGAAGTATCACTATTGCTGTTGCTGTTACTTCTCCTACTAGTAGTATTGCTTGTACTGTTGCTATTACTACTGGTGCTTCTCTTATCTCTACTATTACTTCTGCTTCTACTGCTATTGCTATTGCTTCCGCTCCTACTATTCATGCTTCTGTTACTGCTAGCATTACTATTACTAGTATTGCTGCTACTACTATTGCTGTTGCTACTACTACTGTTACTGCTGCTACACTATTAGTATGGCAACTACCATTACTAAGGCTACCATATGGCAGCAACTGTACCAAGCACTTTGCTGGTACTGTTCTATGTAATCCGTACAATAACCATATGGCTAGATAAAGCTTAACTTTGGAGTTAGGCTCCTTGGTTCCAATTCCTGGCTTGAACACTTAACGGATGGTTAATATAAATCAAGTTACTTAATTCTCCCATATCTCAGTTTTCTCATGGTAAAGTGAGTATAAAAATTTTCCCTACTGTACCTTTTAATTTACATTAAAAGTAATGTTTCATATGAAGCACTTAGGACATTGCTCAGTGTGTTGTAGGAACTCAATAGATTTAACTATTATTGTTTGGTGTGGTCTTCTAAAAATTGCATTTATTCTTTTTTTTTCCATTTATTTTTATTCATTGGAGGCTAATTACTTTACAATATTGTAGTGGTTTTTGCCATACATTGACATGAATCAGCCACAGATTTACATGTGTTCCCCATCCCGATCCCCCCTCCCGCCTCCCTCTCCATCCCATCCCTCTGGGTCTGAAAGAGACACATGTACCCCAATGTTCATTGAAGCACTGTTTATAATTGCCAGGACATGGAAGCAACCTAGATGCCCATCAGCAGATGAATGGATAGGAAAGCTGTGGTACATATACACTATGGAATATTACTCAGCCATTAAAAAGAATACATTTGAATCAGTTCTAATGAGGTGGATGAAACTGGAGTCCATTATACAGAGTGAAGTAAGCCAGAAAGATAAACACCAATACAGTATACTAATGCATATATATGGAATTTAAAAAGATGGCAACGATAACCCTATATGCAAAACAGAAAAAGAGACACAGATGTACAGAACAGACTTTTAGACTCAGTGGCAGAAGGCGAGGGTGGGATGTTCAGAGAGAACAGCATTGAAACAAGTATACTATCAAGGGTGAAACAGATCACCAGCCCAGGTTGGATAAAAATTGCATTTATTCTTAAAGAAGAGGAAATTGAGCCTTAAGGAGGTTAAGTAACTTGTGTGAAGTGAAAGTAAAAGTTGCTCACTTGTGTCTGACTCTTTGTGACCCCATGGACTATAGCCCACAAGGCTCCTCTGTCCATGGAATTTTCCAGGCAAGAATATTGGAGTGGGTTGCCATTTCCTACTCCAGGGTATCTTCCTGACCTAGGGATCAGATCTAGGTCTCTGCATTGCAGACAGATTCTTTACTATCTGAAGCACTAGGTGAAGCCACATAACTATAAGTATCTGAGTCACGTTTTTGAGCTGAGGTTCATGACTCTACTCACACAAGTGATTCTGGTTGGGAACACTCTCCCATGACCTGCTCTCTGGCAGGTTCTGGAATGAGAAGCTGCTACAGGACGTGTGTGCAGGTCTGGCGGAAGAACTGGCCTTATCCCCAGACGCCCCTGGAGGCATGATTGAGTTCCGACGCACCCTGACCCTCAGCTTCTTCTTCAAGTTCTACCTGACGGTACTGAAGAAACTGGGCAAAGAGGACTCGGAAGATGTGAGTGTGGGGCCTGGCAAGGCCGAAGACGTGTGTGCTCCTGTAGCACTTGTGTTTCGGGATCTGGGAAGCTGGCTGAGGCAGGAGAGGACTGTGGACCAGGTGGTAAACGCTCCTCTCCTCTGGATGTCTAAAGACAGAGGAGTAGGGACCAGGGACACAGCCTAGAGGGTCACACGGAGATGGGAGCCAACTTGGGGGATGAGAGACAGAGCACTGGGCTGGGAGTCAGGGATGTGAGTTCTTGTCCTGGCTGTGACATTACCTCGGATGTGAACTTGAATAGGTCACCACTCTTTCTAAGCATTAGCTGTAAAATCTGGGGGTGGGTAGACCTGATGATCCTTCTGCCGTGTAGCTGATACAACTGTGATTATGTGATTCTGATTATGTGATTATGGGAATCTAGTGTGATAAGATGTGAGGTGGGGTTGTGCATTCAGGAGAGGGTGCTAGTTGAAGTGGAGCCCAGCTCCTGAGGTGGGTTTGCCAGCAAGCATTTATTTTATACTTTTTATGTCATAAGATTGTACTGCACATGGTGGGCAGCCTAGTGCGGGAGAGAATAGGATCAATAAAGGCCAGCCTGGTGTGACTACTGAGGAGATGGAGTTCGGAGCGGGAAGCACAAAGGAGAAAAGGCTTCACATCTGTGGGGACAGCAGAGTGAGATACCTAGTTTATAAACATTCACAATAATTTTTCTGATTATGGAAGTAAAAAACTTGTGGAAAACTTTAGAAATACAAAAATGTATAAAGAAAAAATTAAAATTACTCTCAGATCTTAGATAAAACCACTGCTAGTATTTTTGCTTATTCCTCTGATCTTTTCCCCATGTTTATCTGTCCAATCTGTGTGTAATCCTTTTTGTCTGCCCCATCTCTCTCTTTCTGTCTCCCTTCCATCTATCTATAAACCTATAGGTTTATAAACCTATCATCTTGCTGTCTTTTGATCTGGATATATTATTTTCTAAACAGATTTGGTATCACGTGACATACAGAGCTTCACATGCCACTTAATTTTGTTGAGATTATATTACTATTATGAATAATTCCCCTACATTAAATATTTCCCACAAAATTGAGGGGGAAAATAATGACTTTTCCAGGAAGGCTGCGGGAGAAGGATGTTCCCAACAGAGAAGCACACATCAATGCAGGAAGGAGGGAAGCCTTGGTTGGGTCAGAGGAAGTAGGGTGCAGGGATGGGAGAAGAGAAGCTGACAGAGCCCATGATAAAATGTTCAGGTAGATCCAGCCAGCATCAGAAGGAGTGCAGATGAGGAGATGAGAAAGTTGTTACTTCTACCACTTGGGGACAGCCAAGGTTGGGACCAGTGATAGAAATAGTCATGATCACCTGTCACCTTGTCTCCACAGAAGTGTGGTAAACTGGACCCCACCTACACCAGCGCCACTTTACTCTTTCAGAAAGACCCTGCAGCCAACATCCAGCTCTTCCAAGTGAGTACAAACCTTATGTGGCTAATATCAGGGGCCCTTGCAGGCCACCTCAGATGATGCTGACCATTGGCGAATGACTGATTCACACTGTATGCCACTGCTTAAAGCTCCTTACCATTGTGCATAAATGTCTAGTGAAGGAAACAGGAATTATGTAAATGTGAATGAAGCTCACCTCATTTCTCTCTTGGGCTTACTCTCACCTTCACCTGCTCCTTAAACTTTTTTTCCATTTTGTTTTTTTCTCGTTCCTCTACGGGCTAATGTGCAAAGCCAGGCATGCTCAAGTAAACAAAATTTAAAAAAAATTTTTTCTATTAACAGTAATTTTTTGAGAGGCATTAGGTAAAGGATCAACTTTTCGGATTTTGTGGGCCACGTAGTTTCTGCTACAATTCCTCAGCTTCGTCACTGTAGCACAAAAGGTGCCAGAGGCAATACATAAATTAATGTGCATGACTGTGTACCACTAAAGCTTTATTTATAAAAGCAGAGAGTGGGCCAGATTTGGCCATTGTCCACAATTTGTAGACCTCTGCTCTCAAGTGTAACAATCCAAAACATGAACTCTGGGCCTGACGGCCAGGACTTGAATCCAAACTCTGCCATCACATAACTGTGTACACTTGGACAAGTGACTTTCTCTCTGTGCCTCTTGGGCAAGATAATTATACCCAGCTGCAGATGTGGGTAAGGTGGGTCCCTGTTTCACAGCACAGTTTTGAGGATTCAATTTGTTAATAAAAGTAAATAACTTAGATAATTCCAGTATATGGTAAGCTCTAAATAAATACTAGCCATCATTATTGTTATTTTGAAAAAACACATAAAACAGAATTTTATTTTAAACTGAATACACTTTGGAACATTTTGAAAAATATAGAAAAACATAAAGAAGAAAATAGAAATCACACCAAACCTTACCTCCAAGAGAAAATTATTATTATGTTTGTGTGAGACAGTGAGAGAGTCAGTTGCTCAGTCGTGTCCAACTCTTTGCGACCCCATGGACTGTAGCCCACCAGTCTCCTCTGTCCATGGGATTCTCTGGGCAAGAATACTGGAGTGGGTTGCCATTCCCTTCTGTAGAGCATCTTCCTGACCCAGGGGTGAAGAAGAGTCTCCTACATTGCGGGCAGATTCTTTCCCACCTGAACTCTCAGGGAAGCCCATATGTTTGTGTACTGCTCTCTATTTTCCCCCTATGCATATATGGACATATTTGCATTTTACAGTGTTTTTCCCACAGAATTTGAATCATTACATGTACGCATACAATAGTATGTGTCCTGATTTTACACTTACCATGAGCATTTTCTTCTAATTAAAATTCTTCAAAAATATCTCTTAGCAACTGTATATTATTCCAACCTGTGAACATAGCATAGTTTATTTACCCAACCTCCAACAAACGGACCTTTAGGCTCCTCGTTTTGTTTGTTCCTGTATACAGTTAGCCCTCATCTGTGTATGTGGAATCCATGGGTACAGAGGGCCGACTGTACTGCACCATTTTATAGAGGGACTTGAGCACCCGTAGATTTGTTCTCCAGGGGGTGTCCTGGACCCAGTCCCCCACAGACACTGAGGATGACTGTACCACTCTTCAAGTGACTTCTAACCTGCCTCCTGTTTCCTTGCCCCTGGGCCCTCCTGCCTCCTCCATTCTCATTCCTCACATTTGCTTTGGCCTGAAGCTCTCCACGGTTCCCCAGGGTCTATAGAGGAACAGTGTCCTCTGAAACCAGTGACCATGTTGTTCCAGGAGGTGCCCAAGGGTCAGTCCAAGGAGGACACAGTGGGCCGGCCCCTGCCCCACCTGGCCGCGGCCATGCAAGCCTCTGGGGAAGCCGTATACTGTGACGACATCCCTTGCTACGAGAATGAGCTGTTCCTCAGGCTGGTCACCAGCACCCGGGCCCACGCCAAGATCAAGTGCGTGCAGTGAAAACACTTGGGGAGGAGGGTGCTGGGAGCACCCGCCAGGCACTGGAGATGCCACAACAATGAGCCTTCTCTAGGGCCTCCTGGTCCAGAGAGGAGCACAGCGACTTGTGTTAAACCCAGACAGGAGAGGAGCAGGATACAAGAGGGGTTCAGTGGTTCCTGGGAGGGTGGGGTGATGATAATGAAGACATACTCAGGGCCCAGATCAGGAAAGCCTTAGGGGTGCTGACCAGGGATGTTACACTTGGCCCAAAAAGTGATAAGGAACTGCTGAAAGACCTTTCTTAGATCTACACTGTGGAAATGGGCTAAACTTCAGTACAAATCTTCAGGAAAACTTGAGTCAGCACTAAAGGGAAGAAGGAGGCCTTAGCATGGCTGGCATTGACTTCCTGTTCCAGTGCCTAGCAAATTGACATTGGCCTTGTCAAGCCAAGCTCTTGACAAGCTCTCATTTTCCCCATGTATAATAGCATATTTAAAATGATAGTGTCCACAAAGGACCCAGTAGAGAACAGTCACTTGTACTTGTTTATTAAACTTTGAAAGCCCAAATGGCAAGAATTGCCACCTCTAAGATGATGATGATAATAAAGAATAGATACTCATATCACACTTAATGTTTGCTGCAGCCTGGTTTACGCATTTTATACATGATGCTTTATCTATTCCTCTCCACAGCCCTGTAGGCAGGGCCTATTCTTGTCCCCATGTCCCAGGTAAGGAAACTGAGTGGTATAGCCAGAGCCCTAACATGCTGATTCTGGATGGTTATATTAACTATGATGTGGGTGTTAGTTGGAGCTCTCCAGAGTAAATGCTGTTTGGTTCCCTTGTACATGGAGACCAGAATAGCGTCTGTACAAGGCCCATGGGGACAGACTTGTCCTATTCATCTTATACTCCCCCTAGCGCCCAGCTCATGGCCTCCACATGCTAAGTATTTAAGCAGCATTTGCCAAATAGGATAGGATAGGAGGGAGAAAGGGGAAGAATTAGGGTGAAGGAAAGCCTGTCAAAAAGAAGATAAGGTTATCTGATTGGTTAATGGGTCATATTTTTTTTTAAGAGGAAAATGTTTTCCCATTTAAGTTCATGGATCCTTGAATTCTATCAGTGGATCCTTCGAGGATATAGCTCTCTCTTCTAGATGATAGTATCTGTTCTTCCTGCAAAGGGATGGGTGGTATTGGATGGGGAACTACAAGGAGCAAGATTTATAAGGTATCAAAATACAGCTGAAGGTATTTCAGAGATTTTCTCTACCATACAATCTTTGGGGAAAAAATGACTGATCCGCAGGTTGAGGTATGGCCTAGTTCGGCATTTTCTCAGGTGACAGGTCTTCTGCTTCAGTTTTCCTTCCTGACTCCTCACGCTCCTCCTTCTTGCAGGTCCATTGATGTGTCAGAAGCTCAAAAAGTGCCAGGGTTTGTTCGCTTTCTCTCTGCTGATGATATTCCTGGGAGTAATGAAACTGGACTTTTTAATGATGAGACAGTCTTTGCGAAGGATAAGGTATATCTTGGATTTTTTTAAAAAAAAATATGAAGCCAGTGGAATGAGTATTTAAGCTTTAATTTGTGTTCATTTCTTCAGACCCCTAATCTTGAAAAGATTTATGCATTTGCACATATTGTGGCCATCATCCAATTGGGCAGTATTTGGGACAATCAGTAAAGGGAGAGATATGCCTGGTAGCACTTTTAACTTAAGGTGTACTTACTTATTTAATTGATGGCTGCTGCTTTTAGTATCAGACATGGTAAGATGACTCCATGCCAGAGTGGCATTAAAAAAAAGGCTGGTGACTGTATTTTAACTAAAAATCAGGTTCTTAGGGTACAATATTAAGCTCCTTTGTTAAAAGGAAATAAAAATACATTAAGCAGAATGTATTGTATACATTAATGTATACAATTAAGCATTAAGCAGAAAGTAAACAGAATAAAAATTACAATTATACTACCATTACTATGTGAACTGATAATTCACTTACATGAGAGTTTAACTATTGATTTCAACTATATCTGGAGTTCTGCAAAAAAAAAAAAAAAATAAGCATTCAAGGCAGGTGCTACAAAAACCTGTATACTTATAAGATAGTTCTCAGATAGTCATTTTGTTATTCCAGTACAGATCAAATATTGCAAGTTGACGGTGAGTAGGTGTTGCTTAAGGACAAATTCAACTTATTACTGAGGTAAACATGAAGGAGAGAATTCAAAACTACAGCCCTGAGTCATTAGAACTAAAGGAGAGCTTTTGGTAGAAGATAAATTGCTTTACAAACTTCAAGAGCCTCTAAGACCATAATTATGGTTAGTGAGAGTCATCCAGGTTCGACATCCTCTATGCTAACTAGCTAAGTCAAGAGCTTAATTGAGTCCTAAAGAGGTAATTATGAGAGACAGACATGTTAAATATTGGCCCTTATTGTCAAGAAATATTATATTCCAAAGTGATGAGCTGGACAATTTTTTGTTGTTGTTAATTTTTGGAATGATGTTGGAAAACATCCCTGAAGGAGATACATAAAGTTTTTAAAATAGAAACTGAGCTCATCCAATGAAAAGAAAACAATAATTATTAATTAGTTTGTAAATCTAACAACCCAAAAAACTGGCTTATAGACTATCGTAACTAAGAACCAGTATTTGAGAACTACCGCTTTGGGGCATCTAGATGAACTAGGGGAAATGATTGCTGCCCTTTGAGAAACTTTTGGTATAAATCTGAAAAAGAGAAGATAAAAAAGAGTAGAGTGGTAGAAAGAAAATAATACTCCAAGTCAGAGATTAAGACTTAGCTATGGTCCAGTAACGAGCCAATTTAGATCTTGCTGCCTTGGTTTCCATCTCTTCATATGAAGAACAAGGGTGCTATGTGGATCTGAGTGGATAGATACACTTCATGATGCCATGCTTTCCTTTCTGCTGCTCATGGCAAACATCACTAATCAACCACCATGCTTCATCCTGAGCAGCTTCTCAACAGGTTGCCCTCAGAATTGGCCCTGGAGATGAATCAAGTTTGCCATCCTGAGACTAGTTCTCTCCAAGTCCTATTCCAATTCTGCTGATTCTAAACACTTAGGACGAAGCACATAGTCCCCACTAGTAGGCTAAGAACATGAAACGGTCCCAGGACATTCCTTAAATGTACCTTAGAAACCTATGAGGGTGGGACTTCCTTTGCTGTTTTGAACAATCCAAAATAACTTGCTTCATGAGGAATGTGTCATGTTCTTTAATGGTCTGACTCTGCTCCTAGGTGACTTGCGTTGGGCACATCATTGGTGCTGTGGTCGCTGACACCCCAGAACACGCACAGAGAGCTGCTCATGGGGTGAAAGTCACCTACGAGGATCTTCCTGCCATTATCACGATTGAGGTAACTGGGGGTGGGCTGGCTGGAGAGGGGAATGCTTCCTGTTCCTGGAGGCACCTTTATTAAGATCCTATAGAGGAGATGTGAGGTGCAGGTGGGATTTTCCCAGATAGGCTTTTAAATCTCCTCCAGTCCTGTGATTATATGATCCTGCTAATCCTCCCCATCATGATCCTAGACTCAGTCCACTAATGGCCAAACTGAGTTCTTCCTTTCCAATTTCAGTTTCAACTGATTTCTTGAGAGGTCCTTTGCTTTTCCCCAAGAACCAGGGTTGTGTGTCTATATCTGAGGAAAAAGAGACACAGGACACCCTGGACTACAACTGAGCTTACTTTTAGTCTGCGTAAAATACTCATAGAGATGCCTGTGTGATTTACATGAGGAGAAAGAAGTAATCATTCAAGAGCTTCTTTTCCCCAGCCCCTTAAACTCACCTCCCATCCTTTAAAGTCAAGTCATTGAAACTTTTATTTTTAATCCTCAGGATGCTATAAAAAATAATTCCTTTTATGGATCTGAGCTGAAGATTGAGAAAGGAGACCTCAAGAAGGGGTTTTCAGAAGCAGATAATGTGGTTTCAGGTATGGCTGCACCATGCAAAGGTGGGGATGGGGTGGCCCTGGTTTCTGAGTGAAATTTAAGGGATGTACCGGAGCCCTGCAGCAAGGAAGTGATTTCCTGACATTTCTTAACAGAAGAATCTTTCTGATGTTTGTAAAAAATACTAGACAGGTGGCTGGGAAAGAAGGAACGTCAGCATCTTAGTCTCCATTCTCCTGTCTCTAGACTGGACATACCTAAGTGATTCTGGAGAGATTATGGCATTTTGGATTTGGAAGACTGTCTAGAGAAGAAAAGGGTCACAGATGTCTGGCCAGCCTTGGGTCTGCCAGGCTTCCAGCTACACAGAATCCTCGTCCTCCCCATCTGCATGAAGGCAGTCCTCACCCATTGACAGCTAGTGCTATCTCCTCTCCCCACCCCCTCCCTCCCCCACTGTGCAATTAGGTCCAGAGCGCGCATCCTAGGGCAAGGCTACTGATCAGACCCCTTTGGGGTTTGTTTTTTACATTGATTTTTGTGCATTGCTGTAACTAGTAAGCCAGCTCTCCAATTGGCCTGACAGCCTCAGCTCTGGAAGATGCAGTTTATTTTCAGCTGTTCAATCACATTAATTAACTCCTTTTCTATTTTTTTTAAAAGGTTTACCATGGTAGTTTAAAAATCTTTGATTTCCACTGGCTGAAGTAGGACGAAAGCTTCACACCTGACATATTTCAGTATTGTCTTGGTTTCTTCTTTGGGGTTTAGCTGCCAGACGGCTAAGACTTTGAGACTCTTGCCCATCCTGGTTAGGGAACTGAAAGGCTACCTGTGGACCGTTGGTACTGCCCAGGGCCCTGGACAAGCACATTCTCTCCTTAAGCAAACTCACTGCCTCTGCAGCACTGGGTTCACTGTGGGGAGTGTTGTTGCTTCCCCAGGTGAGCTCTACATTGGTGGCCAAGAGCACTTCTACATGGAGACTCACTGCACCATTGCTGTTCCGAAAGGTGAGGCAGGAGAGATGGAACTCTTTGTGTCCACACAGAATGCCACGAAAACCCAGGTAGGAGTCCAGCAGGTCAACAAGGGGCCAGGGGAGAGGGAGACATGGGCTGGTCCAGGAGGGGATGTGAGGGTGGTAGTCTGAAGTCAGGCCCTGTCTCCAACAAGTTGGTATGACTGAACTTGTTATACAACCTTTCTCATCTATAAAACCGGGCCTGGCATGGATGCTGTAACGATTAGATAAGTTTTAAAACTTGGATAGAGCCTAGAAAGTGTTAGCTTTTGTCATTCCAGTGCTGTATTGCGTTGGTCAGATCATATCTGACCTCAGTTTCCTCATCTGTTAAATGAAGGAGTTGAGCTTAATGAGAGCCACGGGGACCACGAGATGATCTGCGGGGGCTCAGCTAGTCCTCATTTCTCCATTGTGTGTAACATGACAATGGTTGCCAGTGTTTTTGGCAACTGGTCTTCCCCTGGTGACCCACCAGTTCTTGGCTAAATGGAATGAGTTTTGACCCTGATAGTATGCTGTGGACAGCTGCTCACCCCTCTGATTAAAACAAGTAAACAAGTATGTGAACTCAGTGGGCAGTAACTGATGTGTGCTGGACCCTGGCACCACTACCCAAGGGGTGCCCTGGGGCAGGAGGGGGACTCTTGAATCAAGGGATTTCAGAGTTCACAGCAATGATTAGGCTTCTGTGTGTCAGGTAGGCTCTGGGTCAAGCATGAAGAAAGTCCTGGTGATGCATTCACTGAGAGTATTTTGTTCTTTCGGCCACAGTCCTTTGTTGCAAAAATGTTGGGGGTTCCAGTAAACCGGATTTTGGTCCGAGTGAAGAGAATGGGAGGAGGCTTTGGAGGGAAGGAGACCCGGAGCACCCTGGTGACTGTGGCTGTGGCCCTGGCTGCTTACAAGTGAGTTCCAATAGGCTTTGGGGGGAAAAACAAGGCTGCCTCTGCTGGGAAGACTTCCTGGGTTTCCTTTGTTGGGAAGCAGATAGCTTTTGCTTGGAATTTGCACAGCCCTCTGTTTATAGAACTCTTGAGTATAGGGGTGAAGGCAGTATCACCTGGCTCATTGTGTCCATATCTTATCTCCTCTATCCAGCTGTGAGGACCCTGATGGCAAGGACACACCCCACACCCCATTACCCACATCGGTATACCTCTACCTTGTCCCTCACAGTGTCCTGGTGGAAAAAGAAGGCTTCCTTGCAGTTTTTATCTCTGAGATTCACCGGGTTTGGTTGTTGTAGAGATTTCTCACACTCTGGTGTCTCCCCCAGGACCGGACACCCGGTGCGCTGCATGCTGGATCGTGATGAGGATATGCTGATAACTGGCGGCAGACACCCCTTCTTGGCCAGATACAAGGTTCTAGATGTCAGGGGTTGTGCTGGGTGCGCAGTGTCCTCTGCTTAGGAAACTGGGGATGAAGATTCAGGGATCCTGGGATATACTCTAACTTTTCTCATGATAACCTATAGAAGTTCAAAGAAGAAATAGCAAGGAGAGAAATTCAAATCAGCCAACAGCAACATAGGAGGGCAATGCAGGCCAGCTCCCAGGAGATGCCCCAGGTTGCTATGCACGACTTCTGTGAAATTGCTGTGGTCCAAATCTTGTCTTTGTCCACTCAGGCTCAAACACAATTTATCAACAGACCTGGGGTAAATCCATTCCACAAAGTGGCCTAACGTTAATGTGCTATAATCCTGGGAGCCCTCTGTCTGCACAAGCTGGTTTTGAAGAGCTCCTCTTTGGCCTCTTCTGACTTCATTCCATGACTTAACTTACCAAAAGAAACTGTTTTACTGTTTTTCTCATTCCCAAATTCTTGTGGGCTCCAAGCAAGTAACTTGGTCTTTGGAGATTTCAGGTTCCTCGCTCACGAAATGGCCTGTCAGGGTTTGTTTGGCTTGTTCACACGAGGCTGGGGATGTGGAAGCATGTTCATGCTTGTGCAAAGTGTAGCTTTTGCTGTCTGCTGCCCAAAAGCTATGAGCGGGTCTCTGGTTTCTCTTCCCAACATTCCCCTCCCTGGCCTGTCATGACCAATGCTCTCTTTTCTACCTCCTCACTTCTGCTGGTAGAACAGAAGCCAGGAGTAGAGAGGAAGAAGGACAAGTGCAGGGAGAAGGGTGCATCAGTGGGAGATGTTAGTTCCTTTCTTCTTTACCTGTGAAGTCTGCGGATCTCTTTAAGTTCTCCTTCATTTCATGGTGTGATGTCTTATTCTTTCTGTCTTTTGCAGATAGCTTAAGTGGGAGGAGATGGTTAGAGACAGACAGAGGGAAGGAACTATTGAGCTTACTCTCCTTTTTACCAGGTTGGCTTCATGAAGACAGGGAAGATTGTGGCTCTGGAGGTGGATCACTACAGCAATGCCGGGAACAGCCAGGACCTCTCTCACGGTGTATGTCAGACCTGCCCCTGCATCCTGGGGTGACTGGAAGGTCCATGTTATAGCATGGACCATTCCTTCATTCCTTTTTATTGATGAAGAATATTCCATTGTATGAAAGGACCATATTTTGTTTCCCACTCACCACTAGATGGACAATTGGGCTGTTTCCACTCTTTAGTTTTTATGGACAGTGCTGCTTTGAATCTTCTCATATGACTCAGATTTTTGTCATTTTGAAAATTAACAAAGTTACCTCGATGGTACTATCTTTATGTTTTTTAAATCTTAACTTTATGACTATATTAGTTATATATGTATAGATTCCTGTAAAAAAGAAATTTCAGAAAAACAGAAGTTCTCTATTATTCCCACTTTGGACATGCTAAGGGCTTCTCTAATTGGCTCAGTTTGGAAGCTTTATACTTCAGATCTAGGATAAGAAACTGTTCAGAAAAGAAAATATTTCTAGTAGTCTTACTAACTATAAAACTTGCTTCTTGATGTTATAGGAAAATCAGGTTGAGAAAGATACAGAACTTATCCCCAAAGATTTTACAAGTGTTAAAATTCAACCCAGCAAATATTTATTGAACCCCTAGGGTGGTGACATAAAGAATATGACATTGTTTCCACCCTCAAGAAGGTTACAATATGGTGGAGACAGACAATAAAAGACAAAATGAAATAGAAGTACAATTGACAAAGTACTAAGGGAAAGCAAAAAATGGGATTGAGACACATAAAAATCATCTAGGATGACTAACACCGAAAAGCAACCTGTGGGAAAGAGACTGTAAATGGAGAAGTAAACTAAAGCCAAAATGAAACAAACAAAAGCTATCATTTAGCTCATTAAAGAGACGAGTCATTATACTTTAAAGAAAGAATAGAATGCTATAAAAATGGAGCAGTCCAAGAATAAAAATGAAGTCTTGTGAATTAAAACTGTGAAAGCAGAAGTGTTGAAAGAAACTGAAGGCACTCTCTTAAAAAGGAGGAAACAATGGGGAAAACAGTAGAGAAAATACAAGAAAATCTGAGGACCCATCCAGGAGAGCCAAATAATAGAAGCTTCAGGAACAAAGAATAGAAAAAAGAGCGAGGAGGAAAACTGTTAAGAAGGAATTCAAGAAATTTCCCCAAACTGGTGGGCATACATTTTGAGGTTAAGAGAGCCCATCCAGGAACCAGGACGATAAAGGAAAATAGACTTATGGTAGTTCTATTCCTAGTTTTTAAAGGAATCTTCATACTGTTCTCCATAGTGGTTGCATCAGTTTGGCCAATTCATGTTGAGGTATGGCAAAAACCATCACAATATTGTAAAGTAATTATCCTCCAATAAAGTAAATAAATAAATTATAAAAATATTTTTTAAAATAAAAAAAAGAAAATAGACTTATGCTAATTTACATCATTGTGAAAGTTCAAAAACCAGGGGGCAAAGGAGATTTCACAATTTTCAGGGAGGACAAAACCAGGACTCATTCCAAGAATTGGAAAGGTATTGATTAGATTTCTCAATACTGGCGAGCTAATGCTTTCAAAATGCTAAGGGTAAACCAGAAATTTATTTCCAACCTGGAATTCTACATACAGCCAAATCATGAATTAAAAGTGAGAGCAGAATAAAGACATTTCAGACAAACAAGTTCTCAAAAATGCACCTCTCTATATACTCTTTTTAGAAAGATATTGAAGGTTATACTCCAATAATATGAAGGTGTAAAACTAAGAAAGGGGAAGACATGGAAATCTTGAAAGAGGAAATGCAATGTGGAGAGAGGCAGAGGGAATCATGGGATGAATGTGAGGGGAAAACCCGTGAGTGACAGCTGAACAGACGCATCAGACTGTAGCACGCCAGGCTCTTCTGTCCATGGAGTTCTCAAGGCAAGAATACTGGAGTGGGTTGCCATTTCCTTCTCCAGGGCATCTTCCCAACCCAGGGATCAAACCCAGGTCTCCTGCATTGCAGGCAGATTCTTTACCCTCTGAACCACCAGGGAAGCACCACCACTGACGCCTGGGGAAGCCAATTTAAATGAAAGTTGGTCAGAAGGCTCCAGAAACAATGTCTTCAAAAAGATGAGACTGATAGAAAATCAAATATGTTTGAACATATTGAAAACAGCTTTTTAGAAATATGTGAATAGAAAACAAAGCCAGTGTAAAAAGTAAAGATAATTATTAGCTCCAAGGAGGAAATATTATCAATAAAGAGAGAAGTAATTCTAGCATAACTCCAGGGCCTGTTCAACTGTAAGTGATGTTTACAGAATTATTAAATGGACTGTTAATATCAATATACTGTCAGATCAATATATAATGATATAGGGATGGAGGGAGACAGGAGGCCAGTGTGTACAAAGAGAAAGAGGGTTGGGGTGGGGGTGGGAGGACTAAATCCTCCTTTTCCATGATGGAAAAACAGTGTAAAAGTCTAAACTGAACAAGTCAAGAAATGGAAATGTAAACACATTATTTAGAGACATGGAAGACAATGTTAACAACTGACAGAATAAGAGGTTGCTTCTGGGGAGTGGAAGGAGGAGCGTGGAGGGGCTGCTGGTTTGCATTACATGACTTACGGAAGTATTAGATTCTTAGAACTATTTGTAGTACCGGTTTAATGGGAATAAAATCACCAACTTTTTAAAAGAGGCAAATAATCAATCCTAACTGGAGGATCTGGGAGGGACTTGCTCATGTGGGAGCCGAATGGGGATTTTAGCAGGTGGATATGGTGGGAAGGGGCATTAAGGTGAGAGTAACAGGCTATCAGAAAAGAGGATAAAAGATACACTGGGGAAAGGTCAAAAAGTGTCCTGAATTCCACACTTAAAGATATACAGACTTTATTCTGGTGTTAACAAGGGGCACTTTGAAGCAAGTGCTTTGAGTAGCTATGATCTTACCTTTTAGTATGAAGCATAGATTAGAGGGAAGAGACGCAGGCCAGGAGTGCACTAAGGAGGCAGTTGTGATATCACAGGAAAAAACTACTGCGGGCCCAAAGAAGAGCGGTTGACTGTGGGGCTGGCAAAGGCAGGGATGGGTGCAGCCCTTGAAAGCCCGCCTCCTTTTTTGAGGAGCCAGTGAGATCCATGCACGTTCTCTCCCAATTTGGTTGCTTGTGTGTGCTTCAGATAATGGAACGAGCTCTATTCCACATGGACAACTGCTATAAAATCCCCAACATCCGGGGCACTGGGCGGCTCTGCAAGACCAACCTGTCCTCCAACACGGCCTTCCGGGGCTTTGGGGGGCCCCAGGCCCTGTTCATTGCTGAGAACTGGATGAGTGAAGTCGCAGTGACCTGTGGGCTGCCTGCAGAGGAAGTAAGCTGGGAATATGGAGGAACAAGTCAGAGGGGCTTAGCGTACTTTGGGAATATGGAGGAACAAGTCAGTGGGTCTTAGCTTAGTTTGGATTTTGGACATCTCCGTCGCGGTAGAGAATGGGCAGGCGCTGGGGAGGGGCGGGAAGCTCCACTTCCGGTTACGCCCCCCTGGTCTGTTGCCACGGCCACAGCCTCAGCATCTCACTGCTTGGGAAGGTGCGGCGGAAGAACCTGTACAAAGAAGGGGACCTGACCCACTTCAACCAGCGGCTTGAGGAGTTCAGCGTGCCCAGGTGCTGGGATGAGTGCCTGAAGAGCTCTCAGTATTACGCTCGGAAGAGTGAGGTCGACAAGTTCAACAAGTAAGCGCCGCGGGGGAGGAGCCTGATGTTCTGGGGTTCTCTAGGGTTTCAGATTTTATAGCCTTTTCGCTGAACTCAAAATAATAACTTACTAGATAACTGAGAAGGCTGCTGCGTTTGCGGACTCATCCATAGCCATCTCTTTGAGATTCTGAAATGTTCTGCAGCCCAGGGGCCCCCGGGTCACAGCACTTAGGATCATAGCAGTGTGGTTCATCTTCACATGTTTGTATGCCTTCTGGGCAGACGATGCTTTGAAAAGCCAAGGACTAAGAACACCATAGTTACGTGCCTGCCTCTGACACCAATCTATAAATGTGACCTTGGTAGTCACTCCATCTCCTTGCGCCTCAGCTTCATCACCTGCAGAGTGGGGATAATTGTGCTGGCCTCGTCTCTCACAGAGTTACTTGGATAAGCAAATATACAGCACAGAGGAAGTATTATTAGCAACAAGCCACAGTTCTTCCCTGGTACCATCACAGTCCAAGACCACGAGAGCACTCTGACCCAATCCTGATCCCTCTCAGGGAAGCAGAGTAATGACTCTAAGGTCGAGACTGTCGAGGGTGGGCCTTGTTCCAGCTCCACTGGAGGATCCAGAACCCAAATGCCCACTCTTCTCACTTTGTCTGCCCAATCAAAGCACAACTCAGTTATGACCAAGACTGAGTGGGCACTTCCAAGGACGCCTTGTTCCAGTTTTACAAAGATATTACATAAAACATGTCCAATCTGAAATGAATGTGGTGGAGAAGTTACTATGAGATTTTTTTTCTTTCCTCTAGGAAGAATTGTTGGAAAAAGAGAGGATTGTGCATAATTCCTACCAAATTTGGAATAAGCTTCACAATTCCTTTTCTAAATCAGGTAATTGGTTTGTATAATTTTGTCCATCTTCACTGCCCTGGGGTCCCATTCCCCTCTCTTTGCACTGTTGCAAGACTTCAAGTGGCACAGTGGTGATGAATCTGCCTGCCAATGCAGGAGACACGAGCAATGCAGATTTGATCCCTGGATTGGGGAAGATCCCCTGTGGGAATCTGGCAGTAGGAAATGGCAACCCACTCCAGTGTTCTTGTCTGGAAGATTCCATGGACAGAGGAGCCTGGCAGGCTATAGTCCATGGGGTTGCAAAGAGTCAGACATGACTGAACATGACACAACAAGAACACATTGTCATGGGAGCAGGGCTGACCAGAGGAACTCTCTGCTGTTTAAATGAAATTGAATTTGTACATCCCTATTTGACCTGGGGTCAGTACCTAGTTATTATCTTCCTGACTTTTGGACTATGGACAGCTGCTCTGCCTTTCTGATCCCATCTGTTTGTTTAGAGAAGGGGGACAAACATACATGACTGCCCCCCCTCTGAGGACAGGTGACAGAGAGATATATTTTTTAAAAGTTTTGCTAACTACTGAAGGTATATATTATTAAATCATGAGATGTATACTACTTTGATTTTTTTTTGGTCTGAGGTTTCTATTCAAAATGTTACTGCGGGTTTTCTTTTTCCTGGGCTCCAGTACTTTTGGTCCCGGGCCTTAAACTGAGTTAGGATTTGCTGAATTTTGTGTTTGGCATTCTTCTTTTCCTTTAGGCAGGAGCCCTGATCCACGTATACACAGATGGCTCCGTGCTGGTGAGCCACGGGGGCACAGAGATGGGCCAAGGCCTTCACACCAAGATGGTCCAGGTGAGCAGTCTGGAGACAGATGTCTGGGTGAGGTAAGATTCTGTGAAAAAGTGAACAGTGCCCCATACCAGAGGCAGAAGCAGGCCCAGGTTCTGGCCCTTGCCCAGGTGCTTGTTTACACGTGACTTTGGGCAAGCCTGCTCCTCTTCTTGGCCTCAGTTTCCCCATCTATGCAAAGGTTGGTGATGATTCGGGCCACTTCCATCACCAGCACTCAAGGGCTCTGTGCCAGTGTGTAAGGTGTGTGTTAAAGGTAACTGGCTTCCCTCACACATGTGAGACTCCTCTCAGTGGAGCTGGATTAGAGTTGTCTCACCTGCTTGGCTTGTGGGCACTGGCCAAGCTGAATCTTTTTTAAAGCCAGAGTTAGTTTTAAAAAGGCATCGTTCATCACCATCAGGTTTTTGAATATTTTGAATCCAACCAAACCACTCCATAAAGTGTTACTTCAGATTCAGACTGATGTGAGAACATCCCAGCCTCAGTAGACTTGTGGTTTATGAAATTATTTTCTTGCCTGTTAAGAGTGAATCTGAATCCCACCCTGGGGAGAAGGCAGCCAAGCCCTGCCAGGCCCTTCCCTGGAAGGTAGTGTCCTCTCTGTTTGCAGGTGGCCAGCAGAGCTCTGAAGATCCCCACCTCTAAGATCTATATCAGCGAGACAAGCACTAACACAGTGCCCAACTCCTCTCCCACAGCCGCCTCCGTCAGTACTGACGTCTACGGACAGGCCATCTACGTAAGGAGACTCGGGGGCTGCTGAGATGAGGGCCAGCCCAAGGCCGGGGGCCGGGAGAGTCCCCGGGTAGGAGCTGCAATGGTTCCCTTGCGGGCTTGTGGCGGTGGCCGTGGCTCTGGTTCTCTTCATCGGGAGGACACCAAGCTAAAAGAGGGGCCCAGGAACCATTATCGCGTCCATCAAGGCCTGGAAGGATGAACGTGGGGGGGGGGGGGGAGTTGGAGGAGTGCAGGGGATTCTGGGAGGACACACACCCTGGTGGTAGAACTGAACAGGAGACAATGGATCGAAATTGAACTTTGATTGGGGGTCAGCCAGGTCAGAACCCGTGCTTCCCCCTGCCCTACAGTGGGTAATGTCATCAAACAAAGGAGTTTGAAGGGAGAAGACACCTCCTTAGGCATCCTTCAGCATTTCCCCCTCTTGTCAACTTCAGGACTGAGTTGTGAAGTGCTCTCCACGCAAGGGCCAGTGGCTCCTACCCTGGGCCTGGGACTTTCCTGAGAGGGTGGCACGGCTGTCTGAGCAGCACTCTGGGCACAGCATTGCTTGGAGAACCTCAGGGTTTTGCTTGAGTTGGGGAATGCAGAGGATTGATGTGTCTGCCATGTGGGCTGTCTCCTTTAGGAAGCTTGCCAGACCATCCTGAAAAGGCTGTTACCCTTCAAGAGAAAGAATCCTGATGGCTCCTGGGAAGACTGGGTAAGTCTGCAGACAAAAGAGAAATTAAGAACAGGGCTGTGTCCCCAACCCTGGGCAGGAAGAGGAGGCCAGGATCTAGTCACACAGGCAAAGAGAAGTTAAGGTGTCTGTATGCTTTCACAGGAGAAGCAAATGTTCAGCCTTGCTGGCCGCCTTCTCTACAGCATTCATAGTTGAGGGAAGTCACTTGAGAATTTTTGATCCAAGATCTTGACAGCCCTGAGGGAATTGGGCTTGCCCTGAGCAGCAGAAGCTGGGAGTGACTGTTACTCCTGCCTCGCTGAGAATTCTTCCCTCAGAGCTCATCCGACATCCCATTCATCTGCAGTCTTGAAGAGTCTCTTTTTCTTCAAACCTCCATTTCTGAGAGGGCTGCCCCAGGAGCCTCCCCCATTACCCAGCTCTGGGGTCTGGGTCCACAGAGACTCTTGTCTGTGAGGGAACAGGGAAAAAGACACTGTGTCCATGCTCAGTCATTTCAGTTGTGTCTGACTCTTTGCGACCCCATGGACTGTAGCCCGCCAGGCTCCTCGGTCCATGGGATTTCCCAGGCAAGACTACTGGAGTGCATCGCCATGCCCTCCTCCAGGGGATCTTCCTGACCCAGGGAATGAACCCATGTCTCCTGCTTGCCAGGCAGATTCTTTACCACTGAGCCACCTGGGAAACACCAAAAGACATTACCCACAAATTTATATCATCCCTGTGATTTTAGGAGTGATACTAGCACTCATGAGAAGAATGAGCCCTGTTCTCTAATTTCTGGTTTAGAAGCCTGCTTGTCAGAAACCCTCAGAGGGAAGCTGCAAGGCAATGTCTCTCGGGTGGGAGACTCAGCTCCACCCACAAGCAAACATGCAATGGTGGCCCCACTTGACCTTCCCCTCATGTTGCAATGAAAGGACTGGATGCAATAGTAACCCATAAAATGGGTTCATGACCGCACATGAACCAACTCAGATTGTACAGCTCAATTCAGTTCAGTCGCTCAGTCGTGTCCGACTCTTTGCGACCCCATGAATTGCAGCACGCCAGGCCTCCCTGTCCATCACAGACTCCCAGAGTTTACTCAGACTCATGCCCATCAAGTCGGTGATGCCATCCAGCCATTTCATCCTCTGTCATCCCCTTCTCCTCCTGCCCCCAGTCCCTCCCAGCATCAGGGTCTTTTCCAATGAGTCAACTCTTCGCATGAGGTGGCCAAAGTACTGGAGTTTCAGCTTCAGTATCAGTCCTTCCAATGAACACCCAGGACTGATCTCCTTTAGGATGGATTGGTTGGATCTCCTTGCAGTCCAAGGGATTCTCAAGAGTCTTCTCCAACACCATAGTTCAAAAGCATCAATTTTTCGGCACTCAGCTTTCTTCAGATTGTACAAGTCTCCCTCAAAAGAGTCAAAGAAAATAAGCTGTTTCTCCTAGATCTACTCATCTTATTGTGCCTCACACAGCCTGTCCTTCCCTGTCCACACTCATAGATACAAATGAATGTGGGCTGATTTTGGTAGTGTGGATTTTAGCATGGATTTGTAAGGCAATGTAAATGTTTTCAATGACAGTCTCTACAATCTGTTGACCTGGGCTTTGTCTTCATCTACTGGCCATGTAGTCCAGTGTTCCTTATAAGCAGGTAACCCTCCAAAAGGGTTTTATCAGAAGAGTGTGATTGGGACATGACAGACATCAAAGCTCTTTAGTGTCTGTACTGTATTGAAAAAGCAAGCTATTACTGCTACCACTACTATCTATGTATATATTTGACATCATATAGTAAAGATCCTAGAGAAATTCTTTCTGTAAACGTTAGTTTTCTCATCTGTAAAATGATTATAGTAATACTACTGATCTTATAGGTTTGTACTGAACATTAAGTAAGGCAGTGTCTGCAAAGGACTCAATAGCATCTTTTATGTAGTAAAGTGCTTGGTAGTTGACAATGATCATGAAGCAAGCTACATCAACAACAAATTAAATTTAGAGCTGTGAATATTGAAAGAGAGAAGAAAGAAAGGAAGGAAGGAAGAAAAAAATAAAAATTTATTATGTAGTTGTTGTTTGGTCGCTAAGTCATGTCCAACTCTTTGCAACCCCATGAACTGCAGCACACCAGGCTTCCCTGTCCTTCACCGTCTCCTGGAGTTTGCTCAAACTCATGTCCATTGAGTCAGTGATGTCATCCACTATCTCATCCCCTATTATCCCCTTTTCCTCCTGCCTTCAATCTTTCCCAGCATCAGGATCTTTACATCAAGTGGCCAACGTATTGGAGTTCAGTTTCAGCATCAGTCCTTCCAGTGAATATTCAGGATTGATTTCCTTTAGGAGTGACCGGTTTGAGCTCCTTGCAGTCCAAGGGACTCTCAGTGAGAGTCTTCTCCAGTACACAGTTCAAAAGCATCAATTCTTCAATGCTCAGCCTTCTTTATGCTCCAACTCTCACATCCATACACGATACTGGAAAAACCATAGCTTTGACTATATGGACCTTTGTCATCAGAGTGATGTCTCTGCTTTTTAATACACTGTCTAGGTTTGTCATAGCTTTTCTTCCAAGGAGCAAGCATCTTTTAATTTCATGGCTGAGTCACTGTCTGCAGTGACTAAAGAGATAGAATGGATGGAGTGGTGGACAACTTTATTAATAGATCACAAGGCTAATATGTTCAATAAGGAATGAGCATTGTACAGAGTTGCTGTTGTAATGGCCAGAGTAGGGAGTCATCACAGGAGAGGTGGATGAAGAGGCCAGCTTGATTGCCTTCCCTGATTGTTGAGGGAAGAAAGGGGTTTGGACAGATACAGCAGAGGAAGCACATAAATGAAGGCGCAGAAGTGTAGGGATGAGAAGGATTGGGAGAGAGTTAACGCTGGAGTTTGATTGGAGCAGCGACGATGAGTGTATTACCGAAAGCCAGAGAGAAGACTGGAATCCTTACTGTCAGGCATTTGCTCAGTGGCTCTGTACGCAATGCGGAATCACGGAAAGCTCTAGAGTAGGTGAGTGACAAGGACTGTATGGTGTGTTAAGATGATCCCTCTGACTGGACTGGGCTACACGGCAGAGAGGGAGGTGACTTGAGGCTGGAAGACCAGTTAAGAGGCCGCTGTGGTGCTCCAGGCTTCAGATGACCAGTGCAGGGGGTGGTGGTGAAGAGCAGGAGGTGCCATGTGGAAGCGAGAGTCACTATTGAAAAAGAGCTGATCAGCTTCCAGGTGAGGAGGAGGAGCTCTTGAAAGCTTAGCGCCGGGCCGGGGTTTCTGGAAGCCATGCTTCCCCCTTCCTGATGGCCGTTCCGTCTCCTCAGGTCATGGCTGCCTACCAGGATAGAGTGAGCTTGTCTGCCACTGGGTTTTACAGGTAAGTAAGGTGCTGACCTTGCCCCTCTCACCGTGTGTTGTCATCCTAACCTCTGCAGGCCCCTCCAGCACTGCACTCTGTCAGCCTTTGGTCAGGAGAGAGCAGGTCCCCCAAAATGCTTCTCTCTCCAATGGACTTCCACTAACTTCAGTGTATTGAAGTTGCCCTGAAATACGTGAGCTTACCAAACGATGTGCCAAAAGCATGAGCTATCATATCGA
The DNA here is from genome assembly GCF_910594005.1 of Cervus elaphus. NCBI lineage: Eukaryota > Metazoa > Chordata > Mammalia > Artiodactyla > Cervidae > Cervus > Cervus elaphus. Next base: position 88,713,653 of record NC_057825.1, read on the forward strand.
AAGACCTCTGTTCTAGTTCTGGTCTTAAAGTGTACTATTCCACTTGGGGAGTCACTGGTCCCTCTTTGAACTTGTCTCCTCTTTTATGACATAATGGGCCCATCAGCAGCCATGCCCCTCAGCACTCTCCTGTAAGAATCAGGGGCGTCTGGTGTTCTGAGGGTTACCCACATGTGTTGCTGTGTGCTCTGGGTCAGATTGCTTTAACAGGCTCTTCTGCAAAAGAAAGAGAGGAGGATCTAGAGCACGTGGTCTTGTTACAAAATGCAGAGTAGAACATAAAATGAGATTTAGAAAAAACTGTCTTCTGAAACTTGAAAATTCAGTGAGACCCTGTTTCAGCAGAGGCCCTGCCTGTCTCATCTAGAAGCTGTGAAAAGAAATGATCATATTTACTGTTAGCCATAATGTTTTAGCTTTCTCTGGGAAATCTATCTAGGACCTTTTCTTTCACGGATCAGTGGACGTGGAAAATAGTTCAATGTTTGCTTTAAAAGGTCTTATGTGAAAATTTATAAATATATAGACTATATATGTAATATAAATACATACATGTATTTTTTAGAGCAAAGCAGTGTTTTGCCAATGCTCCCTGGTTGTGTAATATTTGACCTACACACACACAAACCAATGAAGATTTTCTCATAAGTTCCTATTTCATTGTTAGAGTTGATAGAACTGGAGTTTTATCAGGGAACACCCAGATGAACTTGATGAGATTAGAGGTCAAAGAACATGGCCATCTCTCGGGAGAAGCCTTTTCCCTCAGTCCTGTATTGGTTTTGTTTTCGTGCAAATTCTTATCGCATCAGCTCACATTATTCTTTCTGTGTAAGGTATAGAATAGCTCAGGTGTAGAGTGCTATAAACAGAGAATACACACACACAACCAATGTAACTCATGCAAAATTGGAATCATAGTATAAGATATTCAGGATTGAAAAAAAATGTCACATTGATACTTGGCAGAAAACAACAAAATTCTGTAAAGCAGTTATCCTTCAGTTAAAATAAATTAAAAAAAAAAAAAAAAAGAAATGAACCAAGTCTAAAACCTAACACCAAATGCTGGAATAAACTTACTAGTAAATTTTTAAAAAGGAATAGAAAAAAGAAAAGAAAAAGAAGGTAAAAAAAAATTTGCTTTTTTTAAATAACCCTTTGCTCAAATCATCTGTTAAAACTTAGGAGGGGTCCGTAGATGAAGAATAATAACAGGTGGCTGCACCCATGTTGGCACGGGTTACTGATCTTGTTACCTTTCACCTTGAGAAAGGTGAGAAGCCCCAGGTGCGCTTGTATGAATAGCCCAGGAGCCAGCCCAGAAGGAACCTTTGGTTCTGAGATCTTGAATTATAATTCAGTAGATCCTTTGAAGTGTGATTTCCACGTCCTTCATGAGCTCAGGCAATCCTGTCACCTCTGTTTCTACCACATAGAGGCCAGCATGCTGGGACCCTGCACTGCTCAGCTCTGCAGAATGATTCATATGAAGGCCGTTGGCAAAATGGAGCAGCGACAAGGGGCAAGATGCTCGGGCGTGTAGGGGTTTCACGGACACGTTCAAAGTGTTCAGAACTCACGGGCTTTTTAAAGAACAGCTGAATAAAAAATAAAGCCTTTAGGGTCTTAAGATTTTATGGGACAAACTGTTTGTATGTGTATGAGTTGGGAGGGGGGACATGTTCATCTTATTCATATGCGATGTTTTCTCTTCTCCCCAGGACACCCAACCTTGGCTACAGTTTTGAGACCAACTCAGGGAATGCCTTCCACTATTTCACCTATGGGGTGGCTTGCTCAGAAGTGGAAATTGACTGCTTGACAGGGGATCATAAGGTGAGAAGTTTGCAAAACTTTACTATGGAGGGTAAAAGAGAAACATCTAAAACTGTAATACAAAGAGCAGAGGAATGAACTTTCTGGTTGGGAAAATTATGTGCTAAATCATGACTTGGCAAACTTCCTGTAAAAAGCCAGAAAATAAATATTTTAGATTTTCTGGGCCACAGAGACTTTGCTTCAGTTATTCCACTCTATCTTGTAGTGTGAAAACAGATAGGAATGTATGCAAAGAAATGAGCGTGAATGTGTTCCCACAATATGTAATTTATGCACCTGGAATGTGAATTTCATATTGTTTTCATGTCACAACATATTCTTTTTATTTTTGTCAGTCATTTAAAAACATGAAAACCATTATTAGCTCACAAGTTCCACAAAAGCAGGGGATGGGCTGGGTTTAGCCCATGGAATGTAAGCCTTCCTTACATGATCGATCTGGGCTCAGGTTCAAAGCCCCAGGAACCTGGGGGCCTGCCCTTCCTACTCACACTGCTGCCTGAGGGTGCCTGGAGCTCTCTGCTTGGGAGGGAACTATACAGGTTGTTCTTAATAACCTAAGGGTTGCCACGACCCACCTATCATTCCATACATCCCTTTCTTCTCAAACTGCTTTTGTTTTGCTATCCATTCTAGAACCTCCGCACAGACATCGTCATGGATGTTGGCTCTAGTCTGAACCCTGCCATCGATATTGGACAAGTAAGATTCCTGGGGGGCCGGTGGTGAGGGACTTGGCCACTGATGTGTCCCACTGCCTGCTAGGATCCCTGGCCACAGCGTCTCACCCGCTGTTATTTTTAAGGAGGTCTGAGCATGGTGCCAAGTGAGTCCCCCCGAGAGTGGGATTTAGTGGATGAGAGTCCACCCAATTCCTGAGGCAGAAGAGAAATCGACATGGATAAACCTGAAAAGGGCATTCACACAGCAGAAAGCAAGATGATGGGCAATGGGAACATTAAATGTTCAAACACACACGTATATGCATGCACACACATAGGCACATGCATAGTTTGAGAGGGAGCACGGGAGGGGGAGTGAAGATTGAGTATGGGTTCAATGTGCAGGCAGTGGGGTCTCAGGGCAGAGGCATCTTCTCCCTCTTTATTCCTCCTCCACTGAGGATGGCTGTTGTACTCTAGCAAGTAAATGCTACCGAGCCTGGGGTGGTGGAGGGTCCTGGGAGCAAAAGACACAGGTTCCAGCAAGAGGAATAAAGGAATGGCTGGAAGAAAACCACTTTGGAAAAATATGAGAGCATTGAGCAGAGCAGGTAGAACAGAGTCAGAGGGAGGAATCAAGAACCGAGGTATTGAACATGCGGTAGAAAATGTTCGTTGTATTTCCCAAACCTGGACAATCACTGAGTATATAGAAACTTAGTCATAAATCTGTTTTTTAAGTCATGGAACAACCGTGTGGGGAGCCCCTCCTATGGGCAGGCAGTGAGCTTGGCATAGCAGACAGAGAGATGCTCAGCGTCTGGTCTCCCTCTGAACACACTTGTTTAGCTGTGATGGTGCCACATACCATGATTCTGAGCAGTGAGGCTGGGAGAGCAGACACGTGGGCCAGCAGAGCATGGCACGTGCTGTTCAAGAGCCCTGTGAGCTGCAGCAGGGGCCGTCTTCTCCCAGAGGGCAGGCAGGACTGGGAGTTCAAAAAGCCTGCAGTCTACTAACCAAGAAAATCCTGTCTTATGCTGTGTGCTCAGTCGCTCAGTCGTGTCCCACTCTGCAACCCCGTGGACTGTAGGCTGCCAGGCTCCTCTGTCCATGGGGATTCTCCAAACAAGAATACTGGAATGAGTTGCCATGCCCTCCTCCAGGGGATCTTCGCAACCCAGGGACTGAACCTGTCTTGTGGGGCTGCCCCAAAGTGCCTGGTCCCTCTCAGTACACGGGGGGTAGTGGTCCCCTGAGGGACACCCTCAGCCACCATTACCCCACAAGCTCACTTCTCAGCTCTGGGCTACCATTTCTCCTGTGGCATCATGGAAGGAACATCTGCATCAGTCCTGAAGTAGGTTTCGTGGGAAATCATGCCTACCACCGCATGTCCCCATCCTGGAGCCTCTGACAAGTTCTGAAACTGATTTCCGTGTCCGTGCATTTGCTCTGCCTACACCAGTGCTGGCAAAGGCCCAGATCTGTTATCCCAGGTTGGGGCAAGGAGCTGGGGAAGGAAGCAGTGGGGGGCTGTTTTCAGCTTCTCTCCAGTCCCCTGGGCAGGTGGGGCTTGGTGCCTGCTGTGGGAAGCAGCACCTGTCTTTGGATGGGGGGCGGGAGGCAGGGTGGCCATGATTTCTGTCTGTCCTGCAGGTGGAAGGGGCGTTTGTCCAGGGCCTGGGCCTCTTCACCCTGGAGGAGCTACACTACTCCCCCGAGGGGAGCCTGCACACCCGCGGCCCCAGCACCTACAAGATCCCCGCGTTTGGCAGCATCCCCACAGAGTTCAGGGTGTCCCTGCTTCGCGACTGCCCCAACAAGAAGGCCATCTATGCCTCCAAGGTACCGTTGCCCTGGGTCTGTGCTGCCTTCCCGTCTGCACTTTGGGAAACCACCCACCATGTGGGTCTGCAGGGAGCTCGCATGGAAGAGAGAGGGAGGGGCCTGACCAGAGCCTAAGGGCTGGGGGTGGGGTGAGGGGGCGGTGAGCAGACCCGCCTGGGAGCATAGGGCACGGGGTTGAGGATGACACCACCCCCGGTCATTTAAGCCAGCTTTCGGGGTGCACTCAGAGGGATTCCTTAGTTCAGTCTTATAGGTCAAGCCCTGACCTACCCCCACGTCTCTGGCGTGCATCCCTGAGGCTTGGTCCCAGAGATGCTCTGACAGGTCCTGCACCCCTGTCGACTCATGAGGACCAGCCCATTCCCCGGTGCACACACTTTCACTTCCTCAATGACCGCCACTAGACCTTAGGGCTTGATCAGCATGCCTGGATGGTTATAACTACCCTCTGTTTCCTCCATGTCCCCAATAAGTATGAAAAACAGTTAATTAAAATTCATTAAACTGATTGGTACCATTGTTGGTCTAAGAAGGAAGACAGATAATTACTTGTAATCAATGAGACATATCTCAGTTTACTTTCCTGCGGGAGGGCCTGGGACACTTGTGGTCCTTGCCATCAGCTCTCACACTTTAGCATGCGTTGGGTCACTGGGGGCTCAAGATAAAAAAGGTAGCTCCATGGGACTCACCCTTACAAATTTTGATTCGGTAGGTATGGGGTAGGGTCCTTAAACCTGCATTTAAAAAAAGATTTTATTTATATTTGGCTGCCTTGTGTTTTTGTTTCTGCGTGGGCTTTCTCTCATTGCGGAAAATGGAGGCTGCTCTCTACCTGCAGTGCCCGGGCTCTAGAGGACAGGGTCAGTGACTGTGTTGCATGGGCTTAGTTGCCCCTCAGCATAAATGATCTTCCCAAATCAGGGATGGAACCCGTGTCCCCTGCATTGGCGGGTGGATTCTTACCAACTGGACCACAAGGGAAGCCCAGGCCTGCATTTTTAACAAGTCTCCCTGCTGACTCTGCTATGGGCAGTCTCTGATCTATGCTTTGGGGGATGAAAGCATCTTTGCTAGAAAATAGTTTCCATCCTGTTGGTCATGATGCCTCTGTTTCAGCAACTTGTTAAGTATAATTATGGTGACTGTAAATATTGGTGAGAGTTGCAGGTAGATTATTCCCTGAGGTTTATTGCTATGAGGAAAGGGTCAGATTTTTTTTTGTCTGTAAAATGTAATGCTTTATACAACTTTTAATCGTCCATTATATTCACATGGTGTCATCAGAGAAAATCACACAGTGAAATTTAGAAGACATGTGCCCACAGGAGGAATCATTTATTAGACTGTGCTCAGCCCCTGTTTAATTTTGAGCTCCTGCCTTGCTCTGTGTGGCCGAGTGCTGGCTGGGGTCCCGGGGTCTCCAGCCCTGCAGTTGTGGAGGCTGGGCCCTCCCCTGATTCCCTGCCCGTGCTCTGCTCTTGTCCACTCAGGCGGTCGGGGAGCCGCCTCTCTTCCTGGGCGCCTCCATCTTCTTTGCCATCAAGGATGCCATCCGCGCGGCTCGCGCTCAGCACACAGCCGGTAACGCGAAGAAGCTCTTCCGGCTGGATAGCCCCGCCACCCCGGAGAAGATCCGCAACGCCTGCGTGGACAAGTTCACCACCCTGGTACGGGGGCCCCGCAATCCAGGGAGGTGGGGCCACAGGCCGGGGAAGTTCTGCTGCAGAGGCAGGGCTGAGATGTTAGGCTGTCTCTCAGCCTTCCTGTATGTTAGGTTGGGAAGCCATGGGTCCACACCGCCTGCTGCCATGAGGCGCCGCCTCCAACTTGCAGGAAGATAACAAGAATCACCTTAAAGCTTCAGCTTGGGCTGGGCCTCCTGAGAGGAAGGAGGCTGTGTGATGCACTTATCGCCCACTGATTTCATTATTTCCATAAAGATGAGGGTAATGGATAAAACTCCAGAAGAGCCTGATCTTTAGTGTCCACCAGTGGCATTTCTGAGACCCTTCTTTGTTAAAGACACTGTGAGGTACTAAGGAGATGGAGAGGGAAAAAAATGAATTTGTGAGATGGAGCACATTTGTTCTGTGATGACCCTGTGCCATGCTGATACCGGGGATGCGTAGGTGCCCTGGAAGACATTGCAGCCTTTTCGGACACCAGCTGATTGCCCTGTGTGGTGACTGGTTACTGCCTTGGAGGTGTGTGTAGCAGTGAACTCGATGGTCTCTGGAATCATTTGGGGAGGTCCCTGTGTGTGATACTTGTGGGGGACAGTGCCTGGTGAAAGGAGACTGTGCCAGGACAGATTTGTCCACTGTCGGAGCCTCAGAAGCAGCCCTGTCTCTGAGCTGGGCTGAGTGAGCCTTGCACTCACTCTCCAATGGCTTTTGCAGCCTCTGTTGAGTTAGCAGAACCAGATTCTTCCCAACACCCAAGTTGGATCTCCTCCTGGGCATTTGATAGGAAATGTGATAATTTTGGGTTTCAGAGGGGGAAGGTACAGGAGAGTCCCTGGGGGCAGGCAGATCTGCAGTCAGCACAGAGGGTGAGAGAGGCGGAGGGGTCTCCAGTCAGGCGGCCCTTCAGGTTTTGCAATAGCTTTAGCTTCAGGGTGAGACACAAACAGACCATATGCGGGGCTCCCAGGCAGCAAGGATGCCTACAACTGTGCAGCAACCTCGCTGTAGCCCAGACCCTTCCCACCATGGCCTCGGGGCTGACAGTAACCCAAACCCACCTCCTCTGAGAGGAGAGCTGCTGCATGGTTCCCAGTAAGCTCACAGAAATTGCAGAGGTAGCTCCTTGCAAACCATCTGATGCAGAAGTCAGTGATCTGATGAGCCCCTCCCTCTGAGGCCCCGGACTCAAGCAATGATTCTAACCCAAGTGCCTTAGCTATGCTGCAACACAGCAGTGATTTAAAATCCCTGCTACGGATTTTCATGAGCAGCTGATCCATGAACCAGCTGGGCTTTTGAAGGACTGTGAGTGCCTTGTGAGAAAGGACCACTTCTGTATCTGGTCATCCCTGTATCCCCAGAGTCTGCCACAGTGCTTGACACATGGAAACATACAGTGAAGATTAATGAATGACCAGGATATTACGGGGTCCTGCCCTGGAGGCGTTCCCCACAGCCGGGACTGCAGAGTGGTGTTTGGTCTTGGGGTGGTGGTTGGCAGTGATGGGATGTGGCACAGAGCCCTGAGCTGTAGGAAGACCCTTCAATCAGTTCTCCATTGTTCCTTCCTAGTGTGTCACTTGTGTACCAGAAAACTGTAAACCCTGGTCTCTGAGGGTCTGAAGAAGAAGCCCCACAGGAGTCTTCTTATGCTACCCTGGGGATTCCATGGAAGGTGGAACTTGCCCTGCAGAACATGAATCTGCGAAAGTCTCAGGATGACAGAGGTGTTATTCCTCAGGATGGTGGTTGGAAGAACATTGAATGGATTGGAAGATTTTGATAAAAATATGATTTATAATCATGATGATGAGCAAATTCAAAACTACTAGGCCCAAATGGCTAATAGGCAATTAGCATCATTTCATGTCTGTTTTTTTTTTTTCTTCTTTTTTTTTTTTCATGTCTGTTTTAATCACGTATTTGAAATAGGTGTAGGAAGTATTTGTGCTGTGTCCTAACTCCCTGGACAGCTTGTATACGCTTAAGTGTTGACAGCGTCTTTCCTTCAAAGAAGATTCTCACATGCCTCCAGAAGCTTAAAACAGAGTTACTCTAAGTCTGTGTGTCTTCCTCAAAAAGCTTTTCCTTTGATTCAATAAACATCATATTATAACCTCAGATCCACACTCAGATTTGCAATGGGACAGCGGGGTGCAATTCAAACCTCTGACCACTTCATTGGAGAGAATAAAGAGAGAAATTCATTACTTGAATTGTCTTCATTTAAAAAAAAATTTTTTTTTATTTACTTATTTGGCTGTACTGAGTCTTGGTTGTGATACAGAGGATCTTTTAGTTGCTGCGTGTGGGATCTAGTCCCCTAACCAGGGATCGAACCCAGGTTCCCTGCATTGAGAGTGCAGTCTTAGGACCACCAGGAAAGTCCCATGAATTTAATCTTCTTAAGTTGCATAAAGTAAGATTAATCCATAAAAGCAAAAGCCAACCAACCCACTTATTCAGTACCTACAATGTGCTGGTTTCTTCCTCTTCCTCTGTGCTTTAAGGAATGATCGGGCTTAAAAATCTTCAACTGAAGCCAGTAGTTCCCATCTAGAAAGGAGGCTACTCGAACTAAAGTCAGCTGGAGAAAAAACAGCCAAGGACCCTGAGTTCTCATCTCAGCTGTTTGTCTTTGTGACCTTAGACTGCCACTTCCCTTTTCTGTGCTTCATTTTACTGCAAAATGAAAGGATTGGACTGGAATACTCTCTTAAGGTCTCCTTCAGATCCAAAAGCCTATAAATATATGACCTGAAAACGCCAGTTATTTATGAGATCTGCAGGGCTTAGAGACATGACTCCTTTACTATGATGTGCTGTCTGGGTTTAGATTCCCCCAAGTTGAAAAGAGAACAGGAGAAAGGCAGGTGTTCCCTCTGCTGGCTCTGACGGGTGATTTCATCACTCTCTGGTGCTGATGGACAGAGTCGCCAGGTCATGTGCCTTCACTCTGTGAATATCCAATGTTCTACTGGATGGGGTCCATGGTTCTGGCCTGGAAGGACTGTGGAAACCGTGCATTGGAGCCCGGTTCTTGATGTTACTAGTAAATGAAACTGTCTGCTGGTTGGCACGTGAGAAATGCTTATTAATCATCATCATGACAGATGCTGACATCTGCCATATATTAACTGGTCTGCATTGCTAGGGAATGCACATACCAAACTCACACGTGCACACACATACACACATGCACTTCCCTACAAAATACCTTTCCTCTGAATATTCTGGATTGTTTACAGCGTGGTTAAAACTGAAGCACTTTAGAAATAACACCAGTATTTGCACTGAGATCTGCACAGGTCTGTTTCATTGGTTTTCTGGAACATTCTATCAGGGTATGGTTAGGGTATAGGACTTGGCCTGAAACTGAGACAGGTCAGCTGTTAATAGTGAGGCTATCAGGGCTGAACAATGACCGTGAATTCCCTTCTGAGCTTAGGAACAGAGGCAAGGCAGGGTGGTCGTGAAAATCAAACAGGCAAGCGCTCTGTGAGCTATAAGTCACTGTGCAGTTCCAAGCCATTGCCCTCCTCAGACACCTGGCCTTGGCTTGCTGTCTTCCTCTGTAAACCGCTTCACCTTGAGGCTCCGTGGGCCTGGGATGCCAGCATTGCCTGCAGTATCACACGGCAGCCGGCAGGGGGCGGTGGAAGACCAGACGTGAGACCATGCCGTCCAGGGGGCCCAGCAGCATGGCCATCTGCTATGGGTTAGATTCTAGGCAGCGTATTTAGTGTCTCAGAGTAGGCCGGACACCTTCAAAGTTCTCTTCAAGAGCCGGATTGGAAGCTGACTTAGGGTGTCTGACAAAAATCTCAAAGGAGCTCAGAAGGCGGGGGTCAGCTGCGGGAGTCTGCGCTTCCGGTAAACCGCTGGCGGGGCGGGGCAGGCCTTACTTTCTTAGTATCTGCAACTTGCCAGGTGCTGGTTTTCACATTTTGCTCGTACGTGTGTGCTCAGCCGTGTCTGATTCTTTGTGACCCCATGGACTGTAACCCACCAGGCTCCTCTCTGCATGGGATTTTCCAGGCAAGAATACTGGAGTGGGTTGCCATTTCCTCTTCCAGGGGCTCGTCTGGACCCAGGGATTGCACCTGAGTCTCCTGCATCTCCTGAATTGGTAGGTGGATTCTTTACCTCTGAACCACCTGGGAAGCCGTTTTACTTATGAAATCTCATTTAATCATCCCAGTGGCCTTGGGAGGTAGCACTTTAATCTCTGTAACAACATGAAAAAGAAGTCCTACCCATAGCTGTGCAGAGGGATTACTCATGGGCATTGACTCCTGGAAAACAGGCTGCGACTGGGCCATGCGACTGGGGAGAAACCTGGCGTATACTGGGTGTCGCTCTGCCTGTCAGAGTGGACCCATGCTACCCTGGCTCCCAGAGGTTGGTGGAGGCCCCCGAATGCCTATCTATTCATCTGTACTTTGGGCAGCTAGGACTCTCACGATGACTTGGCCAAGTTGTGGACTGTTGTCAGAGGCAGCTGAAAACTTCCTTCTACTCCAGTTAAGGTGGCTGGGAAGCCAGGACAGGAGGACAGGATGGATGGAGGTTGTAGGAGGAACTCCGGGCAAGGGATAAGGGCAGAAGTTGTCCTAGCTGATTGATTTACAACTGGGAACATCCCTGAGCCCATGATATTTTTATCTTTAGTGGAGGGGGAGCCTGGACCATTCCTGCCGCTGCCTATTTTAGGTCCTGGGACAAAGCTCTTTGGAACACACAGCTTCCTTGATCTGCTGAGGCTTGAAGTCACCCTGGGGCCCCCAGGCTCAGGGACTTGTCCTTGTCTTTGTTCTGGTTTGGGGGAGAGCATGATCCCAAGGCAGGAGACAGATCCTGGGACAATTGTGTCACCTGATACAGAGCAGCCCACCAGAGGGAATGGAAATGTCATGAACTACCCAGAGGGTTTGGGCGTCATCTCTGTCCTAGAATGGGCCTGGCCCTGACCTTGCACAGTCCTCTAGACCAATTCACATCCTAGAACTGGAAGGGCCCTGGGAGCCATCAGACTCAAGCTTTTTGTTTAAGAGCTGAGAATCATAAACCCTGAGAGGGTAACTAATTTGTCTAAGGTCCCACAGCCCTTTCGTGAGAGAGACAGGCTTATGACAAGACTGCCTGAATCCTGGTCCAGGTGCTTTAAACTAAATCACCCACTAGTGGAGTGAGCCTTAGGCAACCTCAGATTGTGGGGGACATGCTAGAAATCTAGTCGTGTGGGTGGGAAGAAGATATGGAGAGCTTGGAGCCCAGGACAGCCCTGTGGCTGGAAGGGACTCATACCTCACTCATCTGTGCTCTAGGATAGGATGCTGCAACGGGAATCCTTCTGAAGCCCTCCAGGTGGGACCAAACAGTGTGAAACATCCCCTTGTTCCAAATGAGGGCCTAAGTAACCCATGCGAGACTTGCAGGAGGGATGGCTGAAACTGACTTTGCTGCTTTTAGCTCATGACCTACCTTAGGGATTCAAGAAATGAAATAGAGAGTTTGAGAGACTGGAGGGAAAGGATGTCTGAAGATCTTTGAAGAGGGCAAGATGTATGTCCTCTGTTGAAGAGAAGGGAAGGAGGGAGGAAGGAGGAGAGAAAGAGAGGAAGATTGTGTGTGAGGCAGGGTTTCCCCTCACTAGGCCAGGAGAGGGGGAGCTTCACAGGGTGCACTCAGAGACCCAATCCTGAGAGCTGCTTGAGAGGCTGTGTTTGGATCAGCCCAAGGCACAGAGCAGCAAGGAGAAGGGGATGAGAGCGAGTTACATGTCCTCCAGTGTTCGGGCAAGGATACCAGTTGTGGCCACACTGGAGGGAGCCACCCATGAGGACTGCCTGGAGGGGGAGATGTAATCCCATCCGAGGGAGGGACCATTTTATGCCCAGGATCAACTTGCTCCAGTGGCCATGAGAAATGCTCTCACATCCCTGCCTGCCTCCTCTGTTCCAACCTGACCTCCTCTACCACGCTCCTCACTCCCAGCACAGATCTCTCACCAGGGAGGAAGGTGGCAGGGCTCTCCACTGTGCCTCTGTGATGGCTGGTGCCCGACACCTGGAATCTCTCACTCAGAAATCTTCCCTGAGAGAGAGCCCTGAATGCTGGGGGAGGAGGCTTAGGGGCAGCGGTGCCCAGGCTTCTCCACTTACTCTGATGTGCTCAGAACATCAGCCCAGCAGCACAGAGTGTGTTTCTGGGAATCCGGCAGCTTGTGGCTTGCGGCCCCCTCCCCCTGCCTCCCCATCTCCATCACAGCCTAGCTGGAGTGGGGACCGGGGTCCTTCCTCTGTGCAGCCGGTTGTCCTAATCAAGTGTTGAACTGACCCATGTGTGGGCCCTGTGTTCTTCCCATGAGATGTGGATTCCCTGGGGTCCCCCTGGCTGTGTGCTGTGCTGGGGGGGAGGCTGGACTGAGCACCCGTCCTGGGCAGTGGCACCAACATGCCTCAGGCAGCACTTGGCTGTTTAGGAACTGAGGGTGGGCAGGCCAGTTAGCTCCTCTGAACCTCCCTCTTTTCATCTGTAAAATAAGCTTGGATAATCATACCACTCCTGCAAGAAATTATTGTTTCCAAATGGACACCCATGAGGTCTCTATCTCAGCATGGGAAATTGCCGTTCCTGCAACAAAATTATAAATGAAGGCATTCAACTTTAATACCTGCTTCCAGTCCTTTATCAAACCAATATAATTATTTCATGCTATAGTTTCTTAAAGCATTTCTATGTATTGAGACAATTACACAAAAGTGTATCTGATTATAAACACAACCCTCAAAACATGACTAATAGACCAGACCAAGGTATCGTCCTATGATTCTGTGAGAAAAAACACAGATATATCCAAAACACTTTTCATGAAATAGCTCTTCTTTTCCATGACTGCAACCAGAACTAAATACTGTGTATAGAAATTACTTGTGGTGATTAAAGCATTTGAGAATCTAGACTGATCATTAACATCTTACTGAGACAAACTCTGTATGTAAACTCTGTGAAAATAAGTTCCTATAATGGGCCGATGGAAACCTCTAGGAAGGCTTTGTCAGTTACTCATCCACCCAGCTTCATCCACTCATTTAGCTATTCATTTGTTCCTTTATTCAAGAAGAATAAAATGGTTTCTATTTAAAATAAGTATTTGGTTATCTATCTGCCTGTGACACTCTTTTCCTATAACATATATTTAAATTTAAGATGGTTCTCTTATTTTATTTAAATATAGATATTTCCATTACTTTATATTGTTCCAATTATTAAGCAACTCCTTCAGTTCCACAATAACTCTTCTATCTGCTCAATAAAGCTGGGGCGAAACGGTGTAAACCACATTCTTGCTCTGTCTGCGCCCTCTGCTACAGTCTGCCAGGAGAGGGCGACCGTGGGGCTTGGAGGAGGAGAATGGAGGTGTGCTCCATTCTATTAATACTTGCTTCTTTTCTAAAAATTAAGTTTATTTTTAAATGAAACAAAGATGGATATTTTTAATGATAAAAGGTACAATTCACAAAGAAGACAGACATCATAAAACCATTTGACACCTAACAACAAAGAAACAGAGATACCTAAAGCAAAAATCAGAAGAAATAGAAGGGAAAAGAAAAAAATACAATCATAGTGAGACATATTAACATTTCTCTGAGAATATTTTACCAAGTGTATAAAAAATAAGAATAGGAGCATCTTGAATGATGCATTAATAATTTAAATTAATAGATTTCTACTTATATTAATTTATATTAATCTTACATCCTATATAAATATATTTAAAGTTTTGTCTCTCATACATTGTTATCAGAAGTCCATAGGACATTTAGAAAAACTGGAAATAATATAAACATTATTAAATTTCAAAATGGAATTTTTTTGCTGTGATTCAGTTATACATATGCCATATATTATTTTTTAAATTATTTTTCATTATATGTTACTACCAGACATTGACTATGGCTCCCTGTGCTATACAGTAAACCTCTGTTGCTTGTTCCATATTTTTTTTTAAATTAGAGATCTAGCATCCTATTCACACTAAGTCAAACAGTGGAATCAAAATGTCATAAATTTTTTAGTTAGGCAAAAAGTCATGTTTTCTAAAATATATATATTATACATATTATTTACATACAAGAGCTTTTCTACTATGCTTGGCAAAGACATGAGAAAGAACATCAAAAAAAAAAAAGAAGAAGAGATGAAGAAATTGGAAAACATGAATTAAGTGAAATGGGAGCGCTGAATATGAGATGGAAGAAGTGACGCAATCTAGATAAAAGTAAAAGATCCTCATACAGTCCAGTTGTTTTTAAACATGGCTGCTCATTAGAAACATTTCTGGTGAAAAAAAGCGATACCTGGGCATCTGTATTTTTCAAAAAATTCCAAGATAATTCTGATATGCATTTGGATTTTAAAAAGTGATTACAGATTTTTCTATTAAATGGTAGTTTTGGTGATATAGAATTCTATTATTTTTCTGTTGACCAATCATGATACAATGGTTTTAAGTGAGTAATAGTTACATAATCACAATAGTAAAAGATGTTTATCAGTTTTCACAATCAATAGCCAGACCAAAAATAAAAGATAGTTATAGTTGCAAGCCATAGTGGGAACATGATTATCATAACAATATAAAATAATTACATACAATTTGGGGGGTCAAGTAGACTGATGTGATGAGTAGAAGTGCATACATGCACATGTTTTCATCTGCTCAGCTGGTCTATATCTTTTGGTTGGTGCATTTAAGGTAATTATCAATATATATGATACTATTACTGCTTTTTAAATTGTTCTGGATTTATTTTCTGTAGGCAGCTCTCTTCCTTCTCGTTTCCTGCCGAGAGAAGTTCCTATAGCATTTGTTGTAAAGCTGGTTTGGTGGTGCTGAATTCTCTTACCTTTAGCTTGTCTGGAAAGCTTTTGATCTCTCCATCAAATCTGAAGGAGAGTCTTGCTGGGTAGAGTATTCTTGGTTGTAGATTCTTCCCTTTCATCACTAAATATATCATGCCATTCCCTCTGGCTTGTAGAGTTTCTGTTGAGAAATCAGCTGAGAGCCTGATGGGAGTTCCCTTGTATATTGTCATTTTTCCCTTGTTGCTTTTAATATTTTATTTCTGCCTTTAATGTTTGTCAGTTTAATTACTATGGGTTTCAGTGTGTTCCTCCTTGGGTTTATCCTGCCTGGGACTCTGTGCCTCCTGGACTTGGTTGACTATTTCCTTTCCCAGTTAGGGAAGTTTACAGCTATTGTCTCTTTAAATGCTTTCTCAGGTCCTCTCTCTCTCCTTCTGGGACCCCTATAATGCAAATGTTGATGCATTTAATGTTGTCCCAGAGGTCTCAGGTTGTCTTCATTTCTTTTCCTTTTTCTTCTATATTCTGTTCTGTGGCAGTGATTTCCACCGTTCTGTTCTCCAGATCATTTATCTGTTCTTCTGCCTCAGTTATTCTGCTATTGATTCCTTCTAGTGTATCTCTTGTTTGTTCTTTAGTTCTTCTAGGTCTTTGGTAAACATTTCTTGCATTTTCTCAATCTTTGCCTCCACTCTTTTTCCAAGATCCTGAACCATCTTCACTATCAGTATTCTGAATTCTTTCTCCAGAAGGTTGCCTATCTCCACTTCATTTAGGTGTTTTACTGAGGCTTTATCTTGTCCCTTCATCAGTGATGTAACTTTCTGCTTGTTCATGCTGATTCAGTTCAGTTCAGTCACTCAGTTGTGTCCGACTCTTTGCAACCCCATGGAATGCAGCACGCCAGGCCTCCCTGTCCATCACCAACTCCCGGGGTTTGCTAAAACTCATGTCCATTGAGCTGGTGGTGCCGTCCAGCCATCTCCTCCTCTGTCGTCCCCTTCCCCAGATTTGTCTACCTGTCGTCCCTTCTCATTTTCTTATGCTGTCAGTATCCATCATCCATCAGCTCTTCTTTTCTATAGTCACAAATATTTCTAGGTCCATTTTTCAATTCTTCATTGTCACAGCAATTCATCTTATTAAACAATAACCAGCCATACAAGTTGTGAAACATCCTTTCCAAGAAAAATTTAGCAGTCTACATATGAGATATGTGCTACTCCCTAGAAGGAAAATAAAAGATGAATAAGGCTCAGATGCTGCCCCGAGTGGGCTTCCCAGGTGGCACTGGTGGTAAAGAACCCACCTGCCAATGCAGGAGATGTAAGAGATGTGGGTTTGATCCCTGGGTTGGGAAGATCCCCTGGAGGAAGGCATGGCAGCCCACTCCAGTATTCTTGCCTGGAGAATCCCGTGGGCAGAAGAACCTGGCGGGGTAGTCCATAGAGTCACAAGGAGTCGGACAGGACTGAAGTGACTGCCCTGAGTATCACATCATCTAGTAGGAGAAATATGACGTATGTCAATAACCATAATTATATGACCCAGGTGGACCATGGCAATGGCTGAAGAGGCTCGGGGGCAGAATGCTCTGAGACTTAACAGTGGACACATCTATAGATGGAGAAACCAGAGAAGGCTTCATGGAAGTGGTATTTGTATGAATCATGGTGCTAAAGGATGGTATGTTTCCTATTGCTTCCATAACAAATTACCACAAATTTAGTGCGTTAAAACTACATTTGCTAATGTACAGCATGGTGACAATAGTTAATCATACTGTCCTACATATTGGAGTTGCCAAGAGTTATCATCACACAGTTCTGTAGGTCAGCTATGTGTGGCGCTGCAGGGTCCTTCGCTTAGTTGTACAGGGTCACAATCAAGGTGTTGGCAGGGCTGTGTTCCTTTCTGGAGGCTCCTTAGATGCATCTGCTTTCAAATTGTCAGCTGGATTCAGTTCCTTGTTGTGGTAGGACCGAGGTCCTGATTCCTTGCCAGCTGTCAGCTGGGGGTCTGTGTTTGCTCCTAGCAGCCACTTCCCTCCTCACACCTTCCATGTGCCCCATATCCACCCCCCAGCAGTGGGGGTTGAATCCTCTCATGCTTTGAAACTAACTTCTACCTCATCTCTTCTGACCTCAGCTAGGGAAATTGATTAAATCAGGCCCACTTAGGTAATCCAGGCTCAGTTCAGTTCAGTTCAGTCGCTCAGTCGTGTCCGATTCTTTGCGACCCCACGAATCGCAGCACGCCAGCCCTCCCTGCTCATCACCAACACTCGGAGTCCACTCAAACTCATGCCCATCGAGTCGGTGATGCCATCTAGCCATCTCATCCTCTGTCAGCCCCTTCTCCCCCTGCCCCCAATCCCTCCCAGCATCAGGGTCTTTTCCAATGAGCCAACTCTTCGCATGAGGTGGCCAAAGTACTGGAGTTTCAGCTTCAGCATCAGTCCTTCCAATGAACACCCAGGACTGATCTCCTTTAGGATGGACTGGTTGGATCTCCTTGCAGTCCAAGGGACTCTCAAGAGTCTTCTCCAACACCACAGTTCAAAAGCATCAATTCTTCAGCGCTCAGCTTTCTTCACAGTCCAACTCTCACATCCATACATGACCACTGGAAAAACCATAGCCTTGACTAGACAGACCTTTGTTGGCAAAGTAATGTCTCTGCTTTTTAATATGCTATCTAGGTTGGTCATAACTTTCCTTCCAAGGAGTAAGCGTCTTTTAATTTCATGGCTGCAATCACCATCTGCAGTGATTTTGGAGCCCAAAAAAATAAAGTCTGACATTGTTTCCACTGTTTCCCCATCTATTTGCCATGAAGTGATGGGACCAGATGCCATGATCTTAGTTTTCTGAAAGTTGAGCTTTAATACAACTTTTTCACTTCCCTGGTGGCTCAGACGGTAAAGCGTCTGCCTACAATGTGGGAAATCCAGGTTCAATCCCTGGGTCGGGAAGATCTCCTGGAGAAGGGAATGGCAACCCACTCCAGTATTCTTGCCTCCCCTCCCCCCCAAAAAAATGGGCTCAAAGAAATCCACCCATTTTCAGGCCTGTAACCTAATTAACATCTGCGAAGTCCCTAGTGCCTTGCAAGGCAGTGTATTTACAGGATCCAGGGATTAGGGTGAGCACATCTTTGGAGAGCACTTATCCTGCCTGCCTCTAATGCGTAGAAGTTACATATGCTGGGCGTGGCCAGAGGGCTCTTCAGGCAGAGGAAATGGAAAGGATGAACCTTGGAGGCCAGAGACCTCCTGCAAGGAGCCGTGAGAACAGCCAGCTTTTCTCCTGAGGTGTAACCTTGTCTTCTGAAGGGTAGGATATGTGAACTCTTGGGTAGAGTAACAGCCTCTGAATGAGAATAAGGCAAACACAGACAACTGACAGAGGGGCATGGGACGTGCAGGGCCACCTGCCTAGTTCCACGGTGGAACCGCGAGACCTGATGTGCATATTGAATTTTTCAGCGTTCCAGTTTGTCTTTTTACATTAACAGACTTACATTCGCAGTGTTCTAGTGTGTCCTCAAAGTTCTCATCTATAAGCACCTGGACTGTAACATATTTTTCACTCCCTGGGACATCTTAAATTTATTTCACACATTACAAAGAGAAGTATCCTGACAAAGTTGTATATTCACTGTCCAGATATAAGGGAAAAAACACAATAGTGAAAGAAAATTAAGTCTTATTTATTTTGAAAACCAAACCACTAGGAAAATATATCACAGTCTTGAAACAGCAAACAGACATTATCATTTCAAGTACTAAGTTGGTAAAAAAAAACAAGGTCCTTATCAAAATGATAAGAGGCCAGAACTGGGGCAAGAACAACACATGTAGCAAAGGCCCTGGCAAAAGTGGTATTTGGTAATGGAGGGCAGTCCCTTTATCGCTCTAAAGGAGCCACAGTTCATCCCCGAGTTGCTTACTTTTCCTCCGTTGACTTTTTTGTTGCCAGGGGATTGTCTCAACAAAGCTCTGTTATTTCAGGGGGCAAAGTAAGCAACACTGGGTTTAGGCTTTCATTCTGTTTCATGAAAAACAGATTTTTCCAAAGCCCATACTTCACAACCCTCTTATTTAAGTAGCTAATAGTTCCTCTTTCACTGTTCGTTCCTGAATATGAGCATATAATACTGTCAAAATCCTGCTTCCGTTCAAGGCCGAGTGTCACTGTAAGATTGTCTTGTCGCTTGGCTGATTCTGCTGCAGGCGGCCTCAGGGCCCACCATGGCTGCCAGTGAGAGGGAACACTTGCTTCCCTTACCAGTGTGATATCGCTTCTTACATTTTTGCGGGGTCTCCAGGCTGAATGATGTAATGTGTGAGAA
The DNA here is from genome assembly GCF_910594005.1 of Cervus elaphus. Classification (NCBI taxonomy): domain Eukaryota; kingdom Metazoa; phylum Chordata; class Mammalia; order Artiodactyla; family Cervidae; genus Cervus; species Cervus elaphus. The sequence continues at coordinate 88,732,923 of NC_057825.1, forward strand.
TTTTAAGAAACACACATCCACATCTTGATGGAGAAATGAGTACCTGCAGGGAACCTTTCAAAGTTTTTATCCGAACTGCCTCTCCCAGCTTTACATCTTAACGTCATGCCCTTGTCTATAAAAGAAAAACAAGCAAAACAAACCCCCTAAAGCCCCCTGCCCCTTTTGACATTAGTGACTGCATGGATTTTATTAGTTTGTGGAAAATGTTGTAGTGATCCTTCTGGTGAACAGCAGGTGGGCAACAAATAGAAACACCTCTTTTCATACTCCACTAGACCATAAGCAGGTTACATGAACCTGCCGGCCTCTTGGTATCTGTGCAGTAGGAGAATCTGGTACCTTGGAGGGCCCTGGTTTGGGACAAGGGAGACTCCCTATTGGCAGGAGAAGTACTTGCCACATGAAATTCAGGCTCACAACAAACCTCCTGTGCTATCTGTGACCCAAATTTTAGCACCATTTTTTTCCCATTTCACTTTCTAGGATTGAAACACAAAGGAACCAGCATCCAGAGGAAAGAAACAAAGGCCTTAGACTTGCTGCCATCCTTAATTTCCTCATTCCTTAACTCTCCTTAAAAGACCCAAATCCCCATTCCTCCTTTTAAATCGATTCCTGCCCTCAGCCCTGATGGCCACTAGCAGACAGCTATTTCCCCATTGATGAGAGTGACTCCTTCATCTTCCTGGTCATGGTTGGGATGAGGTTCATGTGGTCATCCACACACTTGGTCACGCAGGTCTCCAGCTGCCGCTTCACCTGAAGCTCCTTACTCCCTGCATCTATCGAATCTCTGGCCTTGTCATTGCAATACATAGTGCACCGGGCCAGGCGGTCCTGTGGCAAGAAGGAAAAGGGTAGAAAAACTGAAAGGTTGACCTTTATCTGCCAAGTGCTTATCATGTGCCACGGTCTATACTACATGTTTTGGCTTGACGTGTATTATCTGGATCAATTAAAGGGACACTATAGTGGAACTGACCAAGATTGTCCTGATTAAAACAGAGGGTGGCACCATGAGGGCCCAGACAAAGCATTACTAGAAAGCAGCTGAATGACCGAATAAATTGTAAGAAGTCCCTTCCAGGAATCAAGAAGGAACTAGAGGCTACTGTTACTCAACACAGACTTTCAAACAACTTGATTTTATAAGATCTGTCATAGCTACAGAGAAATACTCAATTCAACAAATATTTATTGAGCTTCTACTATGTGCTAGGGACTCCACTGTTGGGGAATACAGCAATGAGTGAAACAGGTAAAGCTCTTTCTTTCACTGAACTGATATTCCAGTGGAGGGAGATGGACAAACAAATAAGTGAAGACGTTGGGGAACAGCTGAATATATGAATCTGGATAAGGAGTGAAACTGGTCTAAAGATATGAATGCAGGAGTTGTCAGCATATAAATATTTGCTATGAGACTACAGAACTAGATTGAGGTCCAAGCATAACCCTGGGCACTCCAGTCCTCTTCAGAGGTTGGAGAGAGTAAAAAACACAGTAAATGAGAACAAGAAAGGAACTGGGGGTCAGGGGGGTGGGAAACAACACAACCAGGAGAGTGAGCTATCCTATCCTGGTGGCCAAATGAATATTTTTAAAGAAGGGGGAGAGCGATCCACTGTGTCAATGATGCAGGTAGACTGAGTAAGATGAGGAATGAGAAATGTCCATTGGATTCAGCCCCATGGAGGGGAGTGGCAAGAGTGGGCCTGGCACAATGGATAAGTAAGTCTGATTACAGGACTGAACAATGAATGGAAGAGAAAGTTGTACAGTAATTCAAGAAGCAAACTTTGAAAGACCTGTAAAATAAAGTGTCAAACACAAAGAAACCCTTTGGAGTTTCATGATCTTGGAGAAGTTCTCCTTTTACAGTGCCAGTCATTTTGAAGAATTTTATATAGAATATAAAAATGTTTCACATTGGATATAAATTTGTCCACATGAACAGAATCCCAGGCTATGAAATACTGATTCAGAAGTGGGCCCTCTTTCACCCAGGTTTCAGGAAAGTATACCCAGAGGAAGGGAGTAAAAGGAAGCTGAGGACACCCTTTGCTTCTCCAGAGAGAAATATGGGGCAGGGTTGGGGAAGAGGAGGCTCTAAATGACCTGAGAGAGGCTTGCGAGTCAGGCATCAATGAGTCAACAAAAATAATGCTTCATGTAAAGGACTGCTCCTTAGTGACAGGAGCTGCCCTCTGGATACAGCAAGTAGGGGCATCCTGGGTGGGAAAACCCATAAAACGATGGTAGGATCTTGCTCTAATATGTACCTTTTAAAGACTGGCTTATTCCACTCTCCTGGGGATTCTGCTATTGTAAGAATGAAATAACATATTTTTATACTGTACATTTTATACTGTACAGTATACATATATTTGATGTTTATGGGGAAAAAAAAAGCATAAGGCTCTTGGTCATGAATTCCCTTTTGCATTGTTTCTATGGGAAATTCTTACAGCACTCAACCTCTAGGACTTTTTCCAAAATTTTAAACCCTGTAAAGACTAGCTGGACATAGGCCTGTCACAGATGTTAACAAAGAAACAAGACACTAAAGCCAAGAATTCTGAACCAATGCTTGTCATCTGCAAAAGAGCAACACCTAGGGCTGAAGTGGTCTGACTGGGGTATTCCTCACCTGGAACTTCTCCAACTCGCTGGTCACCAGGGCCTGGGCTTGAGCCAGCGGTGCATGGCAGCGCTCAATGCACTGGTGGACTTGCTGCATGGACGCATGGCTTTCCTCACAGCAGGCGGCGCTGCACCGGAACATAAGGCCCTGTGGGGGGAGGGCAGAGATGACCACCGCCGAGTGCATCAGAGGCTAGCAGGCGCGTCACACCTGCACCTCTCCTTAGAACAGACACCAAGAGCTTAAACCCACGACCGGAAACATTATCCTCGGTACCTAGCAATGTTTCATTGCTGCTAGCTCACTGACGGTTGTCGAACCGAAAGCTGGGTGGACAAGGAGGGTGGCGGAGGATGAGATGGAGCCAAGTTCTGAGAACCAGGTGCCTAAACCACAGGGTTCAGAGGTCAGCGATCTAGTAACCATCCACCAGGGGGCAACTGGTCCACCGACTCCAGGGTCACCTTTACAAGCGAAACCCACCAGGCGGCTAGGGAGGTGGGATCAACAGCCGCCCAACCTTCAGGGAATCAAAGCGGAACAGCATGTAAGGCAGTGCTGCGTGAGCCGAGGATGGCCAGGCCATTGAGGAGGCCGAGCACCGTCGCCTTTCCGGTCCTTCACCTTGGCGGTGCTCTCTGGACGGGCTCTGGCTGCTCACCTGCGAAGCGGCCGCGCAAGACGGGCAGGTGGGGGAGGCTGAACACCTTACTCCAGGGGGTTTCTCAACCCTGGCGAGGGGACACCCCCTCCCCCGCCTGGCCTGGGGGGCAAACGGCCTTGCGCGTGGCGAGGGCGCACAGATTTCATTCGCTCAGCCGAAGCTCCAGTTCTAAGAGGGACCAGTGCTTCCAAGGACGCAGCGACGATCCCAGGGACACCCCGACCCGGGTCTGCAGGCTGGGAGGCAGTGGTGCGGAAGGATCCTGAGGCGGCTGCGGAAAGGCGCAGAAAATCCCGGACCGTACTCGCTCCCCCCGACCCCGGGTCGGCTCCCGCCCCGCTACCTGCATCTTCCGGATATTCTCCCTCTCCAGACTCTTCACCATGGAGTCCACCGCCTCCTGCACCCGGAGTTGCTGCTGCAGCTCCGCCATGGCGACCCGCGCGGTTCCCGGCTGCGCCGGCGCCCACATGGACTCCCGCGCACGGGCCCGCCCCCTCGTCGCCACTTCCCGGGTCACCGCGCGCGCCCTTCCCCGGCCCACGCCGCCCCCTAGCGTCCGAGAGGAGTAACTGCACCCCTGGCTGCCCGCTCCCGCCGCGCTCTGGGGTCCCGCCCCCGGCGTCCCCGCCCACCCCGCGAGCGTCTTTACTAGGTCTGCGCACGTCTGTTAGTGCCAAACGGTTTTTTCTCTCCTTACCTGTCTGGGTCCCTGTTCCCCTCTCTTACTTAAAGTTCTTTAAATTCATTTTTGTTTATTTTTTAAAAACTGAAGTAAAGTAATTCTCAAAATTCTCCAAGCCAGACTTCAACAGTACGTGAACCATGAACTTCCAGATGTTCAAGCTGGATTTAGAAAAGGCAGAGGAACCAGAGATCAAATTGCCAAAATCCGTTGGATCATAGAAAAAGGAAGAGAATTCCAGAAAAACATCTACTTCTGCTTTATTGACTTTGCCAAAGCCTTTGACTGTGTGGATCACAACAAACTGAAGACTTCTGAAACAGATGGGAATACCAGACCACCTGACCTGCCTCCTGAGAAATATGTATGTAGGTCAAGAAGCAACAGTTATAACTGTACATGGGACAACAGACTGGTTCCAAATCAGTAAAGGCTGTGTATTGTCACCCTGCTTATTTAACTTATATGCAGAGTACATTATGAGAACTGCTGGGCTGGATGAAGCACAAGCTGGAATCAAGATTGCTGGGAAAAATATCAATACCCTCAGATATGCAGATGACCCCTCCGTTATGGCAGAAAGCAAAGAAGAACTAAAGAGCCTCTTGATGAAAGTGAAAGAGGAGGGTGAAAAAGTTGGCTTAAAACTCAACATTCAGAAAACTAAGATCATGACATCTGGTCCCATCCCTTCATGGCAAATAGATGGGAAACAATGGAAACAGTGTCAGACTTTATTTTCTTGGGCTCCAAAATCACTGCAGATAGTGACTGCAGCCTTGAAACTAAAAGACACTTGATCCTTGGAAGAAAAGCTATGACCAACCTAGACAGCATATTAAAAAGCAGAGACATTACTTTGCCAACGAAGATCTGTCTAGTCAAAGCTATGGTTTTTCCAGTAATCATGTATGGATGTGAGAGTTGGACTATAAAGAAAGCTGAGCACCAAAGAATTGATGCTTTTGAACCGTGGAGTTGGAGAAGACTCTTGAGAGTCCCTTGGACTGTAAGGAGATCCATCGAGTCCATCCTAAAGAAAATCAGTCCTGAATATTATTCACTGGAAGGACTGATGTTGAAGCTGAAACTGCAATACTTTGGCCACCTGATGTGGAGAACTAACTCATTTGAAAAGACCCTGATGCTGGGAAAGATTGAAGGTGGGAGGAGAAGGGGACAACAGAGGATGAGATCATTGGATGGTATCACTGACTCAATGGACATGAGTTTGAGTAAGCTCTGGGAGTTGGTGATGGACAGGGAGGCCTGGTGTGCTGCAGTCCATGGGGTCGCAAAGAGTCGGACACAACTGAGCTGATCATTGATTTACAGTGTTGTGCCAATCTCTGCTGTACAGTAAGGTGAAAAAAATATTTAATATGATTCATGTAACAGATCGGTGCACAGATCTTAGGTGTAAACAATGAGTTTTAACAGGCCTTGACCTTTCCCTGTTAACCTCTGCCCATTTTCACCCAATTGCTCCTGACCCCAAGCAACCACTGATCTGCTTTCTTTTACTACAGATTATCCTTTTCTTTTCTAGAATATAATATATGTATTTATATAAAATCATTCATTCCTATATACTTTTTGAGGGTTCTGGTCTCTTCACCTAACATAACACTTTTGAGGCTGAGCCTTATCTTCAGTTCTTTTTTTCTTTTTCAATAGAATAGTATTCTATTGAATGGAGGTACAGCAATCTGTTTTTCCATTTCCCTGTTGACGGGCATTTGGGCCCTTCCCAGTTATTCTGAATAAAGTGGTGACTGAACATCGCTGAGCAAATCTTTTGTAGACCTAAATTTCCATTTCTCTTGGGCAAATAAATATCTAGAAGTGGAATCATTGGATTGTTGGTAGATAAATTTATGCATTCATTTCTAATAAGAAATTGTTAGCTTCAAAGGCACAATGTGGTAGCTACAGATATTCAGTTGACAAGGGAGCATTTATGTGTCAGCAGCAGTGAGCTGTTTCGGAGCTTCTGGAACAGTTCTGTCTGGAAAACCCATTCCCCCACCTCCTATGCATTCATTTATTAGGACTTCCCTGGTGGCTCAGCGGTAAAGAATCCACCTGCCAATGCAGGAGCCTCGAGAGATACAGTTCAATCCCTGGGTTGGGAAGATCCCCTGGCAGAGGAAATGGCAATGCACTCCAGTATTATTGCCTGAGAATCCCATTGCCAGAGGAGCCTGGACCGCTACAGTCCATGGAGTTGCAGAGTTGGACAGGACTGAGTGACTATGCATGCAGGCACGCACGCTTCCAACCCCTCCTGTTACAGGCTACTTTAGTGAGTTTTCCAAGCTTTAGTGAGTTTTCTATCCTATTAATCTGGAATTATTTCTAGTTCTCCCAATCCAATGTCTGCTCAAGGTCTGCAGGTCTGCAGAGGAAAGTTCTAATGCCTTAGAGACGGACTACCAGGCCCATCAGAATCTGCTGGAAGCTACCTTTCCAACACCAGTTTCTCTACTCACTACCATATGTCCGCCATGCCCAACCATTGACAGTCCTCAAACATGTCAGCAGCCTTCCCAGGTCCCCGGACCACCCGCTGTGCCCCTTGTCTGAGCTGCCCTTCCCTGCCTCTCTTTTTCACCTGTGGGCTCCTACTGAAGACTTAGTTTAGATGCTACACAATTGGTGTCTTATCCTGAATGCTCCCGTCGTGCTTTATGTTTTCTGCCTTTTTCCTATCACAGTGTCTTTTTAACAAAGCAGGGGTCTCAATCTCACCAGCATTTTGGGTCCTAGAGGCAGCGCCAGTGAGTGAAGCTGGTCTGGGGTAAGTACCTGTGTGGGCTGAGTGATGGGGATTATGATAGACCAAAGACCATTTTCAGTGTTTCCCCTTGAACAACATGGCCATACAACACAAGGTAAACCTGACTTTTCAGGTGCTTTCATCAAGTGATTAAACTGCTTCCTTTCCTTTTTGTTACCCCTTGCTAGCTGGTGAGCCCTTTGAGAACATCGTGTTGTTCTTCCCATTTTCCTTAGCACTAATAACAGTACAACACACACACGTTATCAGGGAAATTTTGCTGAAGACAGTAACGAGTGGGAAGGCGATAGCTTATCTTTCTGTAAATTTTCTCTACTTTCAAGTTTGCCTGATGATTGGTGTGGCCTCTGGCCCACTCTGTGTACTTGGGAAGATTCTGGGTAACTTGGTGAGGGGCTTTTAGATAAGATGGAGCAAAACCAAGCCCCTTTGGGAGAAATAACTCTAACTAAAACCCTAGGGGGTGTGGACACTGGGCAAGGGATGGGAGAAATCAGGTTGGGACCTGGCTAGAGGTTGTTCCTAGTCCTACCGACCCCCTAGTCCCTCAGTCTTCATCTCTCTGAACCTCAGTTTCCTAATCTGATGAAAAGAAAAAAAAAGAGGGAAGCAAATCTATATTCATTGGCTGGTTTCAGGGAATAGAATAGAGTACTTTTAGGTTCTCAGAGGAAAATCTCTTTTTAATACAAAGAATTATTATTGAGAAATTTTAAGACTATTACTAAGAATTATTATTAGGAATCAGATCATTGACCAATGAGCTTACTGGTCACTGAAGAGAACAAGATGAGATGTGGGATGTTTTGTGGTGAGTTTATGACAAGACTGAGGAGACTTGAGGTGTTTTCACCGAAAACAGATACTTCTGTCACCCTTACCTGTCTGCAACCCTGGTGGGTCAGAGGGCTCACCTTCCTTGGAGATGTTTAAAGCCCAGTTCCAGGGAGATAATACAGATTGACAACCACGTGGCTATGGAAGTGTCCCTCTTATATATTTTCTCTGTTAAACAATAAATAAAACCCATGAGTGCTGTGGTCAGTAGGAAGTCAGCCCAGTGGTTGAGAACTTGTCAGATCTGGATTTGAGTTCTACTTTGCCCCTTACCAGTGATGTCGTCTTAGACAAGTTATTTATTTATTCGGGGCTGTGCTGGGTCGTTGTTGCTGTGGGGGCTTTTCTCTAGTTCCTAGAGAGCAAGGGCTACTCTCTAGTTGCGATGGGCAGACTGCTCACTGCAGTGGCTTCTCTTGTTGAGGACCATGGGCTCTAAGGCATTCGGGCTTCTGTGGTCATGGCTTCCGGGCTCTAGAGCACAGGCTCAATAGTTGTGGTGCATGGGCTTAGTGCCAAGACATGTATGATCTTCCTAGACCAGGGATCGAACTCATGTCTCCTGCATTGGTGGGCAGATTCTTCACCACTGAGCCACCAGGAAAGCCCTAGACAAGTTATTTAATCCGTGACTATCTCACCATGTGGTTGTTCTGTGACTTTTGCCCCTGGATCATGTCTGCCTCCACTCAGGCCAGGCCAAACTAGTCTAGTCCTTTCTTCATGTAATCATAGACATCTTGATACTTACAGAGCAAAGTATCCCAGGAGGAATCTCTTCTGTGTGAGTGAAATATCATCTTGAGACAGCTGGACCTGGGACACTCTACTGAAGGGCTTGCACCTGAACAAATGTCTGCTTGAGCCAAAGAATACAGAGAAACTGTAGGCGATTGAAAATAACTGCATGCATGTGCAGTTGGGGCAATTATGAACAATAGGATACAAAAGGCCATAAACCAACAGCTATTTCTGATGTGCCTGGGGCAAAAGTGAGGTACTGCACCAGGTCCCGCACTCAGTATTACCAAGGGGGCGGGCAGACCACCTAGGTATGCCGCCTGCCCAACCCACGGATCCTCACTGCCCCCCCACACACACCCCACTGTTACCCTGTTTAAGGACACAAGCAGCTCTCCTTGGGGACCTGCTTCTTGTCTTCTCTCCCTCCCTCTTGCTGCAGCACAAGCTGCAATAAAGTCTTGCCTGAAATTCTTGTCCAGTCTCTTATCAATTTCTATTGATTAAAGAGTCCTACGGCCCAGGTTGGTAACAATCTGTGTCTCTAGTGAAGAATCATAGAAGTTAAAGGGTTCCTAGAGATCTGTTTGCTTTTGCAAAATTTTGAGAAGAATCATTTGTTTTCAAACGTGACAACTGGGGAAAACTCCAATATGAAGAACAGATGAAGATGTTATTTTAACAGTCTAAATTAACTTTCCAAGTTCAAATTTCAGAGAATTGTTTATTTTAAAGACTATCCAGATAGCCACTGGCCAAGTTATTAGTTATTTGAATTTAAATTAAATGTAAGTGAAAACAATTCAGCTCCTTAGTCTCATGAGCCACAGTTCAAGTCTTCACTAGGCAAACTTGACTGCAGTATATAGACACAGAGCATTTCCTCCATCGCAGAAAGTTCTGTTGGACAACACAGCTTTAGAACAATGAGGCTGTGTTGCTCAGGGTTGTGAATGATGTTCCTATATCCCTATAGCAGTCTCAGATCCAGTGTACATCTTGGTTTGACTTCACCTGCACAGATTCAAGGCAACCTTGATTTCACTGGATGAGTAGCTACACACTGTGATCTTTTCCAATTGCTTTTTTTTTTTTTTTTTTTTGCAGTCTCAGGATGGCCTTCCACTAAGCAAAGGTGGCAGAAGAAGCTTTAGTTAGATCCCAGGCCAGAGTTAGTTAACCCAGTGGCAAAATAACTAATGACGTCTTGTGGGTTAAAATAGGGCAAAGAATATATTTGAGCAGGTGTTTTTTGAAGGATAGCTCAGAAAGTATTTAAACATATTAAAAAAAATTAGAATTTTGAGATGTGTGAAATACTAGGGCCTCTCTTGTGGAGCCCTAGGATGCTGCTGGGCACAGTTTGAAAACTCTTCATCCAAATCAAAGTTCTCATGAAACCAGGTCCTAAAAAGACAAAAAGGGATTTCATATGGTCACACAGTAGGTGACTATCGAAAGGAGAGTAGAAATAGATTTTTCTGACTCTGTCAAAGTGTTTTTCATACACTGTTGAAATGATAGAGTCCAAACACGGCTTCCCCCATCATCTGGTCCCTGGTCTTTGGGGCCTTGGTGGTAGGAAGGGTAGGCTCTAGAGCTGGACCCAAGCAGGGAGCTGAGCTTGGCCTCACCTTTCTGATTTGGGATGTTATCTTTGGTGACAACAATAGCTGCTTCCATTTATTGAGCACATATTGTGTGCCAAGTATACTATTATCCTCATTCAACAAAGGACTGTCAAATAAAAAATGAATGCAGACTTGTTGCAGGAAGGGGGACCCCTTCCAGGGCCCAAAACTGGGCTCTTGTCTAACACTCTGAAGTGAATTGTCCAGGGAGACACATGTGCTGACAAAGCAAGATATTTTATTGGGAAGGGCACCTGGGTGGAGAGCAGGAGGGTAAGGGAACCCAAGAGAACAGTTCTACCATGTGACTCACAGTCTCGGGTTTTATGGTGATGGGATTAGTTTCCAGGTTGTCTTTAGCCAATCATTCTGACTCAGAGTCCTTCCTGGTGTTGCACGCTTTGTTCAGCCAAGATGGAGGCCAGAGAGGATTCTGGGAGGTGGCCAGACATGTGGTGTCTCCTTTTGATCTTTCCCCAACTCTTCCGGTTGGTGGAGGCTTATTAGTTCCCTGTTCCTTACCAGGACCTCCTGTCCTAAAACAACTCATGCAAATGGTTACTGTGGTGCCTGACCAGGGTGGGTGGTTTCAGTTAGTGTGCTTCCCCTAACAGACTTAGTAAGGAGGAATTTTAGTTTAAAATGCTTATTGTAGTGGGGGAGGAAGACTACTTTAAAGAGTCAGGTAACTATTGCAATAGGGAGCCCGTGTTGACCGAAAGACCTACAAATTTCTTCAGAGTTAGGCAAAAACTGTTTTCCTTTCACAGAGCAGTAAACAAAGCTAGAGAGAAACAGGTGTAAGGAAGTGGGATGAAAGGATGGTGAGATTAGATAGTGGATCAGAGATTCTTTTACCCAGAGGCTAGTTTATTTTCTGGGAAGAATCCTTTAAGGGGCTATATGCTGGTTCAGGCTGAGGGTGGACAGAAGTTCAGGGCACTGGAGAGGGGAGAAAAGCTTAACAGAAAGTTTGGTTAACAATAACAAGTCTTATTCTGATTGATCAATAAGGACAAGCATTTCAGCTACTCATTTGTAAAACAACAAATAAAAATTTGGAGACTGTGTGACCTCCAAGTAAGTAAACAAGGAAGGCATCTGCACTCTTACAAAATCTTATGGGGAGGGGTGGGTCCTCGCAGTGAGGTATTTTTGGAACACAAAGGGTGTGAGGATTTCTTAATCTTCACTGGGTTCAGGTTAAATTCCACATTGTCCAAGAAGCAGGTTTAGAAGTCAAGCAAATTGTCTAAGGTCACACAGCTAAAACAGTCAAAATGAGACTCAGATAAGATCTGATAGACTTCAAAACTACATTGTACTCTGTCAACTAAGGACTTCCCTCATAGCTCAGTTGATAAAGAATCTGCATGCAATGCAGGAGACCGGGGTTCAATTCCTGGGTCAGGAAGACTCCCCTGGAGAAGGAAATGGCAATCCACTCCAGTATTCTTGCCTGAAAATTCCCATGGACAGAGGAGCCTAGTGGGCTACAGACAATGGGATCCCAAGAGTTGGATATGACTTAGCTACTAAACCACCACCACTGTCAACTAAAAAAGGATGTGTTAGATAGTTAGAATAGGGAAAAGGAGTCCAAAATGGGGGTGGCTAAAAGACAAGGAAGGGTAAAGCCCGTGAAAATAGAACAGAGTAAGGTCAAAGGAAGGTCCGAGGACCGGAGTGAGGACCATTCAATATCACAGTAATCCAAGTCCCCCTTGACCAGTAATGCTGAAGAAGCTGAAGTTGTATGGTTCTATGAAGACCTACAAGACCTTCTAGAACTAACACCCAAAAAGATGTCCTTTTCATTATAGGGGACTGGAATGCAAAAGTAGGAAATCAAGAAACACCTGGAGTAACGGGCAAATTTGGCCTTGGAGTATGGAATGAAGCAGGGCAAAGGCTAACAGAGTTTTGCCAAGAGAATGCACTGGTCATAGCAAACACCCTCTTCCAATAACACAAAAGAAGGCTACACATGGACATCACCAGATGGAGAACACTGAAATCAGATTGATTATATTCTTTGCAGCCAAAGATGGAGAAGCTCTATACAGTCATCAAAAACAAGACCGGGAGCTGACAGTGGTTCAGGTCATGAGCTCCTTATTGCCAAATTCAGACTTAAATTGAAGAAAGTAGGGAAAACCACTAGACCATTCAGGTATGACCTAAACCCTTACATTTATACAGTGGAAGTGACAAATAGATTCAAGGGCTTAGATCTGATAGACAAAGTGCCTGATGAACTATGGACAGAGGTTCGTGACATTGTACAGGAGGCAGTGATCAAGATCATCCCCAAGAAAAAGAAATGCAAAAAGGCAAAATGGTTGTCTGAAGAGGCCTTACAAATAGCTGTGAAAAGAAGAGAAGTGAAAGGCAAAGGAGAAAAGCAAAGATACACCCATTTGAATGCAGAGTTCTCAAGAATAGCAAGGAGAGATAAGAAAGCCTTCCTCAGTGATCACTGCAAAGAAATAAATGAAAACAATAGAATGGGAAAGACTAGAGATCTCTTCAAGAAAATTAGAGATACCAAGGGAACATTTCATGCAAAGATGGGCACAATGGCATGGACCTAACAGAAGCAGAAGATATTAAGAAGAGGTGGCAAGAATACACAGAACTATACAAAGAAGATCTTCATGACCCAGATAATCATGATGGCATGGTCCCTCACCTAGAGCCAGATATCCTGGAATGTGAAGTCAAGTGGGCCTTAGGAAGCATCACTACGAACAAAGTTAGTGGAGGTGATGGAATTACAGTTGAGCTATTTCAAATCCTAAAAGATTATACTGTGAAAGTGCTGCACTCAATATGCCAGCAAATTTGGAAAACTCAACAGTGGCCACAGGACTGGAAAAGGTCAGTTTTCATTCCAATCCCAAAGAAAGGCAATGCCAAAGAATGCTCAAACTACTGCACAATTGCACTCATCTCACATGCTAGTAAAGTAATGCTCAAAATTCTCCAAGCCAGGGCTTCAATAGTATATGAACTGTGAACTTCCAGACATTCAAGCTGGATTTAGGAAAGGCAGAGGAACCAGAGATCAAATTGCCAACATCTACTGGATCATCGAAAAAGCAAGATTTCCAGAAAAACATTTACATCTGCTTTATTGGGTATGCTAAAGCCTTTGACTGTGTAGATCACAACAAACTGTGGAAAATTCTTAAAGAAGTGGGAATACCAGACCACCTGACCTACCTTCTGAGAAATCTATATTCAGGTCAAGAAGCAACTGTTAGAACTGGACATGGAACAACAGACTGGTTCCAAATCAGGAAAGGAGTTCATCAAGGTTTATTTGATGAACTTATTTAACTTTATGCACCCTGCTTATTTAACTTATATGCAGAGTACATCATTTCAAATGCTGGACTGGATGAAGCACAAGTTGGAATCAAGATTGCTGAGAGAAATATCAATAATCTGACGTGCCAATGACACCACCCTTATGGCAGAAAGCAAAGAAGAACCAAAGAGCCTCTTGATGAAAATGAAAGAGGAGAGTGAAAAAGTTGGCTTAAAAAGCAACATTCAGAAAACTAAGATCATGGCATCCCGTCCCATCCCTTCAAGGTAGATAGAAAGGGAAACAATGGAAACAGTGACAGACTTTATTTTTGGGAAGGCTCCAAAATCATTGCAGATGGTGACTGTAGCCATGAAATTAAAAGACACTTGCTCCTTGGAGGAAAAGTTATGACCAACCTAGATAGCATATTGAAAAGCAGAGACATTACTTGGCCAACAAAGTTTTGTCTATTCAAAGTTATGGTTTTTCCAGTAGTCAAGTATGGATGTGAGAGTTGGGCTATAAAGATAGCTGAGCACTGAAGAGTTGATGCTTTTGAACTGTGGTGTTGGAGAAGACTCTTGAGAGTCCCTTGCACTGCAAGGAGATCCAACCAGCTCATCCTAAAAGAAATCAGTCCTGAATATTCATTGGAAGGACTGATACTGAAGCTGAAACTCTAATACTTTGGCCACCTAATGCCAAAAACTGACTCATTTGAAAAGACCCTGACGCTGGGAAAGATTGAAGGTGGGAGGAGAAGGGGACAACAGAGGATGAGATGGTTGCATGGCATCACTGACTCAGTGTAAAACTGTTTACCACAGATAGGGACTGGAACCCATATGGCTGGGACTTGAACTCAGCCAAAACCCAGTTTGGGACTTGAACCTACGTGGCTGGGACTTGAACCCAGCAAAAACCCTGTACCTGGTTTCAGGACCTAATGAAGCTCAGATTCTTCATGTCTCAACACAGAAAGAATTCAGTGAGACAAAGTGATAGGTAAGAAGTGGATTTATTCAGATACAGAGAGAAGCACACTCCACAGACAGACTGTGGGCCATTGCAGAGGGTGAATGTGGTGGCCGTGAAATGTGGCATGGTTAGTTTTTATAGGCTGGGTAATTTCATATGCTAATGAGTGGGAGGATTATTCCAACTATTTTGGGAAAGGGGCGGAGATTTCCTGGATTTGGGCCACCGCCCACTCCTTGGTCTTTTAACAGTGCCTTGGAACTGGCATGGCACCTTTGGGTGTGTCATTTCATTTGCTGATTCAGGATCAAGGTCTAGTCTTGTCTGCCATCTTGGTCCCATTTGATTCTAATCAGTTTATGTTGTCTTTGGGCTATGTCATTCTTTTGAAAGTTATGCCCTGCCCCTTTCCCTCCTGTTACAAATGGACATGAGTTTGAATAAACTCCGGAGTTGGTGATGGATAGGGAGGCCTGGTGTGCTGTAGTCCATGGGGTTGTGAACGACTGAACTGAATTGAACTGAACTGAACTCCTCCACTCATTCAGTTCATTCCATTGAGTCGGTGATGCCATCCAACCATCTCATCCTCTGTTGTCCCCTTCTCCTCCCACCTTCAATCTTTCCCAGCATCAGGGTCTTTTCAAATGAGTCAGTTTTTGGCACCAGGTGGCCAAAGTATTGCAGTTTCAGCTTCAGCATCAGTCCTTCCAATGAATATTCAGGACTGATTTCCTTTAGGATGGACAGGATGGATCTCCTTACAGTCCAAGGGACTCTCAAGAGTCTTCTCCAACACCACAGTTCAAAAGCATCAATTCTTCGGTGCTCAGCTTTCTTTACAGTCCAACTCTTACATCCATACATGACTACTGGAAAAACCATAGCTTTCACTAGATAGACCTTTGTTGGCAAAGTAATGTCTCTTCTTTTTGGGGGAAAGAGCTGCAGATTTCCAAGTATTGGGCTACTGCCCACTTTTTGACCTTTTCTGGTTGTCCTTGAAACTGTCATTGTGCCTGTGAGTGTGTCATTTAGCATCCTGAGGTGTTACAATGAGCATATACTGAGGCTCAGGGTCTACTGAAAGTTGAATCTCCCTGCTATCTTGGCTATAGTTAGTTCTAACCAGTTTTTGTCATGTCCTGTGACTGTTATTTTTTTTTTAAAGGTTGTGCCCTGCCCACTTCTCTCCTGTTTCAGTGTGGGTTGGAGTAAGTGGTGGATTCACTGCTATTACATCTTTTAAAATATGTTTACTCTCAATACTGTAAGACGCTAATGAAAGAAATTGTAAGACCACAGAAACAGATGCAGAGACATTCTGTTTTCTTGTATTTAAAGAATCAATATTGTTAACACTGAAACAAGAGGGAAGGGGGCAGGGTATAACCTTTAAAAGAATGATATAGCTCCAGGACACAAGATACACGGATTAGAGCCAAATGGGTCCAAGATGGTGGATGACTCAGCTTCCACTAGACCTTGAGCCTCACCGTATATGCTCACTGTAATACATCAGCAAGCTAAATGGCACTCCCACAGGCATCATGACAGTTCTAGGGTCAACCATCAAAGACCAAAAATTGGGGTAGTGACCAAACTCCTGGAAATCTCTGCCCCTTCCCTCAAATAGTTGGAATAATTCTCCCTCTCATTAGCCTATGAAATTACCCAGCCCATAAAAGCTAACCACACCACATTTTGAGGCTGCTCTTTCTTTCTGAGATGGTCCACACTCTGCCAGTGGAGTGTATTTCACTCTAAATAAATCCACTTCTTATATATCACGTTGTCTCTCATTGAATTCTTTCTGTCGTGAGACATCAAGAACCTGAGCTTCACTAGGCCCTGAAATCAGCATGTGATCTCAGTTGGAAGACTGTGAGTTTTGGCTGGGTTTGAGTCCCAGCACATGGGTTCAAGTCCCAACTTGAGGTGAATGGTTTCAATACCACCCAAGGCAAACTATGAATTCAGTGTAATTCCTATCAAATTACCAATGGCATTTTATATACAACTGGAACAAAAAAAATTTGTACGGAAATACAAGAGACCCAGAATAGCCAAAATAATCTTGAGAAAGAAGACTGGACCTGGAGGAATCATGCTTCCTGACTTCATACTATATTCCGAAGCCATAGTAATGAAAGTACTATGGTACTGGCACAAAAAATAGAAATACAGATCAATGGAACAGGTGTTATAGCCATGCTTTCCGGGAAACAAACTCACTCAGAAGGACAATGCAGATAATGGAGTGCAGTTTATTACACCGGCGGGCCCAAGGCAGAGTCTCCTCTTAGCCAAGGGCCCCAACCAGCATTTGTGAAAATCTTTTATACCCCGTGTGTACGTGTCCAAACCCACCAGCCCAAATCCCTTGAGGCTTACAAAGGAAGGGTAAATACAATCACAATAACCCCATCATTCACGTGTTATGTGTTCAAACAGTTAATAATCAATAAGCCCATGGTTATATTCCAACTAGTTAATAACCTATAAGCCTGTGGTTACATTCCGATAGATACTGTCCGGAGGCAGGGGTGATTAGTGTCTGTTTTCCTCTTAACCTGGATGTGATTTTCAAGATTCCCCTGCCCAGACGGGGTCTTATCCTTCCATTGTCATTCCCACAGGCGCTAAGCACAGAGTTCAGAGTCCATTAGAGAGGCAGCCTAGCACGATCAGCAAGGACAGGCCCGAGATGGAGTCCAGACCCTATGAATTCCTTCTTCACAGGAAAGGCCAGAAATAAACCCACATATCTATACTCAATTAAGCTATGACGAAGGAGGCAAGAATATACAATGGGGAAAAATAATCTCTTTAATAAGTGGTGCTGGGAAAACTGGACATAGCCAGAACCCTCTTTGACATGACGTAAATTGTAGCAGTATTCTACAGTAATGCAAACAAAAGCAAAAATAAACAAATGGGACCGAATTAAACGTAAAATCTTTTGCACAACAAAGGAAACCATACAAAAGGAAACAAAACAAAAAGACAACTTAAAGAATGGGAGAAAACATTTACAAATGATGTGACCAACAATGGCATAATTTCTAAAATATACGAACAGCTTATACAGCTCAATGTCAAAAAACAAACAACCCAATTAAAAAATGGGCAGAAGATCTAAATAGACATTTCTCCAAAGAAGACATACAGATTGCCAACAGGCATGTGAAAAGATGTTTAACGTCACTAATTATTAGAGAAATGCAAATCAAAGCTACAATGAAGTACAACCACTCACAGGTCAGAATGGCTAGCATCAAAAGGTTTACAAACAATAAATGGAGAGGATGTGGAGAAAAGGGACTCTTCCTACACCATTGGGGATGTAAATTGGTGCAGCCACTATGGAGAGCAGTAAGAAGGCTCCTTAAGGGGGAGGAGCCAAGATGGCAGAGGAATAGGACAGGGAGACCACTTTCTCCCCTACAAATTCATTGAAAGAACATTTGAACACTGAGCAAACTTCACAAAACAACTTCTGACCACTAGCAGAAGACATCAGGCGCCCAGAAAAGCAGCCCATCATCTTCAAAACGAGGTAGGACAAAATATAGAAGATAAAAAGAGAGACAAAAGAGCTAGGGACAGAGACCCATCCCGGGAAGGGAGTCTTAATAGAGGAAATTTCCAAACACCAGGAAACCCTCTCACGGGCGGGTTTGGGGGAAGTTTTTGAATCTCAGAGGGCAACCTAACTGGGAGGAAATATAAATAAAACTCACAGATTACATGAAGGCCCCTTAAAAAACTAAAAATAGTGTTACCATATGATCCAGCAATCCCATTCCTCTGTATATATCTGGAAAAGGCAGAAACTCTAATTCAAAAAGACACATGCACCCAATGTTCATTGCAGCACTATTTACAATAACCAAGATATGGAAGCAACCTAAATGTCCAGTGACAGATGAATGGATAAAGAAGATGTGGTTCATATATGCAATTGAAACCTGTGCATGCATGCCAAATCACTTCAGCCATGTCTGACTCATCGCAACCCCATGAACTGTGGCGACAAGGCTCCTCTGTCCACTGGATTCTTCAGGCAAGAATACTGGAGTGGGTGGTCATGCCCTCCTCCAGGGGATCTACCTGACCTAAGGGTTGAATCTGCATCTCTTACGTCTTCTGCATTGGCAGGCAGGTTCTTTACCATTAGCACCACCTGGGAAGCCTATGAAGTAGTACTTGGCTGTAAAAAAGAATGAAATAATGCCATTTGCAGCAACATGGATGGACCTAGAGATACTATTGCAGAAAGGAGAACTCCTTCCAGGGCCCAAGAATGGGCTCTTGTCTAACACTCAGAAATGAATTATCTGAGGAGACATATGTGCTGATAAAACAAGATGCTTTATTGGGGAGAGGCACTTGGGCAGAGAGCAGCAGGGTAAGCGAAACCAGAACTGCTCTGCCATGTGGCTTGCAGTCTCGAGTGTTATGGTGATGGGATTCATTTCAGGGTTGTCTTTGGCCAATCATTATGACTCAGGGTCCTTCCTGGTGGTGCATGCATTGCTCAGCCAAGATGGATGCCAGCAAGAAGGATTCTGGGAGGTGGTAGGACATGTGGTATCTCCTTTTGACCTTGCCTGAATTCTTCTGGTTGGTGGTGGCTTATTAGTTCTGTGTTCCTTACCAGGACCTCCTGTTGTAAAGTAACTCATGCATATGGTTAGTATGGTTCCTGGCCAGGGCGGGTGGTTTCAGTCAGTGTGCTTCCCCTAACAATGCTAAGTGAAGTAAGTCAGACAAAGACAAATATAATATGATGTCACTTACATGTGGAATCTAAAAAAAGATGATGCAAAAGAACTTATTTAGAAAACAGAAATAGACTCACAGACATAGAAAACAAACAAGATTATTAAAAGGGAAAGCGGGGAGCCATAAATTGGGAATTTGGGATTAACACATATACAGTACTATATATAAAATAGATAAACAACAATGACCTACTGAATGGGGAACTTTTTTCAATATCGTATTAGAAAAACCTATAATGGAAAAGAATCTGAAAAAGAAAATATATATATATATACATATATATATATACACACACACACATATATGTATATGTATATGGGTGACTTCCCTCGTAGCCCAGTTGGCAAAGAAATCTGCCTGCAATGCAGGAGACCTGGGTTTGATTCCTGGGTAGGGAAGATCTCATGGAGAAGGAAATGGCAACCCACTCCAGTATTCTTTCCTGGCAAATCCCATGGACAGAGGAGACTGGTGGGCTACAGTCCACAGGTTTGAAAGAGTTGGACATGACTTAGCAACTAAACCACCATATACATATACATATATATGTGTTGTTGTTTAGTTGCACAGTTATGTTCAACTCTTTTTGCCACTCCATGGACTGTAGCCAAAGAACATCAAAGTCTTCAGTATTTTTCACTTATCTCTGACAATCTATCTTTGGATTAATCCACTGACACACTTCCCTTTTCTTTTCTTTCCTTCTCCTCTCTAAAAATTGTGGACAATCCTGCTATCTCTCAGGGGTGCCATGGCAGACCATGATTTAGTGTCTTTGAGGTGTGAGGTAAATAATTATTATTGTTGTTGGGAATCTTGTATTTCTCTCTCTCCCACTGTTATTACTACGGTAATCATAGTGGAAACAACAATGATAATGCTAATATCATTATTAGCATTGATATCAATTAGCATGATTAGCAATGATAATGATAATAATAATAATTCATGGAGCCTGCTATGGGTCAGGCCTTGGGGGCAGAAGGACTGATGAGCCCGCATAAGAAGACCTCTTATGGGGCAGTGTTCAGTGCATTCTACAGGAGGAGACCTGAGGCTGGTCACACATGTTCTTAACCCAAGCGGCTCTGGTTCTCATGACATTGAAGGAACTTTGGTTGAAGTCTTTGAGTCTGTGACGGCCTTAAGCCTTCCTTTCTCTTGGACTCAAATTCTTTATCTGTAACATGAGTGGGATTGGATTAGACCATCTCTGTGGTTCTCAACAACTTTACTCCCTGTGACACCCTTTACCAAAAGATGAAGTATCTCTTGCTAATTGGGAAACATATCTGGCAGCCAAGTTTTGAAGAGTAAGAGTGGAGGAGAGGCCTCTGTTCTGAGGCCTTGTCAAGATTGGGGGGAGGTGTTAGGAATGGAGGGGATAAGTGGTGAAAACAGTGGCAGTTAAAGGGCATTAAGATGACAATTGGCTTCCCTGATAGCTCAGTTGGTAAAAAATCCACCTGCAATGCAGGAGACCCCGATTCAATTCCTGGGTTAGGAAGATCCCCTGGAGAAGGGATAGGCTACCCACTCCATTATTCTTGGGCTTCCCTTGTGACTCAGCTGGTAAAGAATCCACCTGCAATGCAGGAGACCTGGGTTCAGTCCCTGGGTTGGGAAGATCCCCTGGAGAAGAGAAAAGCTACCCACTCCGATATTCTGGCCTAGAGAATTTCATGGATGTATGGGGTTACAAAGGGTCGGACACAACTGAGCAACTTTCACTTTCACTTTTTCATGACGACAATAGTGTCCCAAGAAGACTGGGGATAGGACAGAAGCTTTAAGAGAGAATTCAGGGAGTTATCAAAGACTGACTTCATCTTCTATAAACACAGACTACTTTAGCTGCTGTAAACACCATGCAGTACAAGTTTTAAAGATATACTTGAGTTCAACAAGCAGAGTATGCAATAGATTTGACTGACCCTAGGTATGAATGTGTGTGTGTGTTGGGTGGTTCAAGTACTGGCCACATGTAAATGTCCATGAATGACTGTAAATACAACAGCAGTTTTCCTTTTGGGCTGCAAATAAATTTTACTGAGTCAGTAAAAAAAAAAAAAAAAAAAAAGAAGAAGAGTATGCAAATAACCTAGATTAAGCTTCTCCTGGGGATATAAGAATGTCAGTGGACCTCAGAAGAACTCTAGACATCTCAGGTCCAAGTGCACAGCAAGCACAAGCAGCTTATTCTTCTTCTGACCTTGGACCACTGTGAGTCACTGAATCCTGAAGAAATGAAAAGGTTGCCTTCAACATTTAAAAATGAGGTCTGCGTGCTTACTTGTGTCATTGCATCACCATAACTTAGACAGTACCGGGGAATGATTGTGGGCTGGGAAGGGAGGTTGCCATTCAGGAAGTCAGTATGGGGGTGGGTGAGACGGGCTGAAGGAAGGAAGGGAGGGGCTGTCATCCACTGGGCTTTGGGGCCTCCAGTTGCTGCCTGTGGCTCCTGGCCAGGAACACAAGGCGGGGAGGCAGGACCCTTGGGTTCCAGCTAAACTCTTAGCAGACTTGCAGGGTGGCCCCATCTGAGTACCAGATAGGTGGATACATTTATGCTCCCAACATGAGGTGATGTTGGTAATAATGAGACAGATAATCAGTGGGACTCTCTCTTCCCTGGTAGAAGCATGGTGAGCTGTTTAGTAAGGGGCCAGGTGAACACATTCTTACCAGAAGGACAAGAGGTGGGAAGAATGCCCTTGGCTCACCTAGGCTAGCCCAAGAGGACCTCAAGCTACCCAGAGGGGAACTGTACAACCCTCTCAGTAAGGAGGCATAGGGTACAGTCCAAACTGTGCACAAGGATAAAAAAGCTAAGATGTATTTGATAGGGAGATGTGAAGAAGGTATTACACCTCCTGGACAAACACAAGGGTGGGATGTCTGAGTGTGGTGGGGGGAGGGTGGTGGGAAAGGGAAAGGAACGAGCTAACAAGTATCCAAAGAGCTGCCTGGAATACAGACAGGTTGTCTGTGCAAGGAACTGTGGTGTTGGCGAATACTCTTGAGAGTCCCTTGGACTGTAAGGAGATCCAACCAGTCCATCCTAAAGGAAATCAGTCGTGAATATTCATCGGAAGGACTGATGCTGAAGCTGAAACTCCAATACTTTGGCGACCTGAGGCGAAGAACTGATTCATTTGAAAAGACCCTGATGCTGGGAAAGATTGAAGGTGGGAGAAGAAGGGGACGACAGAGGATGAGATAGTTGGATGGCACCACTGACTCAATGGACATGGGTTTGAGTAAACTCCGGGAGTTGGTGATGGACAGGGAGGCCTGGCGTGCTGCAGTCCATGGGGTTGCAAAGAGTCGGACACGACTGAGTGACTGAACTGAAATGAACTGAACAGAAGGGTTATATCTTTCCAGACATGACCAGAAAGGAAAAGGAGGACCTGCTAGTTCTAATAGGAAAAATCCTGAAAGGGACTTCCCTGGCAATCCAGTGCTAAGACCCTGAGCCTCCACTGCAGGGGGCATAGGTTCAATCCTTGGTTTGGGAACCAAGATCCTGAATGATGCATAGTGTGCGCCCCCCCAAAAAAAATAATCCTGGGAAAGAACTCTGATTGTCCTAGTTTGGGTAGCAAGTAAACCTTGGTTCAGTTGCTGTCATGAGGTGGCTTAGGCACTAAGATGGACTCAGCCTCATACATGTGTACCTGATGGTCAAGACTGCAGGGCCTCTCGTCAGATAAGGTGTGGGAGAGGAGTTGATGGATAGAGTTTTTAAAAATAGCCACTAACATAAATAAACAAATTCAACACATTGTTATGAAAAACAAGACAATGATAATATACATACCATGGCTAGTTCAATAAAGATAATTAAAGTAAGTTATCAAAAAACAGACCTAAACTTAGATAATCATGGAGAACTATAATTATTAAAATATTCTGCAAAATGCTATGCTAATATGTTTTAAAACCTTGATGAATTTCTTTTTTAGAATAAATTATCAATTTATGTTCAAGAAACTTCATGCATAGATGAGTTCTTTTGAGTCTTCTAAGAAAAGAATTCTCATGATATATAAACTGTTGGATAGCAGAGAATTTTATTTTACAAAACTGGCTAGTCCGGAGACAAGAAGAGAAAGAAAGATCCCCCACCAAGCAAACAAACAAAAAGGCCTATAGACTAGAGAATGAACATGAATGCAAAAATACTAAGGGGACTACTTCTGAATAAAATCTAGGAGTATATTATTTTGATTATTTCAGGTTTTAAAGTTTTTATTTGCATATTAAAAATTGTGCATTACAGTAATTAAAATCATTTGAAAGTGAAAGTCACTCAGCCGTGTCTGACTCTTGGGATCCAATAGACTGTAGCCCACCAGTCTCCTCTGTCTATGGAATTCTCCAGGCAAGAATACTGGAGTGGATAGCCATTCCCTTCTCCAAGGGGATCTTCCCAACCCGGGGATCGAACCCAGGTCTCCCGCATTGCAGGCGGATTCTTTACTTTCTGAGCCACTAGGGAAGCCCCCAAATTTGAACAACAAAATGGGACTCTGATTAAATAGCATTTTACAGCCTGAAGGAAACCCTGGGCCAGGTTTTTATTCTAGATTTCTGTCTTCCCACCCAGCTTCTTCCTTTGCTAACAACCAAGTTCTTTTCCTTCCCTGCCAGGCGGACAGGCAGATGGGAGAGGCAGGCCCAGGCTTTTGTCAGTAGTTCTCCATTCTTTGATGTGAAAAGGGGCAGCACGGTCATTTAAACTTGTACCAACCTCTTTTCATCTACAGAGTCGAACAGTTAAAAGAAGTGAAATAAAAAAGCAATGCTTGTGGCATGTACAGCGCACTTTGGTTACGACTCACCTGCTTGCTTCTCTTGTTCAATTGTTTCTTTAGAAGGCAGTGGATTTTCCGGTTGTGTTTCTGTTTTCTTCCATTTTTACTTGTCAAATTTCTCAATCTCAGTCATACCGGGTTTGTCAGACATGGTCACTCGAGGAAGTGGAGTGAGGCCAAGGGAGTCCAGTCTGCAGTGGCTGCAGCCTGGTGTGGGAGTATATTTAAAGAATAAAAGTTGAGTTCAAGTAAGGTTTGCTAGAGGAATGCTGATATAGTTCAATATAAAAGATCTGTTAGTGTATATTATTCATTTAATCACACTCACAGGTTAAAGGCAGCAAAAGTGATCAAATAATTATTTCACTTAGTTCAAATATAATCAAGTTGTGCTCATGCTGAAAACACAATCATGGGTTCCTAACACATTTAATGTTAGTCCAGTATATCAGGCCTGTGTATCAGTACACAATCAGGCCTCTCTCTAGAGTCTTGTCCCACCCTCTCCTACCCCCATCCCACCTCTCCTTGGTGAGCTGTGATCCAGCCCTCTGGGCCTGTTTCCTTTTTCATTTGCACCAGCTTCCATCGCATCACATTTGCAGGTGCTGTTCCCTCCACCCACAACACTCTTCCCTCTCTTTTAGGCTTAGTTAATGCCTTCTCTTTTTTCAGGTCTAAGTATAGTCTTTGCTTCCTCAAGAAATCTTTCCTGGGCCTCTCTGGTGACTCGTGGTAAAGAATTCACCTGCCAGTGCAGGAGACATGGGTTCCACCCTTGATCCGGGAAACCCCACTTGCTCTGGAGCAACTTAGCCCTGCGCCACACTATTGAGCCAGTGTTACAGAGCCTGGGAGCCACAACTATTGAAGCCCGCATGCCCTAGAGCCTGTGATCTGAAACAAGAGAGAACATTACAATGAGAAGACCCTGCACCGCAACTAGGGAAAGAGGGAAAGGCCCGCACAGGAACAAAGACCGATTGGAGCCAAATATATATATATGTGTGTGTGTGTATGTATATATCTGTGTGATATATGTGTGTGTGTGCATGTATATATCTGTGTGATATGTGTGTGTGCATGTATATATCTGTGTGATATGTGTGTGTGTGTGCATGTATATATCTGTGTGATATGTGTGTGTGCATGTATATATCTGTGTGATATATGTGTGTGTGTGCATGTGTATATCTGTGTGATATATGTGTGTGTGCATGTATATATCTGTGTGATATATGTGTGTGTGTGCATGTGTATATCTGTGTGATATATGTGTGTGTGCATGTATATATCTGTGTGATATATGTGTGTGTGCATATATATGTATATATATATAAATCTTTCCTTACCTTTCTAAACAGTGAAATCTTTCCTACTGTTGTGCTCTTCAACCTGTAATGTTTGAGATTCTGTTAAGACACATGTTAAGGTATAGATCCTGACTGGGGAGGCCTGGAGGGACTGGAGTTTCTGTTTTTCTAATAAGCTTCTATGTAAAGCCTTTACTGCTGGTACATGGACCATACACTGAGTAGTGTTTGTAACCGTTTTCTTTCTCACACCTATTGTGGTTGTACTTTTACATTCACTATGTGATTTTTTAAAAATATATTCATTTTATTTATTTATTTTTGGCTATGTTGGCTCTTTTGTGTTGGACTTCCCAGATGGCTCAGTGGTAAAGAATCCGCCTGTGATGCAGGAGATGTGAGTTCAATCCCTGAGTCGAGAAGCTCCCCTGGGGGAAGACATGACAACCCATTCCGGTGTTACTGCCTGGAAAATCCCATGGACAGAGGAGTCTGGTGGGCTACAGTCCATGGGGTCACAAAGAGTCCCACTGACTGAAGCAGCTGTTCATGCACACAAGGGAAGCATTAGGAGCATGTGTGATAGATGAAGTGTTTATATAAAGGGCCCTACCAACAAAAGAAGAAGACAACTCTATAGAAAAGTGAGCAGTTCACCTTAGGAAAAAGAAATACACATGGTCAGTACACATGCTGTTCTGATTTGAATTGTAACAAAAAAGATACACTGAAGTCCCAAACCCTAGAACCTTGGATTCGACCTTATCCGGAAATAGGGTCTTTCCAGAAATAACCAGTTAATGCAAGGTCATTAGGGTGGGTCCTAATTCAATAGGACTGTGCTAAGTCACTTCAGCTGTGTCTGATTCTTTGTGACCCTATGAACTGTAGCCCACCAGGATCTTCTGTCCATGGGATTCTCTAGGCAAGAATACTGGAGTGGGTTGCTGTGACCTCCTCCAGGTTATCTTTCAGACCCAGGGATTGAACCTGCGTCTCTTATGTCTCTTGCATTGCCAGGTGCATTCCTTACCACTAGTGCCACCTGGGAAGCCCCAAATATGACTGGCATCCTTATAAAAAGGAGTTTAGACACAGAGACAGGCACGCACAGTGAGAGGATCATGCGAAGAGGCACAGGGAGAAGTCTCCCAAGGAAGGCTCCCAGAACCTGGGAGAAAGGCCTGGAATAGATCCTCCCCTAGAAGCTTCAGAGGGAGTGGGCCCATGGCCACCAACACCTTAACTCTGGGCTTCCAGCCTCCAGAGCTCTGAAACAGGACATTTCTGTGGTTTTAGCCCACCCAGTTCATCACAGTTTGTTACAATAGCCCTAGGAAACCAATGTACTATGAAATAATATTCAGTTTCACTAGAAATTTAAGAAATCAAAAAGAAAACAAAACACTGTTTTTTATACCACTGTTCAACCTGTGAGGTGGCAGGATAAAATCAACTATCAGTGAAGATGAAAGGAAAAAAGGAACGTTTATACAATAATAGTGGATGTAAAGGGTACAACTTATCCATAGAGCAAGGAAGGCCATTTGGCAGTATATGTAAAAACCATAAATACATGAAAACTTCTAGACCCAACAATTTTTCTAAAAAGAAAAACCTGAGGAAATAATCAGACATGTTTGGAAAGATATGTGAACAAAGACATTTAGCACTTATAATATTCCATATTAGGAAGCAACTAAATGTGTAAACATATAAAATTGATTAATAACTAATGAATGTACTATGTAATGGAGTACCCTGCAGACATAAAGAATGATGCTGAGGGAGCAGTTTCTATTGATGTGGAAAAATGCATATTTGATTGATTGAGTTACTTGAGAAGTCAAGTAAGAAAATATTCTGTGCATAAAGATTTTATATTTATAAGAAACGAACAGGTTTATATGCATAGAAGAAAGTTTGGAGGGTTACACAATAAAATGTGTTAAGGTTTGTTACCTGTGGGTGGTGAAATTATTTTCTTCTGTATGTTTACATTTTCTTCAACACATACGTCTCCCTTGGTTATATAAAAATTATTTCAAGTTAGAACATTCCACCATAATTAATGAGCAAGAGAGTTAGGACTCTTAGGGTTGCAAATAGTTAGACACGACTGAGCGACTGAACTGAACTGAACTGAGAATTAGGACTGATTTTCTCATGTAATATTGCAACTCACCCAACAGTAACACTTTCCCTTTAATTTTAATTTTTAATCAGAGGATAATTACTTTGCAATATTGTGATGGTTTCCGCCATACATCAACGTGATTCAGCCATAGGTATATGTATCTTCCTTCCCTCTTGAATCCCCGCTCCTACCTCCCCATCCCACCCCTCTAGGTTGTCACATATCTCCAGCTTTGGGTTCCTTGCATCATACAGCAAACTTCCATTGGCTACTTATTTTATATATGGTGACATATATGTTTCAATGCTATTCTCTCAAATCATACCCCTTCTCCTTCCCCCACTGTGTCCAGAAGTCTGTTCTGTTTGTCTGTGTCTCCTTTGCTGTGCTGCATGTAGGATCATCAGGACTACTTTTCTAGGTTCATATCTATGCGTTAATATATGATATTTGTCTTTCTCTTTCTGATTTACTTCACTCTGTATAACACGCACTAGGTTCATCCACCTCATTAGAATCAACTCAAATGCATTCCTTTTTATAGCTGAGTAATATTCCATATCAGCAATACTTTAAAATTATTATTATTTTTTTCTATCAGGCACCTTCCCCACAAAACCTTAAGGCCACACCACTGCTCAGATGTACTAAGTGGACAAAAAGACAGCCCAAGAAAGCTCTGGCCCCCAACAGAGAACTGTACTGTGGATTGGGTTTCCATCTCGATTTCATCTGTAGTCACAGCCCTGCCCAGATTGCCTTAATTACAGGCTCTCCTCACTTGGTTTTCTGAGGGATGTGTATCTTAGAAGTGGGAACATACACAGAATGCTGTTCTAATTCTAGAGGACATGGCCCAGCCTCGCTCAGCACCTCCTTGCCGGGGACCTGCGTTAAGTCACTCTGTCTTTGTACCGACAATCTGATTACTGTAACGAGATTTTTTTTTCTTCTTACCTCCTTTAACTCAAAGAAAACACCCTCCTACTCAATGTCTCCTTCTGTTCTGCTCGTATGAATCACTTTAAGGGTTAACAGAATTATCTCTTCTCTGTCTGTAGCTTTGGGAAAGCAGATATGTGCACGTGCGCTGGAGAACAGAGGATAGGTGGGCACACTGGAGCTTTGATTTCTGTTCTGATGGGCTGCTGGAAAATGCAAAGTGCTTCTGTTAGAAGAGGCATCCTGGTAGTAGTTAGTCATGAGGATCTGCAGTTAATCTCTCCATATATATGTATGTACCCACACATAGGATATACAAGATGTTCTATAATTGTTAGTTGTTTTATTATCAGGGATGATTTTGGCTGGCTTTTTGCTTTGATTCTTCTGAACACAGTGAAGTGGAACAGAAGAGATTAAGGACAGACACTGGAATAGCTTTTGCTCTTCAATAGAGATTTGTGACCAGAGCTTAAGCCTCCCATCAATGGAGCAAGTCCTGTCTTGGATTCTTTGTTGCTTATAGAACACTGGAGGGAGAAGTGACTCCTGGTATGTGCCAGGCACATCAATAACCACTTTGGTTCCTAAGTGCAATATTGCCTGACCTCACCGTGTGACTTTTAGGACCACAAGACATATTTGATGAAATTTGTTGTTGTTGTTCAGTTGGAAAGTTGTGTCTGACTCTTTGTGACCCCATGGACTGCAGCACGCCAGGTTTCCCTGTCCTTCTCTGTCTCCTGGAGTTTGCTCAAACTCATGTCCACTGAGTCGGTGGTACTATCGAACCATCTCATCCTCTGTTGTCCCCTCCTGCCCTCAGTCCTTCCCAGCATCAGAGCCTTTTCCATTGAGTCAGCTTTTTGCATCAGGTGGCTGAAGGATTGGAGCTTCAGCTTCAGCATCAATCCTAAAGAATCAGTTAATAAAGAAATAAGTTAATAAAGAAATTTCCCTCAAATTTACAAGTTTTATAACAGTTTGAGGTATACTGACACATTTACAGCATTTTTTGAAGGCAGAAACAGGTGAAGTTGTGTTTTTCTTTCTACTTCTCAGTATTTTGCCAAATTTTCTTTAAGAACAATGCCTAACTTTTATAAATGTGAACATCATGAAACTTGAAACTCTGGAGCATAACCATCTATCCAAGTCCAAACAGTCCACCCAATGTTTCTCCAACTGGGGAACCGCTGGGGGCCTCAGTGTATTCTCAGAGTTTGTGAATCCGGTACAAGTTTTTAATATTTTCATTTTATTGATACTCTTAGAGAAAATAATATAAATATATGAAATATTTAAACATATTTATATAAAATATAAAGTAATGTTTTATACTATCCATCTGACCAAATTGTGAATGGATTTACACATCTATTCTTCCATATAACTTCAGGGTTCATGTTTTCTTGTTTGCATCTTTGATTACCATCACATTGGCGCTAAAGTGATTCCCCAAAGTGATAATTTTTTAAATTTATAAATTGAAGTATTGGGACTTCTCTGGTGGTACAGTGGTTGAGACTCCACACTCCCAATGCAGGAGGTCCCCGTTTGATCCTTGGTCAGGGAACTAGATCCCACATGTTGCAACTAAGACTTGGTATATCCAAATAAATACTTGAAAAGAAGAAATGGAAGTATTTTCTCTGATCATAGCCTTGAATTGGCCAGTGGGAAAATCTTCAAAATCAATCTCAGGCCTGGAACTTTCCTCAAAAGAAGTCTATGCTTTTCTCAAATTTGAACATAACTGCCCTAGGTTGTTCTGCCCAAGCCCACTTCCTCTGCTGGGGACTCCCCTTTCCTGTGCTCACCTTGATGCCCCTCAGCCGTCCCCTGCTTCCCAGGCTTCTCTCAATGTGCCCCCCTAACTAATTCACAGCTGGAATCCTGATGAACCCCTGACTCAGCTGTGGGCTTTGCTGTGGGTGAGTGAGGGCGTTGGGACAGATCTATGGGTTCAGGACGAACAGAGGGGCCAGAGTCTCTCCCAAGCAAGATTATGGTTTTCATGTGTATCTCAGGTCTCAGCAGCAGGGGTCACTGCACGAAAGGTTCTAACCATGTGGCAGCTTTTCAGCCAGCCTCTTGGTGTGAGTAATAAGGGAAATAAGCAGCTTAGCACCAGCTGTTTATCCCATGGGGTCTGTTTAACTATGTGCACAGGGGAGCTGAATGGATTTGACTTTATTGTGGCTTCTGCTGGCATCATCACCCACTCCCCAAGTTTTGCTGAGACTAAGGACACAGATTAGACCCACCCAATTAGACTGCAAGTTATTTATAAACTCACTCAATTGTTATGCATATTAAGAATAAAATCTCAAAATAAGGCCCAAAGATAAGATCTCTGTTTTAAATACTTAACATGTTGCAAGTTCCAGCAATAGCTCCAGCTCTTCTCACCCTCCCCATGACTCCGAGTAGCCTACCAGTCCGTGTGGGCCCCAGAGTGTCCTCAAGGTCAGAGATGTGATCATATACTTAGCATGCCTATGAATCTTCTCCAAATCTTTTTTCCTCTTGAGATTGTGAAGCAAAACCTTTACCATCCTGGTCAGGTCATTTACTCTTCTGGGACTCAGTTAATTCAACTGAAAATGGGGTTGGATCCATGTTTCTAAATTTTTCTTCTATGAGGTAATTCTGAAATCCTAAAACCAACCAAACTCTCAAAATAATACAGACGGTATTTTTTTTTCTTAAACATATTTAAAAACATGTAATAAGATAGGAACACACACATATGGTAATGATTATTATGTAAAAAACTATCTTTAAGGAATGGTGAGCCCCGCCTAGGAACACAAGGTGGAGACGTGCTGCACAGATGAGTGGTGATTATGATGGTGGTGGTGGGGTCCAGACCATCGTCCATGTGATGATCACTGCTCCATGTGAGGCTTTTTGTCCTATAATTATTGTACAATTTTATCATGGTTTGTGCTTTTTGTTCTTCATGCAATAAAAATAGTTGTGTTTTTCTCAGTATTTTCACTCCAACATATGAATATACTTGGGATCATTTTGTGTAGCATTTAACTCCCCCGTGAGACTGTTTTGGCTGATTAGTTGAATCCAAGTGATTCCACTCACATTCTGTCAACAGATGATGATTTAAAAAAAAATTACTTGTCAAATTTCTTAAGAAAGCACACTGGTTGTAAGATCTGTTTATTTCCTTTTGGATCAGGGAATCTATATTCATGTAGATATAATTCAGGGAATGAAAGAAGAAGAAAAGTTCAGAGGTCCCGTTCAGTAGGAACTTAGGGATCTACCAATCAAAGCAAAGTGTGTGCATGTTTGTGTACACCTGGGTGCAGTGTGTGCAAAGGAAAAACACTCCAGAACAGGAAGACTTGGAGTACCTGGAATGGACAGGGACAACTCCCAGAGCTTGTCAGGAAACACCTTACCGAAGGGACTGCTTCCAAGGTCCCCTGGACTCAGATAGAGAGACAGACACAGGCACACACACAAACAGAAACATGCTCAGAGACACACACACTCAGACACAGACGGGACTAGAGAGACACATGCAGACATTCTTTATGAGAAGGTTTTAGTCAGGTGCAGGCATGAGAGGAGACGGAGGAGGGGCCTAGAAAAGCAAAGTTTATTGCATTCCTGAGTCCTAGACACGGGCTGTCGTGCAGGCCACAGGGAGAGAGACACCAGGATTGTGAGGAGGCAGGAATGAGGGGAGCCCTTAATCCATGGGTTTTCTTGGGGCTTCCATGGAAACAGCAAGGCGAGGCGGGGTGAGCATTTTAGGACTGGTCAGTTTGAACAGTTTCAATGGGCTTTAGCATTGGTTCCAAGTCACTGGCACAGGATGGGCACCCCTTTCAAACTCATAAGACCTGGTCATCCAGAAGTGAGCTCCAGCGGACCCTTTGCTGTTTATCAATCCAAATCTGTACTTACTGAGTGGGTGGGGGGGGAGGTGGTGGTGGTGGTGGACGATTTTGGGGGTACCTGGCCCAGATGATTGAGGCATAGGAATATTGCCTCCAGGTCACATAAAGGAGATGTGGCCTGGCTCTGGAATGTTTAGTTTGCATCCTGGCTGGATCCTTTGCTATCCTCAGATATGCAGATGACACTACCCTATGGCAGAAAACGAAGAGGAACTAAAGAGCTTCTTGATGAAGGTGAAAGAGGAGAGTGAAAAAGCTGGCTTGAAACTCAACATTCAAAAAACTAAGGTCATGGTATCCAATCCCATCACTTCATGGCAAATAAATAGAGAAACAATGGAAACAGTGACAGACTACTTTTCTTGGGCTCCAAAATCACCGTGGACTGTGATTGCAACCATGAAATGAAAAGACACTTGCTTCTTGGAAGAAAAGCTATGGCAAACCTAGACAGTGTATCGCAAAGCAGAGACATTAGTTTGCCAACAAAGGTCCATCTAGTTAAAGCTATAGTTTTTCCAGTGGTATGTACGGATGTGAAAGCTGGACCTGAAGAAGGCTGAGCATCAAAGAATTGATGCTTTCAAACTGTGGTGCTGGAGAAGACTCTTGAGAGTCCCTTGGACAGCAAGGAGATCAAACCAGTCAATCCTGAAGGAAATCAGTCCTGAATATTCATTGGAAGGACTGACGCTGAAGCTAAAGCTCCAGTACTTTGGCCACCTGATGTGAAGAGCTGACTCCTTTGAAAAGAACCTGATGCTGGAAAGGATTGAGGGCAGGAGGAAAAGGGGACAACAGAGGATGAGATGGTTGGATGGCATCATTGACTCAATGGACATGACTTGAGCAAACTCAGGGAGATGGTGAAGGACAGGGAAGCCTGGTGTGCAGCAGTCGACGGGGTCAGAGTCAGACACAACTTAGCGACTGAACAACAACAAAGGGAGGGGCTGTCTCTCCTCAGCAGGAAAGGTTTTTTAAGGTGTCAAAACATAATAACATACAGAAAATGATATAATATAATTTAATATATACATGTAAAACAGACATGCCCTCAGACAGACACAGACATACACAAAGATACACAGTACTCTTCATCAATGCAATTTGTTTTCAGAAATGTGGAGGTGCTCCAGCCATGCCCTCTCTTTAAAGGTGTCCTGGATGAAGTTTCTTGATAATCGGGGCTATTTCCAGTTACATCCATGGTGCAATGAAACCACTCAGTGTTCTGACCAGCTAAAGGCCTTTGCATGATAGAGTTAGCCTTCACTTTCTAGGGGAGTTTGAATCCCAAATTTGAAGTCCTTTCTGAGACTCAGTAGATCTCAAACTTTAGTCTTCTGATGGTTCTCTGGGAAGCTAGGCCTTGGGCTTCATGCCTCTGATACTGAAGGGTTGAAGAGAGATCCAGGGATCTTACTTTTTTTTTTTTTTTTTTTGGGATCTTACATTTTTATGAGCCCTCAAGTAATTCTGATGCAGGAGTTTCATGGAAAAAATATGCCATCAAACTATCTCAGAAATTTCATTAATACAACAGAGTATTTACTAAGGAAATCAAGGTACTGAGTGTTATAGTATAAATATACAAGAACCACCTAGAATGCCTCTTTCCTAGTAATCACCTTCTTTATTATTCTTATAAGCAGAAGGCACTTCTAATCCTCTTTCTAGTCTAGATGATAAAGCCAAATGGGCCCATCTATAACATATTGCCAAGGTACTAGATTTCCCAGTTTCCTGGACTCATAGCAATGATATTGGCCTCAGAGGGCTTTGGTAACTTCTGGAATTGCAATAATAGTCTAGCTTCTCAAAACTTAAAAAGTTATATTATTCAAGGAGCAAATACATTTAATTTCTTGATCTAGTGTAACATACACAAACACATACATTTTATTGAAAAAGTTTCTCGACAGTTCTTATACCCTTATTAATTTATATTCCGTTTCATTCTGTTCTACTTAGTTTTAAAAAAATACTGGTCATGCTATAGTAGATTGAATTCATGACCCACTATTCTAGTTATCTATTACTGCATAACACATTACCCTAAACACTGTGTCTAAAAATAGCAAAAATCATTTTATTATATCCCAAGTGTTCTGTGGGGCAGGAATTTGGGAAGGGCTCAGCACGGCTGCTGTTAGGTCTGTAAGTGGTTGTTAGTGGCTGGGGCTGGCACGGTGTGGGCCTGAATCACTGTTTCTCTGTAGTCTCTCCATGTGGTCTGTCTACATGGGCTAGTTTGTGCTTCCTCACAGCATGGCAGCCTGAGGGTACTTGAATTGGTTACACGTGGCTAAGGGCTCTAAAGCTGAAAACAAGAAAAACAGTAGCCTAGCCTTGAAAGTCATCTAGCATGACTTCCTCCATAATCACAAGCTCACTCCAATAGAAGAATATATAACATAAACGCCACCTCTTTTAAAAAAATATTTATTTATGCATCGGGTCTTAGTTGCAGTGCAAGGCCTCAGTAATTGCAGTCTGCTTAGTTACCACGCCACAGGTGGGGTTTTAGTTCCCTGACCAGGGATAAAACCTGCATCCCTTGGATTGAAGAGCAGATTCTTAACTACTGGGCCACCAGGGAAAGTCCCTAAATCCATCAAGATGGAGTTTAGTGTTGGGTGGAGTGCCATATTGTAGGCAGAGCAGTTGAGATGGGAGACAACTACCATCTGTGGAAAATGCAATCTACCACACCCTCTTAGAGGGCACCATTGCAGTTTGGAAAATTGTCCTCTAGAGGGCACTCTTGTGATGTGACATTGGCTATGACTATGAGCAATGGGGTGGAGTGATGGGTGGGGTGATGGAAACAGAAAAAGGAATTTGGGTGTTGGCTAAGGTGGAGCAGCTCATCCTTTCTGAACGGGTCATTCTTTTCTGTTGCGTAGAGCATGTGCAGGGATGTGTGTATGTGTGTGTGGTCATGTGGATATCGTAGGACGAGGAGGGCTGGTGACAAACTTTAGGGCTTTATGCCTGTGTGCGCTCCCCAATCCCCACCCCTTTGCCTAGCAGAAGGCCTCATACAGGGGTCTGCTGTGACAGCTAGGCATAAAGTGCCTGTGGGTCACCAGGCGGAAGTAAGTTTTCCCAAGCTTTGGGAAAGGAGAGTGCCACCCGTACCACCTCCATGGAACCTGCAATTCCCAATAAACTGTGGCTGGCTCCATGCCTACAGTGCTCAGAGACTGGAATGGTGGTTATCTGGAAGAATATTGAAGAAGAGTTAGTAAATGAGCCTGTCCAGGAAGTGTGTATACAGTGAGCAGAGACTAAGAAAGTGATCTATAGCCCGATGGAGGAGGAAAACCTGGTGAGGATGGTGGCAGGGGCTGGGATAGAGTTTTCAGGAAGACGGAGTGGGCCTGAGGGTCAAGAATGGCAGCAAAATCAAGACTGAAGATACCATCAGATTTGGCAACATGGAGGTTGTTGGTGACTTTTATGATGACGTTTGGGGGAAGCCAGCTGCGCAGGGTATTACAGGAGTTTAGTAGTGATGGGAGGAAGGAGTGAAAGGGTGGAAACTGGAGAGGGGGACAGGTCCAAGAACTGTTTTTAAAAAATCCTGGCCACAACTAAACACGTGTATAGGGAAGGGAAGGAAAGGAGACAGGGGAGGGAAACCAGACTAAAGAGGAGTAACTGATACATCCTGGTCCAGAGCAGAGTGGAGTCTAGTGCCCAGACCAAGTGATGAGGCTTGGAGGGCGGCCATTTTTTCTAAGAGAAAGGAACTTGAAACAAAGAAGAGATTGAGGTTTAGGGAGAAGGGGTGATGGGCTGAGCTAGTTCAAGCTGCCTCTGCTTCCAGAGTGAGAAGTGAGAAGGGGTAAATGGCTTGAGAAGAATTCATCAGCCCGTTGGGGAGTAATGAAAAGTCTGTTTAGTTTCAGCTCACACATATTTAGGACCTATTCTGTATAAAGTGTTTTCAATGAAATTACTTTATCCTTTTCCAACAGTGTGTGAAATAGGAAGTATCCCTATTTGCAGGCTCTAACCTCTTCCTTGGTGAATTTCTTGCTTCATCTAAGTATGAAAGGAGTATGGCCGTGAGGAAAAGAGGGGTGTGTTGGTTCCAGGTCAGTCCTGGAGCTCAGAGAACAAACCATAGTCTTAAGTCATTTAGTAGTGTCCTCTTTCCTTGATTTTCTTCCTTTTTGCTTCCTCCTCTCTCCTCCTCGGGTTGCTTTCAGGAATTTCAAAGTCTTCTCTCTGTGTCTGAAGACCAGTTTAGGTGCTAAGGGCATCCTTTTTAATAAAATAAACAACAACTGTGGAGTACTCTGTAGCTTTTACTATATATTTACATGTGGGGTGTGTGCATGTGTGTGGGTGTCTGTGGTGGGGGTGGATTTTGGTGGTCTCTCTTATCTGATCCAGGAGCACCAAACTTAGACCCAGCTCAACTCTTCCTTGCCTTCCTCAGGACAAGCAACTGAAATAGCTCTGTGAACCGAAAAATATCAGCCTGCACACATCCCTGCCTGTAAGGAATACCTAACCAACCCTAGGGCCAAAGGATAGGGACAAGAAGTAGAGGACTACTTAGTGATTTGTGCTTTGCTCACCTCAATCAATGGGCCTCTACTTTAGGAGCAGAGAGCTAAATGCTTAATGGGACTGTCTGGGCCATAGGCTGGCAGTGGCTGCCTCTCTCTATTGAAGGCCATGCTCTTGGACAGTTCTTTTTCATATCTGTGGGTCTCTTTGGGTTACAGTGACCATTCCCCCCATTCTCCTCCAGTTCTAGAGATAGTAAGAGCTCCCCACGATTGCTTCACAGGATACAGGGCAGGACTGTTGCTTTCCCTTAAGCCTGTCCATGTTGCTGTAACTCAACACTTTATCTCAGTCAGTTCAGTTCAGTCGCTCAGTACTGTCCAACTCTTTGTGACCCCATGGACTGCAGCACGCCAGGCTTCCCTGTTCATCACCAACTCCCAGAGTTTGCTCAAACTCACGTCCATCGTGTCGATGATGCCATCCAACCATCTCATCTTTTGTTGTCCCCTTTTTTTCCTGCCTTCAATCTTTCCCAGCATCAGAGTCTTTCCCAATGAGTCAGTACTTTGCATCAGGTAGCCAAAGTATTGGAGTTTCAGCTTTAGCATCAGTCCATCCAATGAATGTTCAGGGCTGATCTCCTATAGCATGGACCGGTTGGATCTCCTTGCAGTCCAAGGGACTCTCAAGTGTCTTCTCCAACATCACAGTTCAGAAACATCAATTCTTTGATGCTCAACTTTCTTTACAGTCCAACTCTCACATCCATACGTGACTACTGGAAAAACCATAGCTTTGACTAGATGGACCTTTGTCAGCAAAGTAATGTCTCTGCTTTTTAATATGCTGTCTAGGTTTGTCATAGCTTTTCTTCCAAGGAGCAAGCGTCTTTTAACTTCATGGTTTCAGTCACCAACTGCAATGATTTTGGAGCCCAAGAAAATAAAGCCTCTTGATCTCATTCTCCTCAATTAACTCGCTGCTGGGTGTGCCCTTTCTTTTCAACTTGCTCTTTCTCGAGTCCTTTGTGCCCTGGTTGTAGTTTTATGAAAGTCTTGCACAGCTTTAGGAGTCCCAGTGGGCCTTTCAGATGTTGCTTCCCTGAGGCCCTTCCCCAGGGAACTTGGGGTTGTGAGGGTAGAAGAATGAGGCTTTGTAAGCAATCATGCAGCCCCCTTATTCTCCCTCCCTCGCCTCCATTTCCCCCACAGGCCCAAAAACCCTCGAGAAGCCCAAGGTATGCTCTGGAATGAACAGATGATGACTAGGTCTTCTAGTCTGTTCAGAGGGCTCAAGCCCCTTTATAACAGGAATCAGAATAGAATAATGCCTGGGACCAGGCCTTTTGTTACCAAGACCGTCTCCCCAGAACCAAACCCCGGCCCCTCTCTTGAATAGAAAACAATTACTCTTACCTAGGTTTCAAGAGGAAGCTTCAAATAGAAAAAAGAACAAAAACTGCTTAGAACCAACTAGGCCCAAAATAACAGAAGACTTGACTTCCAGCAGACCTTGAACCTCACTACACACTCATTATAATATTTTAACATGCTAAATGACAGACCCACCACTGCCACGACAGTTGATAATCGCCATGACAACAACCAGAAAAGCCTACACCAACACTGAAAAGAAGAGTTGCATCAGTTCTGGATTGAAATCACACCCCTGTTATCGGATCACATGAGTATTCATTCCTCCCACCCTTTCCAATTCTGTCCCCTTTACCTCAACCCTTCTATGTATTTGGTGTCTCCACCTAAACTGGGTTGAGAAGTTGATTTGTGAACTAGGTGCCCGCTTCTCCACGCTTTGGCCATTGAATAAAGCTTGTATTGTTCCAGTCTCAGCACTGGTTTTGTTATTGGCTATGAATCTGACGGGGAAAAGAACTTCCTGGGCTGGGACAAGAGGTCTTGGCCCAGGCTAGGACCCAGGCATGGGTCTGGTTGACCAATTCAGTAACAGCTTTATCCACGGCCTCCATTCCCCTTCTCTTTCCTCTTGGTGGAGGTTCCAGACTTCCTATACCACAGGGTGTGTAGGGGCAGTGAGGTCTGGTTGGGAGAAGGTTGAGAAGACTTAGGTTCACCTTTCCTTGAAACTGCCACTGGAGGGTTTTGCTGGAGACACGGCATTTTATGAGGAGGCTTGCAGGGAGCAATAGTGAGAATGGGGTGTTGATGAGATTTTAGAGGGAACGTTTGAGCCTGTTCACTCACTCCTTAGCCCTACCACTGGCTCCCCTTTTGCAAGAAACTGGTGATGCCAGCTCCCAAATAAAAAAGTATACATTTAATGTAATTTAAGTTGTAGGAGATCAAATCTTGCCATTCCAAAAGGTCTCTTTTGCATGCAGATTACTTTGTGCTGGAAACAATCAAGGCCCAAAAGACTCATGAAAAAGCTTTGACCTTCTCCCTAACTGTCTAAAAGAATGCAGACGGAGAATATATTCCAAGAAAGAAGTTATCACCATAGATAACTATAGTACGAATTAGGTGTACAGATGGGGAAATGCAGGAGACACAAGAGATATGGGTTTGATCCCTGGGTTGGGAAGATCCCCTGCAGAAGGAAATGACAACCCACTCCAGTATGCTTGCCTAGGTAATGCCATGGACAGAGGAGCCTGGTGGTCTACAGTCCATGGAGGGGCAAAGAATCAGACACAACTAAGCACATATGTATGCATGTACAGGGAGGAACCTAGCAAAGTCTCTTTGTGAAAATTCCTCTCTGTGTCCCACTGTCTCTGCATGGCCCAGCAAACATTTATTTACCAATCATTTGCTTTTCCATTGACATAGGTCAATGGCCTTCCTCCCCTTTGAAGTCCCAAATTACTACCCTCAGTATTCTCTTTTGTCTTTAGCTGAAGGGAGTATTTAAACTAAGGTTTCAGCCATTTTGGCTTGTTACTTGGTTTTTCTGGGCCTCTTCCATGTGTACATGTTATTAAACTTTTGTGTGATTTCCTCCTATTAATCTGCCTCTTGTCAATTTAATTCTTAGACCAGCCAGAATAACCTAGAGAGTAAAGGAAAATGTCTTCCTTCTTGACACGGTGAAACTTTGAGAAGGATTTTCATGGAATTTAACAAAACTAATATTAAAGGTGTCAACTACAAACTGACACTTAGCGTAGGCACTTGCCATCTACCTCTACAAGGATTGAATCATGTGCTTCTGCAGCTGCTGATTTTTAATGCCCCTTGAAAGGAGTTCAAGGTGAAGAGCAGGAATGAGACACTCTGTGCTTGAGGCCAGAGGTGGGATGGGGGCTGGGAGTTGGGTGGAGGTGGTGGAAGTGGGTAGGGGTCGGGGAGAAGAAGGGAACTGACAAAACAGATCTTCTGATAGTTAGATATTTTCAGGAGCTGATTTTTTTTTAACTTTTTATTTCAGAAATATTAAGATTATGGTACACAGAATTGCTTATAAGCATCTTGGTGAGTCCTCTTGTGATTTGGAAATCAGGATTATTCCATAACAGACCAGTTGCTGGATAGTCCACTCAAAGAGCCCTGTTTTGGTTTTGTTGGATTTATCTATTTATTTCTTGACTGCTGTGGGTCTCCATTGCTATGCGCGGGCTTTCTCTAGTTGTGGCTTCTCGTTGTGGTGGCTTCTCCTGTTGCCCTTCTAGGCGAGTGGGCTTCAGTAGTTGTGAAACATGGTGCATGGGCTTGGGTTTAGTTGCCCTGCAGCATGTGGGGTCCTCCCAGACCAGAGATTGAACTGGTGTCCCCTGCATCGCAAGGTGAATTTTTCCTCATTGGACCACGAGGGAAGTCCCTAGGAGCTGATTTTTTTAAAAATTTATTTATTTTTTTATGGCTGCGCTAGGTCATGGTTGCTTTGCGAGGGCTTTCTCTGGTTGCAGTGAGCAGGGACTTAACTCTTTGTTGCCGTGCACAAGCTTCTCATTGTGGTGGCTTCTCTTGTTGCAGAGCACAAACTCTAGGCGCAGGGGCTTCAGTACTTGTGATACACAGGCTTAGTATTTGCAGCTCCCAGGCTCTAGAAACTGATATGGGCTTAGTTGCTCTGCAGCATGTGGAATCTTCCCAGACCAGGGACTGAATCCTTGTCTCCTTCTTTGGTAGGCAGATTCTTATCCTCTGCACCACCAGGGAAATCCCAGGAGCTGATTTTATGAGTCCAGTTCTTGTTTGTATCTCCTCAAAGCACTAAAATCCTTCATAGTGTTGACTGCTCCTCATGACCAGCAGAAACCTGCCTTAAAAAAAAATATGCTTGATTGCCTATATCTCCCCTTCACCAAAATCTCATATATACTGACCTCCCCACAACTACCTCTTTGGAGCAGTTTCTCAGAGTTATCTGAAATGCAGTCCTCATTTTGCCCCAGATAAATTTAACTTGCAACTCTTATGTTGTGCCTTTTTTTTTGTTGGTCAACACCAAAAGGGCAAAGGATCAAGAAGAGCTAAGACAATTTGGAAGAATGTGGTGAGAGTATTTTCCTTTAAGTTACTGAGACATCATAAAACTGTAGACGTTACAAGTGAATTTTGCAGAGGGATGAATTTCTGAGGTCTCCATTTGTATACGGGAACTTGAATTTAATGGCAGAGGCACTATGGATTATAGGGAAAGGTAAACTATTCAATAAATGTGCTGGGACCAGTGGCTCTCTGTGGAGAAAAATAAAATCCTTACCTCACATCACACACAAAATAAGTCTCATTTAGATTAAAACCCAACTGTGGAAGAAAAGCATAAAAACAAAGATTATTTTTATGGAGTAGAGATAGATTTCTGAAACAAAACAAAAAGCTCCTATGAACTATTGAGGAAAATTGAATTGTTGCTGTGTCCAGCTCTTTGTGGCCCTGTGGACTATGGCCTGCCAGGGTCCTCCATCCATGGGATTTCCCATGCAAGAACACTGGAATGAGTTGCCATTTCCTTCTCCAAGGGATCTTCCTGACCCAGGGATCAAGCTTGCAACTCCTGCATTGGCTGGTGGATACTTTACCACTGAGCCACAAGGGAAGCCCATAGAGGAAAATTAGACAACATTAAAATTCAGTCAGTTCAGTTCGTTTGCTCAGTTGTGTCTGACTCTCATGGACTGCAGCACACCAGTTTTCCCTGTCCATCACCAACTCCCAGAGCTTGCTCAAACTCATGTCTATCAAGTCGGCAATGCCATCCAACCATCTCATCCTCTGTTGCCATAAAAATCAAAACCTTGCAAATACTAAAACACATCACAACCAAAGTGAAAAGACAAGCTAATAGACTGAGTGAAGATATCTGCCATGTAATAATAATTAGTGCCCAGAATACATACCAAGAAATAAAAAACAAATAACACAGTAGAAAATTGCTGTTTGGATAAAAATCAGTGACTCACAGAGAAAGAACTGAGTATTCATAAACTAATGGATAGATGCTCAACTGGTAATCAGAGAAATGCCCACTAAAACAAAACAAGATTTATAATGGTCATGCTGAAAAAGA
This sequence comes from Cervus elaphus, assembly GCF_910594005.1. Taxonomy (NCBI): domain Eukaryota; kingdom Metazoa; phylum Chordata; class Mammalia; order Artiodactyla; family Cervidae; genus Cervus; species Cervus elaphus. The sequence continues at coordinate 88,775,177 of NC_057825.1, forward strand.
AAAAAAATAATCAACTTTGATAGGTCAAGAGCTGGAGAGCAGCTGGTAAATGGAAACTCTCCCACATTGCTGGTAGGAATATAAATTGTTTCAACTGTTTTGAAGAATAATTGGTCAAAGTCTTGCGGGAGATGAATTATGACTTACGACCCAGAAATTTCACTCTAGTAGTGTATCCTTTTGAAAAACTCACAGTAGTGCTCAAGTCAATGTGAGTAAAAATGGCCACTGCAGTTCCTTTGTTAAGAGGAAAAGTGGAAACAACCTAAATGACCTTCAGTAGGTAGATGCTACTTGTTTGTTTTTAATCTCTCTTTCTTTCTGGATCTGGTGGGGTGAGTGTGGTTAGAGGGCCCCAGGACTGGGATCAACACCGGCAAGAAGCACAAACAGGGCCAGTGCTTCTATGAGGAACATGTACAGATGCCTCTGAAGCTGGTTCTAAAAGTGGGAGGGAACAAGGCCACCGGCAGGTCAGCACACAAAAGCATAACAGCTTTATTAAGTGAGATATAATTCACATACCACAGAACTCACCTGTCTAAAGTGTTCACAAGCTGGAAACAAGATTGCTGGGAGAAATATCAAAAACCTCAGATATGCAGATGACACCACCCTTTTGGCAGAAAGTGAAGAGGAACTGAAGAGCCTCTTGATGAAAGTGCAAGAAGAGAGTGAAAAAGTTGGCTTAAAGCTCAACATTCAGAAAACTAAGATCATGGCATCTGGTCCCATCACTTCATAGCAAATAGATGGGGAAACAATGGAAACAGTGACAGACTTTATTTTCTTGGGCTCCAAAATCCCTGCAGATGGTGACTGCAGCCATGAAATTAAAAGACACTTGTTCCTTAGAAGAAAAGCTATGATAAACCTAGACAGCATATTAAAAAACAGAGACATTACTTTCCCAACAAAGGTCTGTCTAGTCAAAGCTATGGTTTTTTCCAGTAGTTGTGTATGGATGTGAGAGCTGAGCACCGAAGAATTAATGCTTTTGAACTGTGGTGTTGGAGAAGACTCTTGAGAGTCCCTTGGACTGCAAGGAGATCAAGCCAGTCAATCCTAAAGGAAATCTAGAATAATCACAACCAGCCCATACAAGCACTATAGGATAATTTAGAATTAATGTGTAATATGCTTTACAATAACAGATACCATTTATTACAAAGACGTGAAGACACTGTCGTACTTAGGTGAGCAAACTCTAAGCCTAAACCAAACTCAGATTCTGAATCAGTGCATAATCTTTATGGCAGACTCACAAAAGACTAGAGAGTGAAAAGGTGAATCAGCTACCTTGCAGAGAGGGAAGGACCATGGCTGCCAGGTAAGGGAGGAAGCAAATCTTTGAAGACTGATGCAAAAGTCTTCAAAATTTCCATGCAGGGACGTAAAAAGAAAGAAATGTGCTTAAAGATAAATATAAAGCAGTAGTTCTGAGGGAGAACAAGGGCCCCTATGAGGCAGACTGGCCCCACTGTTAGATATAGAGGAAAGTTGACCGGAAGGTCAGTTGAGGTGGAAAGACCACATGGCTAACTACACAGAGACTTCTCCATCCTGAGGAGCCAGAGCTAGGAGAACCAGGCCATTGTTCTGTGAGTCTGGGGATGACAGCTCAATGGCTTTGGTCTGGTGTGAATATGGATAAAGAGGCAAACTGAACCCCAAGGCACCACCGTTTTGAGGCTGTGAGTCATGCCCAAGGGCATATTGTCCTGGAATCACAATGGGAAAAGATAGGACCTAGTATTTCCAGTTTGCAGACCGAGAAAGGGAAACTAGGAGAGGTTCAGTGACTTGCTCCTTAAAATTGTCCCAAGTGTTCAAGCTGGGAGTGAGTGGTTCCCGAACATGTGTGACTTCAGTCACAGGAGGCCTGAAGGGAAAAGTGTGTAGAAATCAAAGGGTTCCAATGGAAGGCGTGAAGGATTTGTTTCACTAAAAGATGTCTGTCTTCGTTTAATTAGTTAACTCATTCTAGGGAGGAGGCTTCAGTGTAATTCTCCTTTTTATAGAAAGGTCAGCCGGGTGGGTCAGGCAGCTGAGGAATGCATGCTTTTTTGTGAGTTCAGGCTTCCTGATTCATGGGGTGAGATTTAGCTTTCTTATGGCCTCTCTGAGCAGGATGAGCTCATTGGTGGTGACAAGAGCAGTTCTCTGTCCTTCTTTCTTTTTTTCCAAATGCTGGGAGAAGTGGGATGTGAGCTCTCAAATGTCACAGAAGCTTACAAAATGCTGACTCCCGAATGCCAGGCATAACTGGGGTTGGCTCAGAACGTGGAGATAGGGCAATACCATCATCTGCTAAGAATTCATTGTGAGGCAGCTTGCCTGGGACACAATGGCAAGCCTGAAACAGGAGGCATAGATGTGGGGTGGGGTGGGGGCAGGCAACCTGGGGTGTGTCTTTGAAAACACAGCCTTCTGGGGGGTGGGGTAGGAGTGGGGAGAGGAGCGGGGCAGGATTGGTCAACGGGCAGATTGTATGTGGGTTTAGGGCACCAAGAAGCAGGGACACAAGAAACCCTGATGGAATAAAGCAAAACAAAACATACACCCAGACAAAGAAAGGGAGGGGGGAGCACTTGTTTCAAAAGATTTGATATTCATTGCTTTAAAAAAGCACTGAAGTAGTCATGGGAAAATTCAGAACTTTGTCTAGAATCACAAATGGTGGGTGGGCACCATGACCTTTGCAGAGTTTAGCTTAGGAGGTCTTCTGGGTTGGATGGTGCCAGACTCCCTTGTGGGCAGAAGGGCAGTGATAGCCTGATGGACATGCCTGAGCCCCTGAGTAGAACCCTGACTCTTTCCCAAAGGGCTCTAGAGGGTGAGCAGTTTAGGTGCGATTAGAGGCTATTTTATTTGCGTCTTTATTCTTTGTGTATTCTCCAAATTTTCTCCTGCGTATATGTATATTTGAAAACAATTTTGTTAAAGTAAGATCACACAATATGTTAATGAGTTTTTCCTGAGCATAATTACGATTTATAGTAAGAGTAAACTAAGTACCTTTGACCATCGCTACTTTTGGAATGTTTTTTTCTCTGCATTCACACACAAATATATAGAAACACACAGACGACAATCAGATTATTTCCTGTAGCTTTTAAAAAAACTAAAATGACATTGGACTGTACCTTTCTTTCTTCAACTTGCATTTTTCACTCAACAGCACGCCTTCTTGGGTATTATGACACATTGATCTTTTTCACTCTTCTAACTGCAGCATGCTAGTTTGTAGTATGGCTTTATTAGATTGATTTAGCTGTTCCCTTTTTCATAGACATTTAGGTTGTTTTTGATTTTGCACTACTGCAAGCAATGCTTAATCAACATCTTTGATCCCAGATAGCTGGACATGTCTACAAAGGTCTTCCCAGGGCAGATAGAGAGGAACAGTGGGTCCTAAGATTTTAAATTTTAATAAATACTGGCAACTTGCCCTCAATAGGAGCTGTAATAATTGACGTGCCCATAGCAGTATGAAAGAATTCATTTCCCACAACTTTGTTAACACTTGATCATAAGGAAAAATATTGCCAGTCTAATGAATGTGATGTTTCATTGGTTTTCTTTGGCGTTTCCCTGATTTCAAGGGAGGCTATTTTTATTTATGTATTCATCCTTTCCTGTATCTAAATTTTTCCTCAGGAAACACATGCTACTTTCATAATATTGAAAGGAGTTCTGTTTTTCTTATTCTCCTCCTCCTCCTCCTCGTTGTTGTTATTAAAAGAGTCATAAGCCATATAGATGACTCTTTGCTCTGACGGCTTAAGTCAAATGCCCATCTCTGGCACCATCAGTGTTAGGAGGCAGGAGAGCCTATTGCTGTGGGGAGGTGAGTGGGTTCCTCTGATTGGCTTGCACGGCACTCCTGCAGCTGGGGACGGGCTCAACCTCAAGTCCTTGTGGCCATGGCTGAGCAGAGGAGGGGTCTGTTTGTGCCAGGACCCTTCAGTCCTGATATTCTCTGACTCTAAGGGGTACTGAAATTCTGTTCATTTAATCCATGATCTTTTTGTTGGAAAGAACAGAGATCTACTCAAGCCAGATTAAGTGATAAATTGGATTTATTTGGGAGTTGGGGAGGAAGCAGGTGGTATCTCCCAGAACACAGGGCAGGTATTAGAGCTGGGCTATTGTTTTGTTTCCAGGCAAATTACTTTTAGAGACTGAGATTGTCTTGGCCAATATTTTATTTTATTTATTTATTTTTGGCTGCATCCAGTCTTAGTTGCAGCATGCAGGGTTGGCAGCAGGATTGACCCTTGTGGCACATAGCCTCTCTAGTTGTGGCTCACAGGCTTAGTTGCCCTGCTGCATGTGGGATCTTAGTTTCCCAGCCAGGGCTCAAACCCGCATCCCCTCCACTGAAAGGTGGACTCTACTCCTGGACCACCAGGGAAGCCCCCCAATATTTTATTTAACACAGATTCACTGTAGGAATTATAATAACTTTACAAGCCAATAGCATACAGGATAATGTTGCTTAATAAGCCAATAAAGAAACATCCTTCAAACCAATGATAGATTAACCACACTGTTGTTCCTGGCAAGGGGAAATGAAAGGAATAAAGTCCAAATTTAGTTCAAGGTGTACCTTCCTATCATTTGGTTCTCAGGAGAGGTGGCTCATCCTAGGGGTCCCCAGCCCCCGTTAGGAACCGGCCTGCACAGCAGGAGGTGAGCGGCAGGCAAGTTACTGAGGTTTCGTCTGTATTTACAGCCACCCTCTATCACTCCCATTACCTCCTGAGCTCCACCTCTGGCCAGATCAACAGTGGCATAATACGTAATTTGCTTCAGTCATCCTGTAACTCTGCCCGCACGCCCCTCCACCCCCATCTGTGGAAAAATTGTCTACCCATAGTGAAGGACAGGAAAGCCTGGTATGCTGCAGTTCTTGTGGTCACAAAGACCTGGACACAACTTAGTGGTTGAACAACAGTGTCAGGAAGAATACACCTTTCCGTTCCCTTCCTCCTACCCTGGGCCCAAAACCCCAATTCTGGAAATCTAAACTTAAGTTGTTTTCTTTTTTTTTTTGCAAAAAGATGTTTTATAAGTCATATATATGATACTGATAACTTGAAATGGGCAAAATGCCTTGTACTCAAAGGATGGCTAAATAAAATATGTACATTCAATAGTCAAAGTTATGGTTTTTCCAGTAGTCATGTATGGATGTAAGAGTTGGACCATAAAGATGGCTGGGCGCCGAAAAATTGATGCTTTCAAAATGTGATGCTGGAAAAGACACTTGAGAGTCCCTTGGACAGCAAGGAGATCCAATCAGTCCATGCTAAAGGAAATCAACCCTGAATATTCATTGGAAAGATTGATGCTGAAGTCAAAGCCCCAATATCGTGGTCACCTGATGTGAAGAGCCGACTCATTGGAAAAGACCCTGATGCTGGGAAAGATTGAGGACAGGATGAGAAAGGGGGGACAGAATATGAGATGGTTGGAGGGCATCACTGACTCAATGGACATGAGTTTGAACATACTCGGAGAGATAGTGAAAGACAGGGAAAGACAGGGAAGCTTGATGTGCTGCAGTCCATGGGGTTGGAAACAACTGAGCAGCCAAACAACAACAAATTCTATGGCATATTGTGTTGAAGTTCATTAAAATTTAGAAAAAACAAGGGACATGTACAGTATGATATAATAATAGTAAGTGAAAAATAGATATATTTGTGCATAAAGTATGATCACAGCTATATATATAAACCAAAATGTCATATGTATATATAGATATGGTAGTCTGCTTGTCATTTGACAATAGGTGCTTCTCTCTCTCCTCTTTTTCTGTATTTTAAAATTTAAAAAAACACACATAGATTTTATAAAAGGAAAAACCTAAAACTTTATTTGAAAGGAGACAGCTTGGGCCTCTTGAGCCCTGCGCCATGTGATTTATGGTTTTTCTCAGTAATGTCTAAAAACCATCACTGCTAGACTCTGAGTCCTGGGAAGAAGTTAACTACCTGATGGCCAGAGTGCTGTGAAAATTCCAAGAACTGGCCTCAAGGAGATGGAAACAAACCAACCCTGGAACTGTACTCAAAACTATGTACTCAAAACAATCAAGATGATGCTGGTCAGACCACCACATGACCAACTTCAAGATGACTGTCAGAGCTGACTGTGCTGATTCTGAATGTAGCCCATCCCTCTGTCTATAAAAGCTCTTGCCCACTGATTACCAGTGAGGGTGAGTATGTCTTTGGACAGGTGTCCACCCCCTTCGTTCCCACCCCGGTTGCCGGCATTGAAAATAAAGCAAACTTTCCTTTCCACCAATCTTGTCTCTCTACTGGCTTTTGAGCAGCGAGCAGCTAGACCCCACTTTCGGTTATATTTTGACTCAGTTCCTGCACCCACCACTTTGCCAGCATCCAAGGAGCAGGGGCCTCCGGGCTGAGGAGCTCAGTTGTCCATCTGGATTGACAGCAGCAGCGTTGCCCCATCCAGTTCTTCACTACAGAGACGTGTCTTCTCTGACCCACGGTTGTGTGTCTCTGCAGCTGGACTGAGGATTTGCTAAAACCAGAACATTTTCTTCTGAGAGAGCTGAGGACGTGTATGTGTGTGTGTGAGAGAGAGAGAGACAGAGACAGAGAGGAAGAAAAAGAGAAAATAAAATTCTGAGCTTAATAAATCTACTGAGAAGGGGAGTCCAACCTGCCTAACATCCCCTGGTACCTGTCTGTGCTGCCTCCTCATTTGATCATTGAACACCCTGAACTTTCCAGATTTCAGCTCTTTTCTCCTTTACCCAATTCTATCCTGCCAGAGGAGGCTGCCCTCATCCAAGTGGCACAGTGTATCCCTTACAGCACTCATATTCTTCAGACTCTGGCCCAACCCACTTATCACTGAGATCTTCAATCTCCAGGGGCTGCAAGTGGCTTCTCACATCCCCAGAGCTCTTAAACACAGCAATGAGCTTCCCCTATTACCTCTTCACTTTGCTCGGAGATTCAGACATCAGCAGAATCAGTACATAATGACTGAAACTCGGGGGTGATAAAAGCCAGGAAGAGGTACAGGCTGCCATGGAAGCACTCTGGGACTTGATGAATCAGTGGAGGACTGCTAGGGAAGGCCTCAGTGAAAAAGTAAGAGTGAAGGGGGTGAGTATGAGTTAGGCAGCTGATGTGAGGTGGGTGCAGTGGTCGGGACTTTAATTTGAGTTCCAATCTCTTGGACATCTAGCTTTGGAGTGGGGCCAGGGGTTCTGCATTTCTAACGGGCTTCCACATGTTACCTGAGTTGCCGGTGTCAGGACCTCATTTTGAGTAGCGAGGTTCTGTGCCAGTGATTCTCAACCTCGGCTGCCTGTTGAAATTATCTGGGAGGTTTGAAAAATACTGATGCCTGGGGCTACCTCCAGAGATTTGGATTTGCTTGGTCTTGGATGCGGCCTAGGCATTCAGGTTAAATGAAACAAAACAAAAAACATCCTCCCCTGGGGAATTCTGATCTACCATCAGAGTTGAAAATCCTTGATCTAGGAAGAGCTAATAGTATGAGCATTGCTATTAGGTGCTCAGACTCTCAGTTATGTCCAACTCTTTGTGATCCCATGGACTGAAGCCTGCTAGTCTCCTCTGTCTATGGAATTTTTCTGGCAAGAATACTGGAGTAGGTTGCCATTTCTCCCTCCAGGGGATCTTCCTGACCCAGGGATTGAACCCGTGCCATTTTGCTTCTGCATTGACAGGTGGATTCTTTACCACTAGCACCATCTGGAAACCAATGAGTATTGCTACTACCACCCAGGACTGGCTCAAATTGACTGACAAGAGCCAGTTCCTAAATTCTCAGGAATTTTGTGAACTGGTTATTATACACAGGCATTATTAAACAGCAACTTATATATATTTACATTAATAAATTATATGATTATAATAAGCACAAACACATCACTTACTTATTTTCCTATATTTTTGTTATACCATGCTTTTGAGGGTATTTACTTTTGCTTTTCTGTATGGTGGAAATACTACATAAAAGTATACTACTGAAAATCTTTCCAACTCATTGTGTAGTGACTTAATGTTAGTAACTTGAAAACTGGCTAAGGTGTTGGTGTTTATTTGGTGTTAATATTTATCTCACAGAAACTAGCAAAGGCTGCAGATCAGGGCCTGCTTTATATTATTTTTTAATTTTTTAAAATGAAAAAAAAAATTTGTTGACTAGGCTAAAGTGACGGAGGAAATATTAATAATTGAGATGAAACTTACATGTGTAGCGTATCTGTGGCTGTTACATTGTGAATAGAACAACAACAACAAAAATCCTTCTAGTATTATAATGAGAAAGTCAACTATAAATGAAATATCATCCAACACTCAGAACTATACTCATCTGATAATTGCAACCTTACGCTGGCTATCCATACAAGAGGTTGCTAAAACTCAGTGAAAGCTTTCTTGACTTGTTGATTAATTGGCTACACGGAGTTTACAGTAAAGAGTATTGTATATTTTATTACTATTTGTAAATTGTGTACTACCCGTCCTTTCTATCAGTAAAATGTATATGTAAGCAGGCCACCTCATTCAATCTGGTTATTGAACATTAACCACTACCACACTGAGTTGGAGAAAGGTAGGGAAGATAGCCAGGTCTTGGAGATGTCCTTTTGGATTCCTGGCCACAGTTAACATGAGGCCTCCAGCACCCAGCAAGGCAAAGCTGCAGCCTTCCTTTTGGGTTCTTGCATTTCCTTAATCTCCTTCTCCTCCCTCTTTCTACTTGGAACCTTTTAAGTTCATCTGGTTCCCATGGTATGTCTCTGACTGCCTCAAACTCAGAATCTCCCCATTTCTGCCCCATTCCTTTGGGTTGCTAAATCTCCCTAAGAGACTGCCTGGGATTCCCTGGGAGAACCCAAAGCGGCAACTTGTTCAGCACCCCAGCTCCTAGTTTGTCTGGGTGAAAGGATTCAGTTCAGTTCAGTTCAGTCGCTCAGTCATGTCTGACTCTTTGGGACCCCATGGACTGCAGCACGCCAGGCCTCCCTGTCCGTCACCAACTCCCAGATCTTACTCAAACTCATGTCCATTGAGTCGGTGATGCCATCCAACCATCTCATCCTCCATCATCCCTTTTCCTCCAGCCCTCAATCTTTCCCAGCATCAGGGTCTTTTCAAATGAGTCAGCTCTTCGCATCATGTGGCCAAAGTATTGGAGTTTCAGCTTCAACATCAGTCCTTCCAATGAACACCCAGGACTGATCTCCTTTATTTTTGATTGTTTGTTTGTTTTCACACAGTTTTTTCAGAAGTTTAGAAGTTAAAATGTGGGCATCCCCCCGCCGCCCCAAATTATCCCATGCCACTTTCCAACATACAGATTATCACCCTCCTATTCTCATTACCCATGCTTACCACATACTCTTGCAAAACACATGGGGTCAAGACCCCAACTATTTGGTAATCCAAAGAAACTACATAGTTATGCAAAAGACTCTCACTTCTTTTCACCAGCAAACCATGAATGAAAGAATAAGGGGCAAACACATAATCTTCATCCAGAGTTAATATTTCCCTAAAATTCTTTTTCCCTTCCTCTAAGTCATTAAAACCCAAAGCAGTTTCATTTAACTACTATCACTTTGATATTCCTTTTTTTTTTTTTTCCCTGTATGGCTAAGCTAGGACATGGAGAAGGCAATGGCAACCCACTCCAGTACTCTTGCCTGGGAAATCCCATGGATGGAGGAGCCTAATAGGCTACAGTCCATGCGGTCGCAAAGAGTAGGACACGACTGAGCGACTTCACTTTCACTTCTCACTCTCATGCATTGGAGAAGGAAATGGTAACCCACTACAGTATTCTTACCGGGAGAATCCCAGGGACGGGAGCCTGGTGGGCTGCCGTCTATGGGGTCACACAGAGTCGGACACGACTGACGTGACTTAGCAGCAGCAGCAGGACATACTTTCCTTTCATAGCTGATGTTTACAACCTCAAGACTGGCAGGAAGCAGTCTCCCAGTTGTGACTTGGCCACGACACTCTGCAAAACACAAAATTACCGCATAGATGCAAATGATGCTTTAAGTGTCATCAAAATTTTTTAAAGCAATAATGCATTAACATGAAGCCTCCACATTTTTCTGATGCAGCAAAAGTTCTCTAAAGGTGGTGGCATCTGTGAAAGAAAAGGCACTTCGTGTTAAAATTCAGAGCGTCTCTCTTCAGAGACCACCCCAGCAGAGAGGCCGGGACAGCCCAGGCCTGCAGGTGACCCTTTAGGGTGGAGAGGACCATCCCCCAGGAAGGCATCTGCAAAAGAAAAATTTGTAATCATGATTCCAAGGCAAAATTGTTCCTTAAAGTTGGGAGAGGAGAAACACTGAGAATACAAATACTGTCGCACTAGGGACTGAGGAGTGAACTGTATAAGGATCTGCAGGCTGGCTCTGTACTGTGTACTGGGCTGGTTCCCTCACCACTTGCAAGGAGGTCCTGGAGACAGAACAGGAGCAGCACCTTAGCCAAGAGGGTTCCAGGCCGCCTGCTTCCGCCCAGGCTCCCCCTGCTGTGTTCCCAGGAAGGAGCTGAGGTACTGTTGGCAGCACTTGTGGGTATTGCTGGTCCATGGAAATATCCAAAGGGATTTTCTGATACAGTTGTGAAGAGAAGGTGAGGATTTTCCATGTGATCTGAGACTCCTTGGTGATGCCCAGCAGCCTTTGGGCCTTCTAAGAGCAACGATGGATCAAGCTGGCCTCCTCCATCAACACTCAGAAAAGCATCAGGAGTATTTTAGATGGGCAGGAGCAAATAAATCAAAACGGATTGAGGGTTCTTTATCCTAGTACCATAAATAAAGTGCACCGTGATTGGAGTCTATAAAAAGCCACTTGCCAGAGGCTGAGGTCTGGGGAGAAACCACCATAACCACCCACTCAGAATGGCGGATTATTTCCTTCAGCCAGAACGCTGGCTGCTGATGCTCTTTATTGCTTTATTTCCTTTAGTACTACAAACTTCTGGCCGTAAAGAAAAAAAAAATACTTGGTGGGCTTGACAGGAAGCATGTAACAGAAACACAGAAATGGCTGATAATAAGTTTATGTTACAGTCTTAAAGTTGGATGATGGTTGTTTTTCCCCCTTTGTTCTGATGAACTTAGGAAAATTTGAGGTTTTTTTTAAAACATCAGATTGACTCATGATTCTTATAAAGAAGCAGGACAGCCGTTCATGCCCAACACAGTAGAAACGGTTGTCTTTGTTCTACTGGTCATCAGATGTGTAATGGAAGAGAATCCACTTACTATCACCATGTTCACCATGTTGGTGGGTTCCATAAATTTCCTGGAAACTCTTTTCAAAAGAGTATGTGAGAAGAAAACCATGATGCTGTACAAAAAACTCGATTTAGGATCCCATTTCAAGGAAAACTATTTTGCTGCTTTCATGTAGGAAGGTATCTTCCCCCGGTGCAGTCAGGCCCTCAAAGTGCTTGTAGGTGTAATTGATGAAGACCCAGTCTTTGCTCTTGTAGTCTGTCTCAGGGTGATTACTTGTTGCCACTATTGGCTTAAGAATATCAGATTCTGGAAACTCATTGAAGTTTGAGGTATCATCAATGCTTTTGATTTCAATAGATAGTGCAGCAGGTCTCTCTCTCTGATATGTTCCCAGTCAACACCTTCAAAAAAAGAATTGTTTTTGATTTCCTCAACTCCAGGGGCTCCAATTCTATGTTCCCATTCACAGCAGAATCTCAGAATTAGATCCTTGGCTTTCACAGAAATAGGAACTTCTAGAGGAAAAGTCAAAGTTTCTTTCCAGTTCATCACCTTCTTATATGTCTCTTGAGGGGTCTCAGAACAGAAAGGTGGGTAGCCAATGAGCATTTCATACATGATCACCCCCAGCAACCACCAATCACAGAGCTTCTTGTACCTGGTCTGCATGAACAACTCAGGAGCAATGTAGTCAGGAGTGCCTACTGTGAAGAAGGCTAGCTGATGTCTATTTCTTTTCCAGGTTTCTGCTTTCCTTTTGGAATTCATGTTCTGAAAAGTGAAATCACTGGGGAGGCTGTGGTTCAGGTTCCTATGAAATTCTGTCCTATGTGCTTTTTTCAGTACTATGCAAAGGCCAAAGTCAGAAAGCTTCACGTGGCCCTTGCAGTCCAGGAGAAGGTTGTCTGGTTTGATGTCTCTGTGGATGAATCCAAGTTGGTGAGTAGAGTCTATGGCTAACACTGTTTCTGCTATATAAAACTGAGTCTCCTGTCAGCGTGTCTTTTTTCATCAACAGGGTCATCATGTCCCCTCCAGGCAGGAACTCCATGATTAGTTAGAGGTTTAGCTTATCCTGAAAACTATAGAACATTTTCACAACCCACAAACTGTCTGCCTCCACTAGAATTTCGCGCTCCACATGAATGTGGCCAACCTGCTCTTTTTCAAGCATATCTGCTTGACGAAGTATTTTCATTGCACACACATGGCCCGTATCTTTCTTCTGAACAAGCTGCACCTCACCAAAGTCTCCTCTGCCTATTACTTTTAAGGACTCAAAATCTTCCAGTCCAAGTCTTGCTCTCTTCAAACGAAGAAACTCTGTTTCCTTCCGAGCATGTGCTGACCTCCGGAGTCATTTCTCTTCATCCTTGAGGCCTTCTTCTTCCATCACTTTTTCTCACTTCTTTTGTCTCATTTCTCGTTCTTCATGTTGAGCAATAAGGTTGCTATAAAAATTCTCCAGCATCACGTTGGTCATTGTCACCCTTTCCTTTGTGTGACTACTCATGGAAGAGCAAGGTGTTGAGCCTGTCATTGCCATGGCCAGCATCAGGGTCTTTTCCAATGGCTCGGCTCTTCACACCAGGTAGTCAAAGTATTGGAGCTTCAGCATCAATTCTTCCAGTGAATATTCAGGACTGATTTCCTTTAGGATGGACTGGTTTGATCTCCTTGCTGTCTAAGGGACCCTTAAGAGTCATCTTCATCCAGCACCACAATTCAAAAGCATCAGTTCTTTGGCACTCAGCCTTCTTTATGGTCCAACTGTCACATCAGTACATGACTACTGGAAAAGCCATAGCTTTGCTATATAGGCCTTTGTTGGCAAAGTGATGTTTCTGCTTTTTAATGCACTGTCTAGGTTTGTCATAGCTTTCCTTCCAAAAAGCAAGTGTCTTTTAATTTTGAAAGTTTTCTTAAGGTTTTCCTCTTGATACGTAGCAGCTTTTAACATTGTTTTGGAGATTGAATGTAGCCAGAGCCCAGGGCTGAGGGGAGAGGCAGGGTTGGGGGCAGCGAACAGCCGCAGACGCCCGGCTGGGCCAGCGGTCTCGACGTGAGGAACGGTGAAACCCCTGCAGCAGCTGCCAGCCGACAGGAGGAGGGGAGGGGGTGCGTTAGGGATTCTGAAATAGGGGTCCGCGGGGCGGTTGCGGGTGTGAAGACGACAGGAAGCGCCCCAACTGCCGGAAAAGACAGCAAGCGCAGGGGCTGACCCTGCCCAGTCCCCCGCAGCAGAGACGGGCTGGTACAGCCACCAGGGCGCCCTGATGTTCTTTAGGATGGACTGGTTGGATCTCTTTGCAGTCCAAGGAATCCTCAAGAGTCTTCTCCAACACTACAGTTCAAAAGCATCAATTCTTTGGTGCTCAGCTTTCTTTAAGTCCAATTCTCACATCCATACATGACTACTGGAAAAACCATAACCTTGACAAGATGGACCTTTGTTGGCAAAGTAATGTCTCTGCTTTTTAATATGTTGTCTAGGTTGGTCATAATTTTTCTTCCAGGGAACAAGAGTCTTAATTTCATGGCTACAGTCACCATCTGTAGTGATTTTGGAGCCCCCAAAATAAAGTCTGTCACTGTTTCCACTGTTTCCCCATCTATTTCCCACGAAGGGATGAGACCAGATGCCATGATCTTAGTTTTCTGAATGTTGAGCTTTAAGCCAACTTTTTCACTCTCCTCTTTCACTTTCATCAAGAGGCTCTTTAGTTCTTCTTCACTTTCTGCCATAAGGGTGGTGTCATCTGCATATCTGAGGTTATTGATATTTCTCCCTGCAATCTTGATTTCAGCTTGTGCTTCATCCAGCCCAGCATTTCTCATGATGTACTCTGCATATAAGTTAAATAAACAGGGTGACAATATACAGCCTTGACGTACTCCTTTCCAGATTTGAAACGAGTCTGTTGTTCTGTGTCCGGTTCTAACTGTTGCTTCTTGACCTATACACAGATTTCTCAAGAGGCAGGTCAAGTGATCTGGTATTCCCATCTCTTTAAGAATTTTCCACAGTTTGTGGTGATTCACATAGTCAAAGACTTTGGCATAGTCAATGAAGCAGAAATGGGTGAAAGGATTAAGCATCTTATTTTCCTCAAGAGAGTTTAACTTCCTGGTATATAACAGATTGTGATTACAATAGTAGTAGCTAATATTTACTATGTTTTTATTACTAATGGTAGCTGATGTTTTTGAGGAGTTACTCTGGGCAACGTGCTCTGTTAGGAGCTTGACATGTGTTGCCTCTGATGCTCACCACCATCTGTGAAATCATTTTACAGAAGAGGAAATTAAAGCTCATAGAAATTTAGTAGCTGAGGGTCCTATCGACTAGGACTTGGATTCGAATCCAAGGTCTGTGTGACTTCAAAGACAGTTACTGAAAACTACTATTTTATGCTTGGCATGCTCTCTAGTCTTCTCTACAATGTAAGAGAAAAATTCAATAGCTAACATTTTTATAGAGCATTACTTCTCTTCCCCAAGAAAGAAGGCAAACTGGGCTGCTTGAACAGGTCTTAGAAGGTTCATTGAAAATGTAATTAGACTATTTTCTGGGAAATAGTCTCTTTTGACCGAGCAGGTTATTTGATGAAACAAAGCTAACCTCCCTGATCTTTTCCTGTCAGACTGATTCCCAGGAGCAAACTAACAGCAATGGGGACTGACAGCTTCGAGGTCTCCCTCTGAATCTCTTCCTCTTTGTTCAGCTCTAGCCTTGCCTCACCTTGTACTATTTCAAAATATTCTATACTTGAGCCAAGTTACTTTGCACACAACTTTGCATGTATGTCCCAGGGCATTGTGAAACCAGGAATAGATAGAGGATGCCTAAACTCTTAACCGATTATGTTAATAATAAAAAATTACTTGAAGAAGTGGGTGGTGGTGAAGATGTGTGTGTGCATGCTAAGTTGCTTCAGTTGTGTCTGACTCTCTGTGACCCTACAGAGTATAGCCTGCCGGCTCCTCTGTCCATGAGATTCTCCAAGCAAGAATACTGGAGTGGGTTGCCATGCCCTCCTCCAGGGCATCTTCCCGACCAAGGGATCAAACCTGCTTCTCTTACAGTGGGTTCTTTACCACTAGCACCACCTGGGAAGCCCAGGGGTGAAGATAATGGAAGATAATGCCCTTCTGAGCCCTTCCTTTCTTCCTTCCTTCCACCCGTCCATCTTGCCTTCCTGCTTTCATAGCAGGAAATCCGGGATAGGTGGTCTTGCCACGCTTGGTGATTAATGAGTGGGAGTGGGCTTGTCAAGGGATAGTTTAGTGAGTCTGACTTCAGGACGCAAGGAAGGGTCCATGAAACCAAGGAAGGATCAGCAGATGGGACTGGCAGGCTGGGCTTGGGGAATAGTGCACGCTGGGGCAAGGGAGAAAACTTGGGATGGGCATTTGGGCCTAGCATCTTGGCTCTAGGTGACAGCAGAGGCTTGGGGTAATAAACAACCCCAAGACTGAGTATCTTAAGATAACAGTTTATTATTTCTGATGATTTGTGAGTTGCTAGACAGTTCTTCTTTGATCTCACCTGGGATCACTAAGGCAATAAACAGTCAGAGGGCATCTTTACAGTAGCTGGAAGGGCCGAGTTGGTCTCATTCACAGTGACAGTGGGTGCTGGCTGTCAGCTGGGGTGCCTCCTTTCTCCATGTAGCCTCTCATCCAGGAGTAAACTCTACTAACTGGAGGACATCATTTCATGAGAGCAAAGTAGGAAGCTGCAAGGTCGTTTAAAGCCTAGGCTCTGAAACTTACATAGCATCACTTCTTCCACATTCTGTTGACCATACCTTGTTGCAAGGACTGCCCGGGTTCAAGTGGATGGAGACAGAGAGTCCATCTCTTAATGGGAGGAGAGATAACATCCCGTTGCAAAGAGGGCTTGGGCCTTTACTGAAAAAACTGACCACAAAGATCAAAGTAAGTATGTGGGAGCCTGGGGTCAGAAGACAGTGTGTCTGCGCTAGTGATATCATCTCTGTTTAATTCCCATTGACATGAACCTGATAGTGGTCTCAGACTGCCTGCTTGAAATCCAAATTCCCTGCTTCAGCTTTGTGCCTGGTGAGAAGGTGAGATGGAGTAGACCAGATGAAAGGACAGGTTTTCCTCAAGCGGGTGGAGCTCCCTGCCTGCCTGTCCCCAGGGTGGCAGGCTGAACCTCACTGCACTCCAGCCTCAGGCCCTTCCCACACAGAGCTGCTCTCTGGCCAAGCTTACAATCCAAGAGCAGTGGGAGCTTCCCAGACAAGATGAACCCCTCTTAGCAATAGGCAGCTGTTGTCCTGGAAGAAAAAAGGGGAGGCCCTCCTGGGCCCCAGTGCCCACTGGAAAGCCTACCATTGTTTGGGGGTGTCTGAGCTTTACATGCTTCAGGGGAATTCAAGTCTGGTGTAGTCAGAGGGAGTGTAGAACTGGGGACAAGGTGACCACCAGGCAGCCTGGAATTTCACAAATTGCCCTTGGCCTGCCTTCACACCACATGGAGGGGTAACTGGGCAGAGCTTTCTCCAACCAGGACTGTACTTTTGGCAACTGAGCAGTGACAGGACAAGGGAAGTCTCAACCAGCTGCTGCTGATACGGGTCTGTAAACTCCCGCTCTCATTAAGGCAAAGAGAGATGGGGCCCTCCTGCCCCTCCCACTCCAAGCTTACTGCTCCCAGGCCAGCAGCACTCACAATGAGCCCATGGCCACTTCTCCAGTTTGCTCTGCACAGGACATTTAATCTATTTTAGACTAGAGGTGATAGAGCTCAGGACCCTGTTCCTTCCCCAGCAAACATGACCCAGCTCTGTCAGTTCTGGCTCCAGAGAAGTTTTAAGCAAACGTTACTCTCCTGGTCCCACCCCCTGTTTCCTCGGGGGACTGCCAGACCCCACCCTGTAGCCCCTTCAGCACCAGAGCCAATCCCAGGTAGCTCTCCTCCAGGGGACTAGAAGGATTACTCCTTTCAGGCTGGGCCAAATGGCATTTCCTGTTTCAAAGAAGAGAGGCTTACTGTGGAGAGGTCTGTAGCAGCTTTGGCACCTGCCAGGGGAAGAGGTAAATATAAAGTAAGTCACGGAATGCAGCTTGAATTTCTCTTGAAATGCAAACGAGGCTTAAAAATTCTAGGGATGTGCTTCTGGGCACAGCTAGCATCTTGAGATGGGCTGAACCAGAAGATGCTGGGGGGTGAAAAGGGCGTGGGTTTGGTATGGATGGGTCCACCTATGCACAGGACGCAGATATCCACGGAGAGTGGATGCATATGAAGAAAGGTTTTCAGAATCTTTGAGGGTCACTGACTGCCCTTTTCCTTGTTCCTGGACTTTTCATCTCCCAAACCTGCCAGCAGAAGCTCACTGGGCTGCCCCGACCTTATAGGAGCAGAATGATGAGCACTCGGTTAGCTAAGCTCTTGCTCCCAGGCTTTGGCTGGCACAACCCAGGATCCAGGTGTCAGCCCTTGCCTGAGAAGACTGGTTCTCCTAGCTCAAGGCTCATGTTGGTTCCTTCTAGGGTGTCTGCTCATGCAGTTTCCCTCTTTCAACACTACTCATTTAAATCGGTCCCTTTAACAGAGGCAGTTGCGGTGCCCAGAGCCTAGATCTCCCCTTGCTGGGGGATGAAGGGTGACTGGGTGGGAGAGAGAGGCTGACCGTGCCAGCGAGGGCAGAAAGTGAGATGACTGATGAATCAGGGTCTGCTCAGAGTCGGAACAACTTGGCAGCTAGAAGGGTCTTTGAGGGAGAGGGTGGGAAATGGAGTAGGAGTAGGAGATGGTGAAGAGAACCCAGGCTGTCGGCCTCAAATCTGTCTGACAGGAGAAGGAGGATGTGCATGGGGGAGGAAGGTAGTGTGAGGTGGGCAGTGCGGAGGTGGGAATGACTGAGATGCAGGATGGTGCCAAGCCCACAGCTGGGATGGAGACCCTGAATTTTGGGGGCTGTGACCTGGTGATCTGGCTCCTGCCTTTCTTTCCAGCCACACACCTGGTTATTTGGCCATTTGCCTCTTACACTTCAGCCATACAGAGCTGCAGGGTCCACAAGTTTGGTCTTTTTCTTCCAGGCAAGTGCTCAAGCTATATCCTTGTCTTTGAAAGTTCTTGTCTTTTTCTGGGAGTGGAAGAACCATTTGTCTTGATTCAGCTTAAATGTCTGCAACTCCAAAAGCCTTTTGCCAGATAAAGTCCTGAGTGTCTTCCTCCGCAATCCCCAGCCCCCTTCGGTACCTCTCAGTTATAGCAATTTTCATTTTGTTGTATAATTCTGTGCCTGTGCAGATTTCTCACTGGACTATAAGCTCCCTGAGTCAGATGAATTCATCTGATTACTTGTTTGAGCATTAAACTTCATCTTTTATGTGGCTTGTCTTTTTGGGTCAGTGACTGACATCTGTTAAGCCCAAAGTTTTGGAATGTTGTTCTGGTTTGTGTGATTCTGGAAAGTTCTGGAATGAAGTCCTGGTAGGGCTTTCAATTTAAAAAAAGGTCCTGGTACTATCTCTGACGGGACAGGTAATAAGCATTCACTAAACCAACTAATGAGCATCTTGGTGGAGATTAAAGGCTGGGTAGGTATTTTTCTAGCCTATACATATAATTTAAATTTAAATCTTTATTTATTTTACACTGATTTGTCTAGAAGCTGTTTTCTTAGGTGCAAACACTGAGCCATGCATATTTTCACCGCAAAAAGGAAATATAAAATATCCACGAAATGCAAGAAGCCCTTCAGCTCCCGGCAAGATGTCAGTTCCACATCCTCTGGGAAGGCCTTTGGTCACTTACAGTCGTGCAGGTGCTGTTTGTTTCCTAATCCCTGCTCTACCTGTTTCTCCATGTCTTAGGTCTTGTTTTGAGTATAGAACATCTTTTATTCTTTCCTCTTCAAAGATTTTCTTTGGGCTATGAAAGCAATTCACGTTAACTGTAAAAATGTGCCAAGCACAGAATGATATAAAGATGCAGAAACCAAAAATCCCTACTTATACTCAGTACCGACTGGCAATCACTATTTTGTCTTGTTTCTTTCCATTTGATCTCCTTTATATTTTTGACACATATATTGTATATGTTATTTTTCAGTATTTTTCAACATTTTTCAATATTCAATTTTTAATATTGTATCTTGTTTTCTTCATCTGACACTATTTCTTAAGCAATTTTTTGGTCATTTAAGCAAAAAACTTTGTAAACAGAATTATTTTTATTTATTTCTTTTTTACTTTATTGAGGTAAAATACATAGCTTATATATATTATATAAATATAATATATAGTTGATGTATATATATGTCACAGGTATACAATATAATGATTTGTATTTTTTAAAGGTTTTATTCCATTTATAGATATTATAAAATATTGACTGTATTTCCTTGTAGCTTGTTAATTTTACACTAATAGCACCTCTTAACCCCCTACCCCATCTTGCCCCTCCTCTCTTCCCTCTCTCTATTGGTAACCACTGGTTTGTTTTTTATGAGTTTTTGTTATATTTTTTGTTATATTCTTCTTTTTTCTTATATTCACTAGTTTGTTTTATTTTTTAGATTCCACATATAAGTGATATCATACAGTATTTTTCTTTCTCTGTCTGACTTATTTCACTTAGAAGTCCATCTTTATTGCTGCAAGTGGAAAATTTTCATTCTTCTTTATGGCTCAGTAGTATTCCATTGTATATGTATGTGTGTGTATTTGTGTGTGTATCACATCTTCTCTATCCATTCATCTGTTGATGGACACTTAGTTTGCTTCCATATCTTGGCGATTGTAAATAACGTTATTATGAACATTGGAATGCATATATATTTTCAAATTAGTGTTTTTGTTTGTCTTGAATATATACTCAGGAGTGGAATTGCTGGGTCATATGGTAGTTCTGTTTTTAGAACTTTGAGAATAAATCTAATTTTTAATGGCTGACTTTCTATTTTGCATGCTATTGTTGTTGTTCAGTTGCTCAGTCATGTCTGACTCTTTGTGACCTCATGGACTACAGCACACCAGGCTACCCTGTCCTTCACCATCTCCTGGAACTTTCTCAAACTCATGTCCATTGAGTCAGTGATGCCATGGTTGCTTCTCATCCTCTGTCATCCCCTTTTCCTCCTGCCTTCAATATTTCCCAGCATCAGGGTCTTTTCTAATAAGTTGGCTCTTTGCATCATGTACTCAAAGTATTGAAGCTTCAGGTTCAGCATCAGTCCTTCCAGTGGATATTCAGACTTGATTTCCTTTAGGAGTGACTGGTTTGATCTCCTTACAGTCCAAGGGACTCTTCAGAGTATTCTCCAACACCACAGTTCAAAAGCATCCATTCTTCCTCACTCAGCCTTCTTTATGGTCCAACTCTCACATCTATACATGACTACTGGAAAAACCATAACTTTGACTATACAGACTTTTGTCAGCAAAGTAATATCTCTGCTTTTTAATATGCTGTCTAGGTTTGTCATAGCTTTTCTTCCAAGGAGCAAGCATCTTTTAATTTCTTGGCAGCAGTTACCATCTGCAGTGATTTGGGCTTCCCTGGTAGCTCAGCTGGTAAAAATTCGCCTGCAATGCAGGAGACCTCAGTTCGACTCCTTGGTCAGGAAGATACCCCAGAGAAGGCATAGGCCCACCCCAGTTTTCTTGGGCTTCCCTGGTGGCTCAGACAGTGAAGAATTCACCTGCAATATGGGAGACCTGGGTTCAATCCCTGGGTTGGGAAGATCCCCTGGAGGAGGGCATGGCAACCCACTCCAGTATTCTTGCCTGAAGAATCCCCATGGACAGAGGAGCCTGGTAGGCTACAGTTCATGGGATCGCAAAGAGTCAGATATGACTGAGCGACTAAACACAGCAACTAAACACATATGTGTGTCTATTTTGCATATAGCTAATGAATAATTTTTCAAAGGTAAACTTATGACTTTAATACAAATATAAAGTGAACATGTGTCAAAGATTTCATTTAAATCACTAATGAATGAGGGAACAAGTAAGATGCTACACTTGGTTCAAAAGGGAATTTAAAGAACTATACCATAGCGAATGCTGAAATAAATTTATGAATAGATATAAAACTGGCCTGTCTAGAAGGCAGTAATCAGTTGCATTCCACTGGATTCAATTTGTTTGCATTTCTGTGGATACAGGGAATTTGCATTATTATCAGTTTCTACAATTTACATAGTTGTTGCTCAGTCACTCAGTCGCATCTGACTCTTTTTGACCCTATGGACTGTAGCCCACCAATTGTACAATAGGTCAAAGACAATGAAATGCAATTATAATCAAGTAGTCCTTTCTGGTCATTTGGAAGTCTTCTACGATTTTCCCTGTGAGGTGTAATAGGATTTTTTTTTCATTTATTTTTATTAGTTGGAGACTAATTACAATATTGTAGTGGGTTTTGTCATACACTGACATGAATCAGCCATGGATTTACATGTATTCCCCATCCCAATCCCCCTTCCCACCTCCCTCTCTACCCAATCCCTCTGAGTCTTCCCAGTGCACCAGGCCGGAGCACTTGTCTCATGCATCCAACCTGGGCTGGTGATCTGGTTCACTTTAGATAATATACATGTTTCGACGCTGTTCTCTCGAAACATCCCACCCTCACCTTCTCCCACAGAGTCCAAAAGTCTGTTCTGTACATCTGTGTCTCTTTTTCTGTTTTGCATATAGGGTTATCATTACCATCTTTCTAAATCCCATATATATGTGTTAGTATGCTGTAATGTTCTTTATCTTTCTGGCTTACTTCACTCTGTATAATGGGCTCCAGTTTCATCCATCTCATTAGAACTGATTCAAATGAATTCTTTTTAATGGCTGAGTAATATTCCATGGTGTATATGTACCACAGCTTCCTTATCCATTCATCTGCTGATGGGCATCTAGGTTGCTTCCATGTCCTGGCAATTATAAACAGTGCTTCGATGAACATTGGGGTGCACATGTCTCTTTCAGATCTGGTTTCCTCGGTGTGTATGCCCAGGAGTGGGATTGCTGGGTCACATGGCAGTTCTATTTCCAGTTTTTTAAGAAATCTCCATACTGTTCTCCATAGCGGCTGTACTAGTTAATAGGATTTTACTTAGCCGTTAGGAGTGTGTGTGTAGTGCACCTGTGTGAACATGTGTGCCATGCGATGCCCGGATATCTCCTTGGTTGAGAGAGATGCAGCAAATTGCTGAAGATCTGGGGCTCACAGGTCCTCATTTGTAGAGTAAGGATAGCTTATATGGTTTCTTAAAACCTTTCCTGAAGTTCTGATGTCCACAACTTCTCTAATTACCTAGAGGCAAATGTCCACACAGGACACTTAGCTATTTCTTTGCCTAGCTCTACTCATCCTTCCTTTTAGCAAGATCATACAGGTAAAATGTTTGATTCTAAGTTCTCATATTAAAGATGTATTTAATAGATGCTGAGATTAAAAAAATACCTTGAATTGAGGGGTAGCAAACATCCACTGGGTCATTGAAAAATCAAGAGAGTTCCAGAAAAACATCTACTTCTGCTTTATTGATATGCCAAAGTCTTTGACTGTGTGTGTGGATCACAACAAACTGTGGAAAATTCTGAAAGAGATGGGAATACCAGACCACCTGACCTGCCTCCTGAGAAATCTGTATGCATAAAAAAAAAAAAAGAAAGAAATCTGTATGCAGGTCAAGAAGGAACAGTGAGAACTGAACATGGAACAACAGACTGGTTTCAAATTGGGAAAGGAGTATGCCAAGGCTGTATATTGTCACCCTGTTTATTTAACTTATATGCAGAAAGTACATCATGAGAAATGCTGGGTTGGATGAAGCCTGAGCTGGAATCAAGATTGCCGGGAGAAATATCAATAGCCTCAGATATACAGATGACACCACCCTTATGGCAGAAAGTGAAGAAGAACTAAAGAGCCTTTTGATGAAAGTGAAAGAGGAGAGTAAAAATGTTGGCTTAAAGCTCAATATTGAGAAAACTAAGATCATGGCATCTGGTCCCATCCCTTCATGGTAAATAGATGGGAAACAATGGAAACAGTGACAGACTTTGTTTTTTGGGGCTCCAAAATCACTACAGATGGTGAATGTAGCCATGAAATTAAAAGACACTCCTTGGAAGAAAAGTATGACCAACCTAGACAGCGTATTAAAAAGCAGAGACATTACTTTGCCAACAGAGGTCCATCTAGTCAAAGCTGTAGTTTTTCCAGTAGTCACATATTGATATGAGAGTTGGACTATAAAGAAATCTGAGAGCCAAAGAATTGATGCTTTTGAACTGTGATGTTGGGACTCTTGAGAGTCCCTTGAACAGCAAGGAGATCCAAGTAGTCCATCCTAAGGAAAATCAGTCCTGAGTATTCATTGGAAGGACTGATGTTGAAGCTGAAGCTCCAATACTTTGGCCATCTAATTTGAAGAACTGACTCATTTGAAAAGACCCTGATGCTGGGAAAGATTGAAGGTGGGAGGAGAAGGGGATGACAGAGGATGAGATGGTTGGATGGTATCACCGACTCCATGGACATGAGTTTGAGTAAGCTCTAGGAGTTGGTGATGGACAGGGAGGTCTGGCGTGCTGCGGTCCATGGGGTTGCAAAGAGTCAGACACAACTGATCGACTGAACTGAACTGAACTGAAAGCATTGTCATAGGTGAATGGCTATTGTTTTATGTCTTGGTACATAAAATAATAGTGATTGATGGTGCTTTCAAATTGATGAAATATAGTACTACCTTTACAGAAAGGAAAAAGAAGCATTATAAAAGTAAACAGATCACTAGATGAATTCACATTTCAAAAACATGAAAAAAAATCTAAACCAAGACAACAAACAAAAGCTCAGATCCTTAGAATTGAGAAAATAGAACATTCGCCTTTGGTTAGTGGATGAAGAAAGAACTAGAACATGAACTTCCATCAACCTACTGGGTAATCCAAATAAAGCAAAACAAACAACAATCCAAAACTTTATTATTTTTTCCTGATTGCAAATATGGAATAGTGTTTGGTCATAAAAAGGATTAAGCTACAATGTGGATGAACCTACAAAACTTGCTGAGTGAAAGAAGCCGACACAAAAGGTCACATATTGTATGATTCAATTCATAGTTAATTTAAATCCAGAAAACAGATGAGTGATTGCCAAGAGCTGGGAGGAATGGTGAATGAAAAGTGCCTGCTTAATAAATGTGAGATTTCCTTTAGGGATAATGAAAATGTTTTGGAACTAGATAGTTGTGATGCCCTACACTGTGAATATTAAATGCTACTAAGTTGTATGATTCAGTTCAGTTCAGTCGCTCAGTCATGTTTGACTCTTTGCGACCCCATGGATTGCAGCACACCAGGCCTCCCTGTTCATCACCACCTCCCAGAGTTTATAAAATGGTTAAAATAATAAATTTCATGCTATGTGTATTTTGCTACAATAAAAATGTAAAAAAAAAATCACTGCCATCAGAGTAATACTTGTTGAAAAAATTTTTTAAAACATCTGAGTTGTAAAATAGAGAAAACGGAAATTGTATTGGTAAATTTTTTAAAACAATTTAATTTATTTATTTAGTTTTGGCTGTGCTGGGTCTTTATTGTTGCACAGGCTTTTCTTTAGTTGCGGCAAGCAGGGGGCTACTCTCTAGTTGCAGGGTGCAGGCTTCTCATTGCAGTGTCTTCTCTTGTTGCAGAGCATGGGCTCTAGGGCGAGTGGGCTTCAGCATCTGTGGCTCATGGGTTCAGTAGTTGCAGCTCCTGGGCTCTAGAGCACAGACTCAATGATTGTGCTCTATTGTGGCCCTCGGGCTTCGTTGCTCTGAGGCAGATGGGACCTTCCCATTTCAGGGATTGAATCCTTGTCTCCTGCATTAGTAGGTGGGTTCTTTACCACTGAGCCACAAGGGAAGCCCAGTACTTTTTTTTTCCTCAGTATTGAGTTTCTTGGTGATTGCAGCTGGCAAATTACCGTTTGTTGCTTTTTGTCTTACTGAATCCCAGGACTTAAAAGTGAGGCCCGCAGTGAACCAGACACCTGAAGTTCTTCCCCGCTGCTGTTATGGAGCCACTCCCATCCTTGCAATGGTTCCTGTGGATCCACTCAATGAGATGGGCAATCAGTCTTGTGGCCTTTACCAGTGTTTCTAGTGCAGGCCCCAGAAGTCTCCGAGGTGGATAACTCCAACTTCCCGAGCCTGGGCCATCACTTCAAGTCCTTTTCCCATTTCCTTACATCTCCACACATGTACATGAGAGCACAGAGGCATTCACAATTCAGGGATAAAGACAAGAGCCCATACAACTCCCCCATGAGGGCCTCAGGTGCAGTGAGAGGAGATCCTGCCCTTGCATGATGAGAAGTTGCCAGGAGATACCTCAGAGAAGATGCTCTGAGGGTTGAGGGAGAGAAGACAAAGTTTCTCAGGGGCTGAGGCCTGCAAGGTGTTTAGAAATTATACACACAAAATTCTATTTTCTGAGAACTGTTGCTTAAACCTTCTCTGCATTTCTACCACAGGAGCCATAGTTCTTGCTTCTGGACCATTTTGAACAAGTGGGAAGTGGGGATGGAGAGATAGTTCCAGAGACAGAGAAGGGTGGGCTGAAGACTAGAGGCAAGAGAGAGATTGGTATGTGGGAAGAGCTGAAAGGATTTCAGCTGGGTTGGTATTAGAGTTTGTGAGGGTCTCAGGGTGAGAGGTGGGCTGAAGGGTCTGAGCATGGAAGAGCTTCAAGGTTTGGCTACTATATCCTAAGACCAAAGTGAGCCATTTTGATGCCTTATTTTCTTTCCTGGACACAAGAACATTTAAGAAGGGGTTTGTGGCTCAGCTGGTAAAGAATCCACCTGCAATGCGGGAGACCTGGGTTCAATCCCTGGTTTGGGAAGATCCCTTGGAGAAAGGAAAGGCTACCTACTCCAGTATTCTGGCCTGGAGAATTCCATGGACTGTATAGTCCATGGGGTCATAAACAGTCAGACATGACTAAGCAACTTTCACTTTCACTTTCTTCCCTAAAGGCCACCTGTGTCTATATTGACAGTTGTTCCAGTGTAAAATCTCTTCTCGGTAAGTTGTTGGAGGCTCCTCCCTCTCCCAGCAACCTCCTGTCAAGCAGGGAATGGAGTTCATCCTACCACTGCTCAGTCTTCATAGGCAGAAGCCGTACCCGCGCTAGTCTTTCTCCCCAATTACTTTTCTATCAGAGAACATGTGGCTCTTCCCACTTCAGTACCCCAAGTTAGACACTTTACCAAGCAGTCAGTCCCCTGCCTTGGGTTATAAATCAGGCTGTAGCCCCCCTGGCAGTTGGGCAAATGCCAGGGGCCGAGATTCTTGCTGTGGTTCAATGTCTAGACTTTGGTTTAGCCGCTGGTTTGGGTTTGTATTTCAACCACCCCTTCCTTGGGATTCCGGGGGTTTGGAGTTTATCTGGTTCTCTTTCTCTAGAGACTACTCTTCCTGGAGGTGGGAAAGGGCTGTCATCTGTTGGCTTACTCAAGGAGGGGATCAGTGCAGGTTCAAAGGGTTCCATTTATGGACTTTCCAGCACTCTCTCTGATTTAGCTCCATATTTATTCCTCATTCTGTGGTACAAGGTGCCTCCCAAGGTGCTCTCTGAGCATCTGGAGTTCTGCTTAGAAAAGATCTTGATTCTAATTGGTACTCTTCCTTCAGATACTCATGTTTCTTCTTGGCCTCAGCAGTTTTTTCTTCTACTTACTCTGTTATTACCTAGGTTATAGGTGGCTCTTAATTTCATCAGAATTGGAGTTTGTCTTTCATTCTCATTGTTTGCAGGTGATTTCTGGAGGAAGGAATGCCTTTAGTCCACTAACTTAAATCTGAAAGTCTTCTAAGCTTTACATTTTATGTAGTTAAAGATGTTCATTTTTTTCCTTATTGCAGTGGTTCTCAATCTGGCTGTGTATGAGAATCACAGGGAAGCTCTAAAAAAGTACCATTGCCTTAGCCTTGTCATAGATTAATTCAGATTAATTCCACTCCTGGGAGTAAGCCAGGGCCCCAGATAATTCTGAGGCACAGATTGGGCTGAGGCTTAAGATTTCTACCATAAGGTTCTTCACACCATCATTTTCTTTTTTAGAGAGACTTTTCTACAGCTAAGGTTTATAAATCTCCTCTATCTTTTCTCCCTCAGGTGTATTCTTTTGTACCCAGGATTCTCCAGAGAAAAAGAGTGACTAGAATGACTAGAATGGAATAACAGAGAGAAAGAGAGGGAGAGAGAAGGGGGTTTATTATAAGGAGTTGCTCACATGATTATGGGGGCTGGTGAATCCAAAGTCTTTAGCACCAGTGTTCCAGTTTGAGTTTGAAGGCTGACAGACTTCTGTAGAGCCAGTTCCAGTTCAAAGATCTGTTGGGCAAGAGAATTCCTTCTTACGTGGGGGAGGGTCAACCATTCAGTTCTATTCAGGTCTTCAACCTGATTGGATATGACCTGTGCACATTAGGGAGAGCAATCTGCTTTACTCAGCCTGCCAATTTAAATGTCAATCTTACTCCAAAACACCCTCACAGTAAAACCAACGATAATGTTTGTAGACTTCTCTGGCAGTCCAGTGGATAAGAATCCGCCTGCCAACGCAGGGGACACAGGTTTGATCCCTGGTCTGGGAAGATCTCACAAGCTCCAGAGCAACTAAGCCCATATGCCACAACTACTGAGCCCACACTTTAGAGGCCTTGGGCTGAAACTATTGATCCTATGAACTACAACTGCTGAAGCCTGCATACCTAGACCTCATGCTCCGTAGCAAGAGAAGTCACTGCAGTGAGAAACCTACCAACGGCAGTTAGAGTGTAGCCCTGACTTGCTGCCACTAGAGAAAGCCTGTGTGCAACAACAAAGACCCAGCACAGTAAAAAAGAAAAAAAAACAAAAAGAATAATGTTGTCCAAATATCTGGGCACCTCATGGCCTAGTCAAGTTGACACATAAAATTAACCATCATGGTGGGTATGTTTGTTTGTTTGTTTTCCATTTAGTCCTTTAGTCTTTCTGGAATTGATTTTGATATATGGTGTAAGGTCCTTACCAAAATCTAAATTGATTTATTTTGCAAATAGCCAGCCAATTATCCCGGCACTTTTTATTGATAATTGCTTTCCATTTCCATTGATTTGTGTTTCAGTTTTGTTTAGTTTTACCTCGGCAGATGCTCTTCCTTTTAAACATCTTGTGTTTCTTTTATATAAGATTTTTCTAGGCTGTTTCACCTGACATCATGCTCCATACCTTGAAGAAAAAGATAAATTCTCCCTCTACAGAAAAGAAAAACAAACCAAAAAGACCTCACAAATTTCATCTCTGGCAGGGCACCACTCTGCTTAGACACTCCATCCACATGATGTAATGTCATTAGTTAACTTGGCTTTGTGTGTTCCAGAGAAGCAAGTTTCCTATGGGTTGGGTTTTGGTAGTCACATCATGGAAGAAGGGTGTCTGAGTGGTGATAGGGTTTGGCCCGGGAAAGCAAGTAGTGGGAGTCTAGGAGGAACATTCCAAAAATGTGGGACGTAAATTTGATGGTGAAAAGAGTAGCTTAGTTGGGGATCAGGAAAATTACCTACCAGGTTACTTGCTGCCTTCATTTCTGGATCTGGGAAATGGGTCTTACTTCTCTGACTCTCTCCTCATGGCACATGGGAAATTGGGAAAACATATGCAATGTGCTCAAAATTCTTTAAAGAGGAGCCAAAGAAGACTACAAGGCATTTATTCATTAAGTACAAAAGTCTTTCAACTCCCACTCTACCCCCCTCACCTGGAGACCTTGGTTATAAAGAAATAAAGTAATGACTGTGTTGCAACATGTTTTTCATCTGGTCTGTTTCTTGTTCTGCTGGAGTAAGAGGCATGGACGTTTAGGCTTCCAGCTGAAGGCATTGATTGGGAGGGGTTCTCCCAGAGTTGGCCCACTTGAAAACCAGGTAATCTGAGCTGGAGGAAAAAGGCACCCCCCTCCCCCAGCTGGTTAGCACACAAAACACAAAGCTTTTAACTCAGATCAGAGAGTTTGGTTGTTGGTCCTTCTGTGTGAGCCGAGGGGCTGGAGTCAGTTGAGTTTGGTTGAGAAGGGAACGGCAGGAATGTGCTCACTTTTCCTAGAGTGAAGAATTTGTTGGAGTGGGGTTCGGGGGGAGGCAAGGAAATTGGCAAAAATGGGAAAGGAGGAACTGGAGAAGAGTGAAGTGTGCTAAGAATGTACTTGAAATTTATCAGAAGCAGAGGCCTCCTTTCATGAAATCCTGGCTGTTGGGGTTGGTTGATGTGTTTTTTTCCAAACTCTAACCTCCCATGATTCAGGACTGTGGCTTTAGTAATTATCCAAGTACTACTCTGCCCTTGTGTGTAAATGGCCAATTACCTCAAACTGTCAAAAGGGCCCAGAAGGCTCGAACAAGGATCAGTTCACCACAGTCAGGGAATGAACTGACCCAATTTTAAAAAGTTCCAGGCATAGAGCTGGAGAAAGCATGGCTTTGTGTGGGTATATGAAGTGTGGAGGAGTAATGGAGTCTTTTATTTAAAAAAAAAAAAAAAAGCAATATCGAGAAAAAATTCACATACATATAATTTACCTGTTTACTGGTGTACATTCACTGGTCTTTATATACACACAGTTGTAAAACCATCATCACAGTGAATTTAGAACAGTTTATAAGCTCAAAAAGAAATCCATATCCTTTAGCAACCCAGACCACCAGGCTCCTCTGTCCATGGGATTTCTTAGACAACAATATTGGACTGGGTTCCCATTTTCTTCTTCAGGGGATCCTCCTGGCCCAGGGATTGAATCCACCTCTTCAGTGGATTCTTTACTCGGAGTCACAGGGGAAGCTTTCGTATGAATGGAGTCTTGTAATACATGGTCTTTTGTGATGGACTTCTCTCATTTAGCATAATGTTTTAAAGGTTCATCTATGTTGTAGCGTGTATCAGTATTTAATTTGTTTTATGGTTGAATAATATTCTGTTGTATGTGGATGCTACCTTTTTGTTTACCCATTCATCAGTTTACAGACATATGGGTTGTTTTTACCTTTTGACTGTTATGAATAAGACTGCCATAAACATCAGTGTACAAGTTCCTATGTGGACTTATGTTTTTAATTCTCTTGAGTACATATCCAGAAGTAAAATTGATGAGTCATATGGTAAGTGGTAATCTTCTTGAGAAACAACCAAACTTTCTTCCACAGAGGCTGCATCATTTTATATTCCTACCAGTGATACACAAGAATTTCAATTTCCCCACATCCTAACAATGCTTGTGGTTTTCCATTTTTTTGATTATAGCTATCATGTGAGTATGAAGTGTTATCTCATTGTAACTGAATTTGCATTTTCTTAATGACCAATTGATTTAATTTTCTCATAAGGTGTGGGGTAGCAGTTTCTCTTTGTTCTTTTGCTTATGTTACCCAGCATCATTTGATGAAAAGACTGTTCTTTCCCCATTGAATGGTCTTGGGGTCTTGGCCTTGTTGAAAATCAGTTGACCATAATTGATTATGTATGTATGGGCTCTTTTCTGGGACTCTTAATTTTATTCCATCAATCTGTATGTTTATCTTTGTGCTAGTATCACACTGTCTTGATTACGTTCAGTTCAGTTCAGTTACTCAGTCGTGTCTGACTCTTTGCAACCCCATGTACTGCAGCACGCCAGGCTTCCCTGTCCATCACTAACTCCCGGAGCTTGCTCAAACTCAAGTCCATCGAGTCAGTGATGCCATCCAACCATCTCATCCTCTGTCGTCCCCTTCTCCTCCTGTCTTCAATCTTTCCCAGCGTCAGGGTCTTTCCCAATGGGTCAGTTCTTCACATCAGGAGGCCAAAGTATTGGAGTTTTAGCTTCAGCATCAGTCCTTCCAACGAATATGTTGATTTGCAGTAAATATTGAAATGGGGATGTGTGAGTCCTCCTTTGTTCTTTTTCAGGATTGTTCTGGCTATTCTGATTCCATAAAACTCCATATGACTTTTACAATTATCTGGTCAGTTTCTTTAAAGGAGCTAGCAGGGATTCTGATAGGTTTTTTGTTGAATCTGTAGATCAATTTGGGGAGTTTTGCCTTTTTACCAATGTTAAGTCTACCAATCCATAGACCAGGGACTGAGCCCATGTCCCCTGCATTGGCAGAAGGATTCTTAACCACTGAACCACCAGGGAAGTCCCAAGTTTTGCATTCTTTTGTTAAATTTATTCCTAAATTTTATTCTTTTTACACTTATAAATGGGAGTATTTTCTTAATTCAATTTTCATATTATTCATTGCAAGTGTGAAGAAACACAATTCATTTTTGTACCTCTTATATCTTGCAACCTCGCTGCACTTATTGGTTCTTATAGTTTTTAGCGAATTTATTAGGATTTTCTATACAAGAGATCATCTGTGAATAGATAGTTTTATTTCTTCTTTTCCAATCTGGAGGACTTTTATGTGTTTTCCTTACCCAGTTATCCTGAGGAATGATGCCTTAAAAGTCTCAGTTCAGTTCAGTAGCTCAGTCATGTCCAACTCTATGCAACCCCATGGACTGCAGCATGCCAGGCCTCCCTGTCCATCACAAACTCCCAGAGTTTACTCAAACTCATGTCCATTGAGTTGGTGATGCCATCCAACCTTCTTATCCTCCGTCGACCCCTTCTCCTGCCTTCCATCTTGCCCAGCATCAGGGTCTTTTCCAATGAGTTGGTTCTTCGCATCAGGTGGCCAAAGTATTGGAGTTTCAGCTTCAGCATCAGCCCCTCCAGTGAATATTCAGGACGGATCTCCTTTAGGATGGACTGGTTGGATCTCCTTGCTGTTCAAGGGACTCTCAAGAGTCTTCTCCAACACCACAGTTCAAAAGCATCAATTCTTCAGCACTCAGCTTTCTTTACAGTCCAACAGTCATGTCCATACATGACCACTGGAAAAACCATAGCTTTGACTAGACGGACCTTTGTTGGCAAAGTAATGTCTCTGCTTTTTAATATGCTGTCTAGGTTGGTCATAATTTTTCTTCCAAGGAGAAAGTCTTAAAAGTCTAGAAACATCAAAATGTACTGGAACAACCTCTGGAAAGAAACTCAGAAGTTTACCCAGTATACGGTCAGAGTCCTTCTGAGTGATCACATATGCATCCATTTATCTAAAATGAAGAAAGAAAGAAAAGAGAAAAAAATTATTCAGAGAGAACATTCATTGTGTCCTAAAGTCTAATAAGAATGCTCTTCTCCTTCTCTCAAACTAATACATTTTTTTTTCAGTGGACACTCATCCAGGACTTCTTTTTGGCATGCTGTTTCCAGGAAGGAAGCACATTAGTGCTAGAACAGGATTAGTCAGTACTGAGCAGAAGGCTTACAGGCAGATAGACAAGCCAAATTGATAATTATATGCCCATGAAAACAACACAGTCTATGGAAGGGATGTAGAGAGAGTTATGGGAACAGAGAAGAGGAAACAATTGGGGGAGGAAAAGGAGAAACAACTTCCAGTCCAGAGAGCAGACTGGATTGAGACATCTTGAAAAGCAGATGGGGGCCCCAAACATACTTCAAGCACATGTCAAAGCCCCAAGTGGCCCTTGATCACAGACCAATTCCCTAGTGATTTCTCTTTTCTTATTTGGCTACTGTGCAAGTTGGAGTGTGTAGACCCCTCAGCAGAAGTCCCCAGAAGACTGTGGATAACTGGTTCAAAATCTGGAAACTGAAACTGGCAGAGCTGAAAGTCTATCCTAGGTCTTAAAATTTTAACTCCAGTGTCTTATCTAGTCAATAATAGACCATAATATCTCCCACACATTTTAAACCTTTGGTTTTAGAGGTTTAACAGAACCTCTTTGAAGACTGCTCCTGTTTAGAAGACTGTATACTGAGAGGGTGATCAACCATTTCGGTTTGTTTGGGACTGAGGGGTTTTCCAGGATGCAGAACTTTCCTTGCTAAAATTGGGATCATCTCAAACTGGGATGGCTGGTCACCCAACAATCTGACATTGTGGTGGGACATTTGGGACCTGTTCAGCTGGCTGAAGTAAAGCGGACACCTGTGACTTCCTAAGGCAGGATTTGAATTGAGGCCTTTTGTCCTGAGTGGGGCAGAGCTCTGGAGAACAAAGTCACATGACAGACAGCCCTGGGGAAGAAGGTTGCTGGTGAGAGAAGGATAACAAGGATGAGTAACTTCTCTCAAGAGGCCAAGAGGAAGTCATCTTGCTGCTTCCTGGTTGGCCCCAGCTGCCCTTTCTCTGTTTCTCGTCTCTCCAGTCTGATAGGCATTAGCTCTGTGATCTTGGGCAGATCACTCAAATCCTCAGGATTTATGTTCTGAAACAAGCTGGTGAGGTGATAAGGCCCATTCGTATGGCCAACCTTCTGGGACCCACATTTTTAAACTATGAGACACTTAGGGAAATAAGTTCTGTGGAAGGTGGGTGAAGGGTACAGTGGGTTCTGGCTTGATGCCTCATTCTCAAATTCTCCAGGGATGATGGGGCACTCCCTTCCCGAACTGCACCCTTTACAGTAAGTCCCATGAGCCTCTAGGAGAGGGCGGGCTGAGTAAGCCCATCAAACCCACCTGAAAGTCCTGGTCAATGGCTCTGGGGAAGTCGGGGGCTGCGTCCCATCTGACAGGGAGCCTGGTTTTGGTGTGAGGGAGGGTGAATCACCACCCTCTCCTACCTGATCTACCTGCTTACGAAGAGATGAGGAGAGTCTCCCTTATTGACTAATGATAAATTTTAAATGACTCCAAGCTACCTCAAAGGTCGGTCTCTATTCTCCTGAAAGTGCTGATTGCAGAATGATGCCTTCTGGTTTCATAACTGGACAAAATCCACCTCAATGCATGCACATGTTTGTGCTTGCATGAGCACTTGAGAGGGAGAGACAGGGAGGGAGGGAGAAAGTCGTGGCCACAAGAGATTTCTTGAAGTAATAACCAATGGCATAGCAACTCCCTCCCACTCTTTAAAAGTGACTCCATTTTCTGAAAAATCTTTTTCTCTCCTTTTTTCTCCCTCCCTGATTCCATACGCTCTTCCTTGCTACAGGAAGTCTCTATCTGATCCCTTAAGAACTGAGCTTAAGTCTTCCGCCTCCTCAGGCTCACTCAGACATCCAATTTCTCCCTTTTCAGCATTTCTGGCATGGAATACGTGGGCCTGTACTTCCTTTAACACAATCTGAATTGTTTTCTGATTGTTCCAGGGATATTAGTGTCCTCCTCCCAGGACTGTCACTTCCACAAGGGCAGGGCTGGAGCTGTGCTGTCTACCTCTTCTGTATATTCTGGGCACCTGGGCTGGATGCAGCAGGAAGTGCTACCCTGCTAGAAGGTTCTCCTCACCTGCCGCTGGCCAGTTCCAGTACAGGGCTGGGACTTCCCATCTTCATCTCATCTGTGGAGGTTACATTTAAAGCTCTCCCACACCCTGATCTCTTCTTCAATTGGTTATCCTGGCAGGTTGGGTTGATTCATCCTGCCATGTTTATTACTTAAGGCTATTGAGCATCCTTGGAGGAGGGCATGGCAAACCACTCCAGAGTTCTTGCCTGGAGAATCCCCATGGACAGAGGGGCCTGGGGGGCTACAGTCCATAGGGTCGCAAAGAGTCAGACATGACTGAGCGACTAAGCACAGCACAGCACATTGAGTATCAGGGTTGGAGCTTTTCCCTAATTAGGATAATAAAACAGAGTTTGGCCAGTGGGTGGCCTTTCCTTAATGAATGAAAAATGAGCTGTAAGGTCACCCCCAAAGACTGCTTATCTGCCTTGTTCTCTTTTGCAGAACAATTAGCATTCTGTCACTATGAAAGCCACCAGTATCATGGGGATGTCTAATTGTGTTTATGTACAAGAGTGCCTTTTATTCTCTCTTCTGGCGCCAAATTTCATTTTGATTGTATGTGGGGGCGGGGAGTAGAAGCTAACTTTTAAAAAATTAAAGCAATGTGGATATTAATGATTATTATTGACATTCTAGCAGAAAAAACACCTCACATTCAAGAAATAGGGAGTTCACTTCCAACACTCACCTGGGCAGCCTGTGGAGTGGCCTCTGGGAACCCAGCTGCAAGGAGAGGAAGTCCCCTTGGGCATCCCTCCCTCCCACTGAGGATGGGGACCAGTGTGGGACCAGTTACTCAGGACCATTCATTCACTCACGTTTTACTGTGCATCTGCTGAATCTTTGCAAATGAGAGCACAATATTTCCTGCTTATATATTTATGTTTTGTTTCTCACACATGAACTCTGGTTTTTATTCTTTCTTTTTTTAAAAAAAAAATTTATTTATTCATTTTGGCTGCATTCAGTCTTGGTTGCGGTGCTTGGACTCTTCATGGCAGCATGCGGGATCTTCTCTTATAGCTCATAAGCTCCCCTTTGGTTGCGGTTTGAGGGCTTAGTGGCTAGTGCCTGGGGATCACACCCACATCTCCGGCACTGAGAAGTGGATTCTTCATCTCTGGACCACCAGGGAAGTCTCTGAACTCTGGCTTTTCTCCTTTATAAATTCCTATGTACAGTGCACCCAGTTAATCAGCTCTCTTTGGAATTCATTTGCAGCTGGACATTGAGGGTAAAAGCAAAACGCTTTTTACGAAGCAAAAGA
Source organism: Cervus elaphus (assembly GCF_910594005.1). Classification (NCBI taxonomy): domain Eukaryota; kingdom Metazoa; phylum Chordata; class Mammalia; order Artiodactyla; family Cervidae; genus Cervus; species Cervus elaphus. The sequence goes on from NC_057825.1 coordinate 88,811,113, forward strand.
CACTTGAGGTGCCAGGCATGGTGAACCATCTGAACATGTCACTCTTTCCATGAAGGCAGGGCTTGGTGCCAGGCCCATAAAAAGTCCCAGGGACTGGCTAATGCTGACTCATCATCAGGAAGCAAGGGGGCATTAAGCTCTGCTGAGGCACCTTAACAAATGGGAGGGCATCTTGTGTGACTGGCCTGCCCCACCAACTTTGTTAAGGAAAGCCCTGTGACAGCGAGGCAGTGTGAATACAAAAGACATGGGTGGGATTTAGCATTTTGCTTTGTGTCTAGTAGTGTCTAGTCCCTCTGACAAATGTGGGCCAAGGTACAACAAATAATCAAAGTTTCCTCTTATTCATAGCAACTTGCACATTCGTAGGTTCACAAGACCTTATTTGCAGAGGTCAAGTGTGTCCAGGCAAGGTTAGTGGAGCATTTTGATTTTACTTTGCACTCTGTTGTCCCAGTGCCCCAAATATGGGGTATAATTAACAGCATAGCCCCCACTGCTGCTTTTTTTTTTTTTAATCACCATATACTTTGCCCTGAGTGCTATAGTTTCTGTGCTATCTTTATGGCCAGTTTCTTATGGAATCAGAAGACCAACTATTTTCAAGACTGGAAACAGCATTTCTTACCAGTTTGGATTGCTGTTTTGATCTTTGCTTTGGTGGCTTTCCAAACATAGGCAGGCACCAACAGATGCCTGCAGGAAGTGGCTGCAGATGTGGGAAGACTATGAAGAAAGTGTGAAGCCAGAGGAGGGAGGTGCGGCCCCACCCCGGCTTGCCTGCTCTGTGCAGGCTGGCTGTGCTGGCTGCAGCCTGAGCGACTGCAGAGCCCTGCTCGTTTGGGCCCAGGCCAGGGCCACAGCAGAGTCTTCATCTCATTTGTATTTGCCTCTCACTCTGTAACCCCGAAGTTTTGTTCCATGTGAATGGACTAGAGGCAGGAGCCCATTTCTTTCAGAAAGTCTTCTGTTTAATTCTGTATTTGAAGTGGAGATCTGTGGAGATGGGTGAGGGGAGTCTGACAAGAGTGAATGTCTGATAGGAGTGATTCAGAGGAGGAGCTCCTAAAAGGTTGATGTGTGGCTCTTCAGAGAGTCTCTGTCTTTCTCTGGTCGCTGAACTGAGGGTCCTCACCCTCAGCATAGCTTCTAGGTCCAGGTTCTACCAGACTTGCTCAAACCTGGTCTGCAAGAGGAGGAAAATTTGAACAACGCTCCACTTGTATCTTCAGAATAAAATGTTAGTGGGTGGCTGTTATGAATTTTTGTTCATATTATGGAATCATCTCCTCCTCAAATTCAAATGTTGAAGTCATAGCTCCTAATACCTCACAATGAGACTATATTTGGAGACAGGAACTTAAAAGAGGGAATGAAATTTAAGTAAGGTCATTGGGGTGGGTTCTAATCTGATATGACTGGTGTCCTTATAAGAAGAGATTAGGATAAAGGTGCACAGAGAGAGGATCACGGGAAGACATGGGCAGCCATCCACAAGTCAAGGGGAGAGGCCTCAAAAGAAGCCAACCTTCTAACACCTTGATCTCAGACTTCTAGCCTCCAGAACTGTGAGGAAATACATTTCCATTGTTTAAGCCACCCAGTCGGTGGTATTTGTTATGGTGCCCTAGTAAACCAATTCTTTCCGGGTAAAGAATCTGCCTGCCAATGCTGGTGACACAGGTTCAGTCCTTGGCTTGGGGAGATACCCTGGAGAAAGAAATGGCAACCCATTCCAGTATTGTTACCTGGGAATCCCATGGACAGACTACTTGAGACTTGAGACTACTTGTTACTTGAGACTACTTATTACTTGAGACTCCCATGGAGTCTCAAGAGTTGGACTTAGTGACTGAACAACAACAAAGTAATCAAAACACTGGGTCTTGTGCTCCTTATTCTTCTGGCAGCTATGAGCTGTGTTGAATGTCTAGGTGTTCTATGGACATTTTGTGTGTGTGTGTGCAGTTTTTAGTGAGCATTTGAAAGATATTGTCCTTCTCCCCCATCAAGTCTTACCATAGACTTTGTATTTCACTTTTTTATTCCTTGCAATCTTTTCTTCTTGGTTTAGTGGGAAACTCTGGGAATGGGAGTTAGGAGACTGAAGCGCCAGCTCCTGGAAAATGGTGATCAAGTTGTGTGACCTTGTTAGTTTTATGCCGTCTCCTAGGGCCTTGCACTCCTGGCCCATAAAACTGAAGTTGCTCCCAGCTCTGCCAGGCACTAAAAAGAACACACCATTTACCTCACACTGGGAGTGAGCTCTATCTCTTTTCAGGTTGCCCATTTCTTTCATTCATAAAGTGGCTAGAAAATGCATTCTTGCTAATATCTGCTGGGGAGGCCATCGGAATTAGAGTCCATATGTGCTCACAAGTGAACAAGGAAGAATGGTTTTGATTCCAGAGATTAGATCTGAAATTCTAGAGCTGTAAGTTAAATTCTCAGGGCTACCTCTGACTTGCTTTCTTCAATGAGGCAAGTTGATGAATTCCTCTTTGCTTCAACATAGGCAATGGTTGAGGTAAAATCAGATGTTGTTTGAAAATGGGATGACCACGGGGATGAAAATTGTGCAAAACTGGACTAATGAGCTACAAGTCCTGTGAACTTGGCACCTATTCTAGGGTAGCTTTTACCATTTTGGTAGCCTGACTTAGCCTATGGTTTGGGGTTGAGTCTGGTCCAAAGGAAGTATGGACCTTCCTTCTTTTCCCTTCTCCATGTGTGGGCTGCTCAGTTCAACCTCGGAGTGCTTTGTCAGCTTACCTGTTGTAACATGTACGGACCCTGTGTGTGTCATTGTGGCACACACCTTGGGCCCATCCTAGGCATTACTCACCTGAAATTGGAGGCCACTAACCGTCTTCCTCATGAGTGCCTAGTGGCTTCCTGTTTTCCCGTGTGCCTTCCTTTAATTCTCATTAGTTCATGCAGCTTCATACATGTAAAGACTTCCTAAGTATTCAGAACCATGAGGGTACACAGAGCCACATACAAAAGGATTACATGACCCAGTCCAAGACTCCAGGGAGCTTACAGTTTTCCTGGGAGGATAAGATACTTACATGAAACAATCAGAACAGTCAAGATGTAAGAGCTATAGTCTTTTGGGGGGCTGAATAGAGGCTCCAGTTCTTATGTAGGTGATCAATCGGTAAGTTCCAAGACTGGTAAGGATGGAGAGAGATCTGAGGTGACTGCAATACTGGGGAAGGACTTCAGAGAGAAGATGTGAGCCCTGATCTGTCGTTGGTATTTTTAGGTGGGACAGGTGATACAAAGTTTATCTGGATATATTTCAAGCCCTGGAGGATCAGGAAGAATTCCCTAGACTCTGATAGAAGTGAGACATTAGGTTGAGGGAGAGAGCTCTTAGAAGAGGTAAGAATTAATAGAGAGATGGGGCAGAGATGGAAAGTGGACTTGAAAGAACAGCTTGTTTGATTTGGACTGTGTGAGATGGTTTCCAAACAAACATCTCTCCCCCCGTTTCTCCATCTCATGCCTTTTTCAGTTTCCAGACTCTGACGTCATGCCTCAGTGCAGCTGCCGTTATGTATCTTTTCCTTTCCGCTTGACCTCCCTCTGCTAAAGCACCACTTTCTTGGCACCCAAGATGGAGTGCACTGCCAGTGGAGCAGATGAGAGATTGATTTTGGACTGTCAGCCCTGACGGAAAGCGGAGGGCTATTGCATGCCTTGGGGAACGGAGGCAGCCGCTAGAAAGTGGTGTGAGGAGGCTCTTCTGAGAGGGTGGAATTTGGATGCCTAGAAAACACTTCTCTAGAAAATGGACATTGGTAGACCTCATTCCTTCATGACTCAGTCAGGACCATGACCCCTTTAGATGGAGTCCCAGGATCATTCCCCTCCAGTGGGGCAGGGAGGGCACTGTTCTGGGAGTGAGTCAGTGTGATGGTTGACCTGGTGAGGTCTGAGGACTGAAGGGAAGAGAGGGAGGCTGGATAGGGCAACAGCTTCCCTCAAGCTAACACAGGAAACTGGATTTCTAATGGCAGAGAGCAGAGTTTCTTTTTACCCTGACAGGAGAACCATTTCTTTGAAAGATGGCAAGAGCTATAGTACCACTGTCATTTAAAATATCATCAGGAAGAAATCTGGGTGGGCCTTGATCCTTCCTGAGTGGAGTAATGGACACATGACCTAATAAGAGTTTCATTAAGATGATTAATGATTATCTCAGGGGCCTTAGAAATGGTACCTTCCCAGAGCTCTAGAACACTCTTGAAAATTATTTCACCTATGCTCATATCTTCCCAAGATAGATGAGAGAAGGGGAGGGCAGGCCCATAGAGGGATAAGCACAAGTTGATCAAAAACATGATTTCCTTCCATTATACTGTGTCTACCTGCATTATTCTTGGGTGGTTAAGGTTTGCTAAGACTGGTCACCACTTTAGTTGTTCTGAACTGACTCTGATTGTACATCAGGAAGAGAGGACCTCTGTGAACCAGTCAACTCAAAAAGTCAGTTTTATTGCTTACTAGCATATCACTGAACAATGCAGAAGTGACAGAATTTGGCCTGGATGTCTTTCCTGGTAGAGTTTTGATATAGGGAAAAAAAAAGCAGTTCACTTATTTTGTGAGCTTGTGGAGGCAAGATGACTTGGGGGTCAAGAACAGAGGCTTTCAGCACACCTGATTCACATCTGTGCCCCTTGCTTAACAACTGTATGCTCTAGGCCACGCAGCTTCTTCAAGCCTCAGTTCCTTCATCAAGAAGATAAGAATAATACTCCAAATCTAACACACACTTTAAAAACTTGATGACACAATATATGCATGGCATATGCATGGTGATCAATCAGTAAATGATACAGCCAATAGTAACTGTTATTGCTTATAGCTAAGATTTGGATAAAAAAGATATTTGGTAGATTTAATGAGATGGGCCATTTGGCAAAGAAATTTATTATAATACTTGTTAGGGGCTTCCCTGACATCTCAGTTGGTAAAGAATCCACCTGCAATGAGGGAGACCTGGGTTCGATCTCTGGGTTGGGAAGATCCCCTGAATACGGGAAAGTCTACCCATTCCACTATTCTGGCCTAGAGAATTCCATGGACTGTATAGTACATGGTGTTGCAGAGTCGACACGACTGAGCGACTTTCACTTTCCTAACGCTTGTTACTAAAAGTGAACAAATAGGGACTTCCCTGGTGGTCCAGTGGTTAGTAATCTGCCTTGCAATGCAGGGGATGAGGGTTTGATCCCTGGTCAGGGAACTCAGATCCCAGTGTGTGTGTGCCCTTCTGCTTAGTCGTGTCCAACTCTTTGTGACCCCATGGACTGTAGACTGCCAGGCTTCTCTGTGCATGGAATTTTCTAGGCAAGAATACTGGAGTGGGTTGCCATTTCTTCCTCCAGGGGATCTTCCTGACCTAGGGATTGAACCTGCTTCTCCTGCATCTACTGATCTTCCCGACCTAGGGATCAAACCTGCTCCTCCTGCATCTACTGCATTGGCAGGCAGATTCTCTACCACTGTGCCACCTGGGAAGTCCACAAGATCCTACAAGTCCCAGGGCAGCTAAGCCCACACACCACAACCCCACACTCCAGAACCTGTGTGCCACAACTAGAGAGTCCTGTGTGCTGCAATGGGAGATCTTGCATGCCCCAACTAAGACCTGAGGTCCAAAAAAAAAAAAAGAAAAAAAAAGCAAACAAAAATCAAAAACTCTAGTAGTTATATGAGTAGTGGGGATGCCCTTGAACTCCCTGCCCCCGGCCCACCCCATGCTGGCCACACCTGACAATAACCTCTGACCACTGGGCAGCTGACCGAGTCTAGCTACCTGGTTTTCCCCACCCCATGACCAATAAGAGTACAGTGCCCTTTGCCTTGCTGGTCGCTAACTCGAAGGTCCAAACTGGAGATTATGATATACACAAAGAATATTTACTGATTAACTGCCATATGCCAGATGCTACTGTAGGAGCTGGGAATCTTGCCATGATTAATCAATTCCTTGTGAACATACCTGGAAGTACTTGCAACAATTAAAAGAACAAGGTCATTGCTAGTGGTGATGAGGGCTGTGAAGACATAGCAAAGAAAGTGGCTTTTAAGGCCACTGGGGCTAATTCCATTGTGCCTACTTATGCACACATGGGACTCCGGGGCAAAACTGACCTCTGAGCCCCAAAGGCCCCCAGATCCTCTGAAATACAGAGCACCACTAACTGTGGGAGAGCCTTGGAAAATCTTTTCCCCTCCTCTTGGGATCATATTAACAGCACTTATATCCTAAAGGGCCCCTTTGCCATAAAATTTATATGTTTCCACCCAACTCGGTACTTTCCTGTCTCTCCCAGTTGCTTGGGTCTCTGTGCTATTTGAAGGCTTAAAAATGTGTGGAGTCCTTGGGATTACATGTTTCTTAGTCAAACAGAAATATGTTCCCTCTTTTTCTCCTCCGGGCAGAAAAATATCTCTGGAAACATACACCAACTGATGCCAAATGCCTGGGAGTCAGGAAGAGTGATACCTGCCAAGACTTTAAAGTTGGGTTTTTATCCAAAGTGAAAATTAGGGAGCTGGCTTTCCTCAGCTTTGGACACAGGAAGCTGAGCGGGCCCTGAACTAGAGGTCAGCGGAGCTCAAGTTCTTTGGAAGTTATTAGTCACCTGACACTGGGCAAATTTCTGAGCATCTCTGGGGCTACTTATCTTTGAAATAAGTCAGTCCGAGAGTTGTTGTGGGGGTAAAACGAGGTAATGGCTAACCCCCAGTGCCTCAGCTGTGAAGCCAGCAGGCTAGTGGCAGACAAGGGATCAGCTGGAGGCGTGGGCTAGGGCTGGAGGAATGGAGAGGTGGGTGGTATCCGGGATGTCTGTATCTGAGAGGGCACAGCCAGCCTCTGCCAGTATCCACCGGGCTGGTGGAGGTGAGGCCAGGGGGGTTTCTGAGCAGAACCCCAGTTCTAGGGCTTAGTTCTCAAGTGCAGAAAACAAAAGCAGGGCATTAACCAGCAGCCGAGGGTAAAGGTAGAATGTGCCAGGCTCCTGAAGGCGGGGAGTGGTGCATGATAGGCAGGGAGTCAGGCCCAGGTGATGTGTGTTGGGGCTCTGTTTTATCCTCCTCAGGGGGATACCCAGAAACCCAAAGCAGAAAGTGAGTTGTTGGCCTGAGGGCTCCTGTTTGGGCTTACAGGGAAGACTGCAGTGACCCCCTGGACTGTAGCCCGCCAGGCTCCTCTGACTATGGGATTTCCCAGGCAAGAATGCTGGAGTGGGTGGCCATCTCCTCCTCCAGTGGATCTTACTGACCCAGGGATCGAAACTGCGTCTCCTGCAGTTCCTGCATTGGCAGGCAGATTCTTTACCACTGAGCCACCAGGGAAGCCCAATATACCCCAGGTCTGGTTAAATCAGCTCAGGACCTGAGGCTATGCTCGCAGGCCTTTAGGAACTGTGGCCAACGAGGGACCAGTGCACGTTGAATAATGAGATGTGGGGGACATGACACGAATATGGTAATAGTAGTTTACATTACTGAGTTCATTCAATGTGCTGAGCACTATGTTCAGTGCCTTATATGCATCAGCTGATTAAAATTGTATTTAATCTTCCTACTAATCCTGTGAGATATCTCCCATTTTGCAGATGAATAAATTGAGGCACAAAAAGTTAAATAACTTGCCTCAGGGTTGTAGCGGTGGAGCTGGGATTTGAAACCAACTTTCTCTTATCCCAGAGCCTGTGCTCTTATTTTGATTTTACTAAGTGATAAAAACAAATAACAACAAAATCACCACAATGATAATAGCAGCAGTGGTTGTAGGGCTCTGCCATGTTCCGTGTAAGCATTGATTCCATCTGGTTCTCATATGACCGGTGACATTGATGGAGTTTCTATTCTACAGATGAGAAAAATGGGACCCAGGGAGTTAACTTGCCAAAGGTCACACAGCGGTAAGAGGTACAGCCCAAACTAAAACCCAGGGCTGTCCTAAACCTCAGGCTGTCTCCTCAGCCGCTGGGGCCTGGACTGTGATCTCCACGTTCCTTGACAAATGTGTTCTTGACGTGACAAGCTCGTTCACAACAAACTAATGGCACACAAGAAATGAAAGGCCTGCGTGTCTAGTCCTAAGACAAGGATTCTTCTCCTTTCACCCTTCCCTCGAGGACCACTACCTTTGTGACCCTCCTTGCCCACTACCTAATTTGGGCATTGGAAAACTTTTGGAAAACACATTCTCTTTCTCAGGCTGAAAGTTGAAATTAAAGCAGGAGAGACTTCTGCTGAGAACAAGGAAACACTTGTCTGTAAGGAGCATAAAATTCTTTGAGTGAGAACTAGGTAGGGGTGTAGGGGAATCTTTGAACTTTCATTGCAATTTTTCTGTAAGCCTAAAACTATTCTAAAAAATAAAGTTTATTTATGGAAAAAGGAATGTGAAAGCACAGTATCTGAAGACACGCACAGTTATTGCACGGAAGAGGAAATATACATATAACTAATAAATACAAGGTAAGGCTCAGCATCACCAGTATTGGGGGATGTGTAAAGCCACTCTACCAAGGATTTAATCCTCCACTAGATGGCCGAGAGGGCTTCCCAGGTGGATCCAGTGGTAAAGAATCTGCCTGCCAATGCAGGAGACAAAAGAGACGCAGTTTCTTTCCCTGGGTCAGGAAGATCCCCTGGAAAAGGGTGTGGCAACGCACCCCAGTATTCTTGCCTGGAAAATCCCATAGACAGAGGAGCATGGTGGGCTATAGTCCATGGAGTTGCACAGAGTCAGACACTACTGAAGTGACTTAGCACGCAGATGGGCAAAAATAAAGAAATCTGACAATGCCTAGTATTGGAAAACAATTATTTGGCATTCTTTTGTAAAGCTGAATATTTGCATGTACATACATCTGAGAGAAACTCTAGGTACATGGTCACCGGGAGGCACAAGATAGCTCACAGCAGCACTAGGTATGATAGCAAAGAACTGGAGACAACCTGGGCAACCATCATGGAGAAAATGGGCAGATAAGTAGTGCTGTATTCACATGACGGGCTGTCACTGAGCAGTGAAAATGGGTGGACTGTAATCACCGTGTATACATATTAGTAAAATATGTTGGGATAAAAAGAAAGTCATGAAGACTTTATATACAATATGATATCTTTTTCTAAAGGTCTTGCTGTTGGGTCGCTAAGTCGTGTCCAACTCTGCAGCCCATGAGACTGCAGCATGCCAGGCTTCCCTGTCCTTCACCATCTCCTGGAGTTTGCTCAAATTCAGGTCCATTGAATCGGTGATGTCATCCAACCACTTCATCCTCTGCTGCCCTTTGCCGCCTTCCTGAGTTTTCCAGGTGGCACTAGTGGTAAAGAATCCACCTACCAATGCAGGAGACACAGGATATGCGGGTTCAATCTCTGGGTCAATAAGATCCCCTGGAGTAGGAAATGGCAATTCACTTCAGTATTCTTGCCTGGAAAACCCCATGACCAGAGGGACCTGGCAGGCTACAGTCCATGGGGCTGCACAGAGTCAGACTTGACTCAGCGACTAAGCACTGCTCACAAGTCTAAAGGTGAAGAGTAAGCAAAATTAGACAATATATTGTTTTGGTCTGAATAGTTCTAAGATGGGCTTCCCTGGTAGCTCAGCTGTTAAAGAACCCGCCTGTAATGCAGGAGACCTCAGTTCGATTCCTGAGTCAGGAAGATCCCCTGGAGAAGGGAGAGGTTACCCACACCAGTATTCTTGGGCTTCCTTGGTGGCTCAGATGGTAAAGAATCTGCCTGTAATGCAGGAGACCTGGGTTCGATCCCTTGGTTGGGAGGATCCCTTGGAGGAGCGCATGGCAACCCACTCCAGTATTCTTGCCTGGAGAATCCTCATGGACTGAGGAGCCTGGTGGGCTGCAGTCCATGGGGTCACAAGAGTCGGACACGACTGACCGACTAGCACAGCACAGCTCTGTGATAAATTATACGCATGTCAATAAAAGGGTGATGAAAACAAACTGAAGCTAGTGCTTGCTCTTGGGAGCAGGGTGGGGGAGCAGGGTTTGGGGATGAGAAAGAGCACATAGGTATACACAAGTATTGGTAACATTTTAGATCTTAGAGTTGGATGCTATACTCTGGGTATTCATTATATAATACGGTAAATAAAACAGGGACATCCATGAACGAATGGTAAAAATTATAAACCAATGCTGGGCACCAAGATAGTCTCCCTCCAAAAAGAAAAAAAAGAGGAAGATAAATTCTTAATTTTTTTATAATAAAAACTTATAAAAAGAGGCAAATGTAAATTAAATGTTACAAAGTGATAAAAATGAAGCAAATGGAAATACCAGTAAATCAGTAAATGAAGTAGAAAGCCCTCAGAACTTCAACTGTATTTTTGCTTTTCCTGTGTGACAAACACGGGAAGTCAAATCAGTGGGGATCAGTTGCCACTAATGATGCTACTGTGGCCGTGGTCCCCCGCACTGTGAGAGGGAAAGGTGCTGGTCTCTCAGGATTAGTGTCAAAGTGAGCACTGCCTCCACACGTCAGGGCTTCCAGTGTTCCTGCTCTCTAGTGGCACAGACACTTAGCCCATAAACACCCACCCAGACGCAAAGCTCTCTTCTCAAAGCAAGCCTGAAGCACCAAGATCACTGGTAAAGGATGCTAACATCAGCCTGGGTTATTCTCAGCATGAGCCATCTTCTCAGATGCCTTGGCTCTGGTCTTGTGCCCAGGGAACCAGTGCACACACCTCTCTCCCTTATGGGGCAGGTGACCATGTTGGCCTCTTTTAGCAGTTGGGACCCTCCAATCAATTAAACAGTTGTCATAACTTTGAATGTTAAAGGAAAGTGGTCAAGGTATTGATATCCTTCTTTTCAGAAAGCTCCTTGACCTTTTGTCAAGTTTGCCCACTTAATCTCTCATAAATTTTAAGTTCCTTTTTTAATAAGTATGGGCAGGAGGAGATGGGTATGACAGAGCATAAGATGGTTGGATGGCATCACCAACTCGATGGACATGAGGTTGAGCAAGCTCTGGGAGTTGGTGATGGACGGAGGAGCATGAAAGGCTACAGTTCATGGTGTTGCAAAGAGTTGGACATGACTGAGTGACTGAACTGAACTGGGGGATGGTCAACCTAATTCTAACTGTTTATAGAATTGAATCCAGGACTTTGCTAAGTAAAAAATAAAAGTAATCAGATGTACAAATAGATTAAAGTCTTTGTCCTTTGTCTCTCCAGAACTACGTGTGCCTTCTTGATTTATAGCCACCAAACAGAGAGAGGCCATTCAGTTCAGTTCAGTTCTGTCTGAACTGAACACGCTCAGTCGTGTCTGACTCTTTGCGACCCCACGAATCACAGCACACCCAGGCCTCCCTGTCCATCACAAACTCCCGCAGTTTACTCAAACTCATGCCCATCGAGTTGGTGATGCCATCCAGCCATCTCATCCTCTGTCATCCCCTTCTCCTCCTGCCCCCAATCCCTCCCAGCATCAGGGTCTTTTCCAGTGAGTCAACTCTTCGCATGAGGTGGCCAAAGTATTGGAGTTTCAGCTTCAGCATCAGTCCTTCCAATGAACACCCAGGACTGATCTCCTTTAGGATGGACTGGTTGGATCTCCTTGCAGTCCACGGGACTCTCAAGAGTCTTCTCCAACACCACAGTTCAAAAGCATCAATTCTTCAGCACTCAGCTTTCTTCACAGTCCAACTCTCACATCCATATATGACCACTGGAAAAACCATAGCCTTGACCAGATGGACCTTTGTTGGCAAAGTAATGTGTCTGCTTTTTAATATGCTATCTAGGTTGGTCATAACTTTCCTTCCAAGGAGTAAGCGTCTTTTAATTTCATGGCTGCAATCACCATCTGCAGTGATTTTGGAGCCCAAAAAAATAAGACTTCTGCAAATGGATGTCTGCTTGAAGATTTCTTGTGGTTTTCATTGTTACAAACAGAGAAGATTTAATAGCTTTTAAATCATCAAGTTTCTGGTTAAAAAACAGATACATTAGAGTTTGAATTCACTGGGCACCATCCTACTACAAGGTGAAAGAAGAAAAAAAAAAAAAAATAGGAGTCGCTATGCTAGAGCATATTTTCCAAACGGAGCACTATGCTATTCCACTTTACTTTGTAAGCACCTAGTATGATGTGAACTTGACACTTCTCCATTGAGGGCTGGGGTCTCTGCTTCATCCCCTTGAGTCTGTGTGGGCCTGTGACTAGGGTGGCTGATGGTGTGTTTTAGTCACTAAGTCCCACTCTTTGCGACCCTATGGACCCCATGGCCCACCAGGCTCCTCTGTCCATGGGATTTTCCCAGCAAGAAGGTTGAAGTGGGTTGCTCTTCCCTTCTTCAGGGCATCTTCCTGACTCAGGGATCAAACCTGTGTCTCCTACATTGCAGGCAGATTCTTTACCATGGAGCCACCTAGTGAGACTATATGATTACCAAGGCTAAGTCAGTCACAAGGTCGGATACAGATCTTCCTGTCTTTCTCAGGATACTCTTGCTCGGAACCCAGCCACCAAGATGTGAGGAAGCCAAACTGCCACAGAAGAGGCCATGGTCACAAGGTGCTCTGGTCACAGCCACAGTGAAAGACCCAGCTGGCAACAACTGACAGATATGTGCGTGAACATGCCTTCAGATTATTCCAGCCTCCAGGCTTTGAACCATTGCAGTTGATACTGAGTAGAGCAGAGAATGCGCTTTGCTGAACTCTGCCCATGTTGCAGACTTGTGAACAAAATAAATAATATATATATATATTTAATGAAAAAAAATTTTTTTAAGTTTTAATTGAAGTATAGTTATTTTATAGTGTAGTGTTAGCTTCTGGTGTGCAGCAAAGTGATTCAGTTATACACACACATATATATGTATTCCTTTTTTTAAACTTTTTATTTTGTATTGGGGTATAGTTGATTAGGGCTTCCCAGGTGGCGCTAGTGGTAAAGAACCCACCTGCCAGTGCAGAAGACATAAGACATGAGATTCGGGTTTCATCTCTGGGTCAAGATGATCTCCTGGAGGACGGCATGGCAACCCACTCCAGTATTCTTGCCTGGAGAATCCAATGACAGAGGAGATGGCAGGCTCCAGTTCACAGGATTGTGAAGTCGGACATAACTGAAGCCACTTCACACACACACATAGACATCGTTGATTAACAATGTTGTATTAGTTTCAAATATACAGCAAAGATTTAATTATACACATACATGTATTTATTCTTTTTTATTATGGTTTATTACTGAATATTAAATATAGGTCCCCATGCTAAACAGTAGGACCTTGTTAATTTCTTTTTTTTTTTTTCTGTCTGCTCCACATGGCTTGCAGCATCTTAGTTTCCCGACCTGGTCCATGGCAGTGAAATCATGAAGTCCTAACCACTGGACTACCAGAGAATCCTCTTATCTCTTTAAAAAAATGTTTTAAAACACTAAGTTTCGGGTGGTTGGTTGTGCTACCAATGCCTTGGCCACTTCCCTGTCCTTCTCTAATTGGATGGTTCATTAGTATCCAACAAGTTTATTCTCCCTCCTCCTGCTAGAAACAGTTGCCCCTTCTAGCTTTCCAAGATCTGCTCTCTACTGGTGTGCTTTAAAACCTGCAGGCAATCCCTTCCCAGCCCCTTTGGTCTCATCCGCATATTACCCACTGTCACCAGTAGGCTGTTGGCTCCCTAATTTATATCTTCAGCTTTGACCTCATCACTGAACTCTAGATGCAAATATACAAACACATAAAAGAAGTCCTCACCAAGATATCTATAAATCATAGCGAATGTTAACTTTCCCAAACAGAACTAAGGACTCCTCCCCAAGCCGAATCTTCTCCAGTGTTTCCTATCTTCAGCTCAAGCTGAAAATCGAGGCGTCATTCTGGATTCCTCCTTCCCCCTCATCCCTCTGCCTCTAAACTGTCAGTAAACCCTGTCAGCGTTACCTTCATGCCACAGTTTCAGATACGGCCCTGAGCGCTACCTCTCCTGCAGCATCTTTGTCTAGCCATCATCCCTCACATGGACATCTGCTGTGGATTTCTGCCAGCATTTTCTAATTTCACTCTTATTTTCCTTCAATCTTTTTACAACTGTCAGAGTACTTTTTTTTAATGTAAATCATCATGTCATTCCACTTCCTGAAATCTCTTAATACTTTCCCATTGACTTAGAATAAAATCCAAAGTCCAGTAGGGGCTGTAAGACCCGATACCAACTGACCTCTGCCTGTCAAGCCACTCCTATTCTGTAACCTGTACCAAAGTCCCCACCCCTACCACCATGCTGCTGCTACATCCGTCTTTTCTTCTCTTAGTTTATTTATTTTTTAAAAATTGATTAATTTACTTTTGGTTGTGCTGGGTCTTCATCGCCTGTGTACGGGCTTTCTCTAGTTGGAGTGAGCAGGGGCTATTCTATAGTTGTGGTGCACAGGCTTCTCATTGTGGCGGCTTCTCTGGTTGCAGAGCACAGGCCCTAGGCACACAGGCTCCAGTAGTTGTGGCTCACCAGCTTAGTTGCCAGTGGCCTGAGGAATCCTCCCAGACCAAGGATTGAACCAGTGTCCCTTGCATTGCAAGGCAGACTCGTATCCACAGTACTACCAGGGAAGCCCCTTAGTTTACTTTTTTTTAAACTTTTGTTAAGTTACAATTTTTTTTTTTTGCCACACGTGGGATCTTAGTTCTCCTACCAGAGATCAAGCCATGCTCCCTGCAGTGGAAACGGTCTGAACCACTGGACTGACAGGGAATTCCCTTCTCTTAGCTTCTTGAACATTCCCTTTGTTATCATGTCAGGGTCTTATTGCATTGCTGATGTCTTCCTGTTTTCACCTTTCTCAATCTGCACTTATTATGTTTATTGCTTTGTTTACTTGTTTTGGGTTTATTTCTCTTCTCCAAATATAGATGCTCCAAGTGGGCAAGGATCTTTAGTTTCTGCTTACTTCTGTTTTTCCCCAACATCCAGGATTATGACTGGAACATGGGAGGCTCTCAATAAATATTCATTAAGATTCATTTGAATGAGTGAATATGTGAATGTGCGTTGGGGTCTCAAATAAAGATCATAATGGTGTCAATTCAAATCTATCAATCTCTTTTATGTGCCAGGCTCTGTGCATTCTTTCTTTTGCATTAAATCCTCACTACAACCCTATGAGGTGGGAACTGTTATCATATGCATTTAACAGATGAGGAGACTGACTTCAAGAAGTTAGATGACTTGGCCAGGCTTTGCAGCTGTTTAGTGGCAGGTCCAGGGTTCAAACCCAGACCTTTCTGACTCCCGGGCTCACAAGCACTGCCTGTCAGCAGCACCCGTGAGATTCATACTCTAATCTTGGCTGGTAGCGGACACACGTGGGGCCAGTTTCAGAAAATCCTCTTTGAAGGGTAGCCAGGGGCACTTTGGGGGAACTCAACAAGTGAAAACGTGAAAGTGAAAATGTTAGTCGTTTAGTCACGTCCGACTCTTTGAGACCCCACGGACCGCAGTCTACCAGGCTCCTCTGTCCATGGGATTTCCCAGGCAAGAATACTGGAGTGGGAAGCCATTCCCTTCTCCAGGGGATCTTCCCAACCCAGGAATCAAACCGAGGTCTCCTGCATTGCAGGCAGATTCTCTACTGTCTGAAGCACCAGGGAAGCCCACAATAACAGGTATTAAAAAGAACACAGACAAACAAAAACAACTCCCCCACCTTTCCGTTTCTGGTGTTTTCTCTGGCTGGCCTGGCTGGGGATGGGAGCGGAGTGGCAGAGGAGGGCAGGAGAGATGGAAGCCTTGGGGACTTGGTGAGGGGTATTGGTGGTTGTGGCAGGGATTCTCTGGCCCCACCCAAGACATTGATCTCTACATTCTACAGCTGCATTTCTGAAGTTTTTCTTGAATCTGGCTTCTCCTCTGTGAAGAACCCATATATATCACAACCCATATATCACATCTCATTCTGAATAATGCTCCTTGTTCCTGCCTCCTTCTAGAACTCAGCATCATACCCAGCCAGGGCTTTCTTCTGAAGTGCTCCTGAAAAGCCCTGATGGTTTCCTCTGGTCCCGGTGACCCACCATTCCCAAGAGGCTCCAGTTCCCTTCTTAAGCCTCCATTCCTGCCCACCCTGGGCATCCCTCTTCCCCGATTCATCACATCCATCTTATTCTCTTTTCAGTCACTGTATCTTTATAAATGCTCCATCCTCTGCACAAAATGCCTTCTATCAGCTGAGAAGGAATTCTCTAAGATCAGCACTCAGAGTCCTGGAGACCTCCCGCAGAGCTGCCCTGAGTGTTGTAGGGCCCTGGCTTAATTTGGCTGCCTCTTCCCCAGTCTATGGGCTTCCCCTGTGGCTCAGCTGGTAAAAAATCTGCCTGCAATGTGGGAGACTCGGGTTTGATCCCTCCGCTGGGAAGATCCCCTGGAGAAGGGAAAGGCTACCCACCCCAGTATTCTGGCCTGGAGAATTCCCTGGACTTTATAGTCCATGGGGTCGCAAAGAGTTGTACATGACTGAGCAACTTTCACTTTCCCCAGTTTATGGGCTCCTTTGGGAAGCTAATTCATTATTGTATTATTTTTTTCTAAAATTTTTATTTTATATTGGAGTACAGTTGATTTACAATGCTGTGTTAGTTTCAGGAGTACAGCCAAGTGATTCAGTTATATATGTACACATCCATTCTTTTTCAGATTTTTTCCCCATATAGGTTATTATAGAGTATTAAGTAGAGTTCCCTGTGCTATACAGTACGTCCTTGTTGATTATCTATTTTATATATAGTAATATGTTATGTTATGGAGAAGGAAATGGCAACCTACTCCAGTATTCTTGCCTGGAAAATCCTAGGGACAGAGGAGCCTGGAAGGCTACAGTCCATGGAGTTGCAAGAGTCAGATATGACTTAGTGACTAACCCGCCACCATCACCAACGTGTTATGTTAATCCCAAACTCCTAATTTATCCCTCCCTTATCATTGTATTCTTGGAGTCTGTAGTGCATGGTAGTGTCGGTGCTTAGTAAGTATATTCTGAGTGAGTGATTGAAGGAGAGAAAGCTTGTGCTTTGCCTTTTTCAACTACAC
This sequence comes from Cervus elaphus, assembly GCF_910594005.1. Classification (NCBI taxonomy): domain Eukaryota; kingdom Metazoa; phylum Chordata; class Mammalia; order Artiodactyla; family Cervidae; genus Cervus; species Cervus elaphus. Next base: position 88,828,226 of record NC_057825.1, read on the forward strand.
GCCAAGGAGAAGGGATGCCTCTGGTGCTGGGGAGGACGATGGTGTCTACACCAGCCCTGAGTGAGGCAGACACCGGACTGTTGTTTGCAACCTCTCAGGTAAAGGAAAGCAAGCCAGTGCATGGCAGTTAGGGTGAGACACTGTGTTTTCTCTGTCAACAGTTGGCAGGAGATATGGGAGAGCTCTGGTGATGAGGAACTCAGCCTGGGAAACCTCAGGAACGCACCTGTACACAGGTGAAGTCATTTGACTGTACACCTGTGAAAATGAACGGTAGGGGTGAACCGCAGCTGGCTTTCCACCTCTTCTTGCCCTGCTCCACCCCAGCATGGTGCTCGGGTCCTGCACCCAAAACACCTGCCTGAGGGTGGGTGATGGTGTTTGCTTAGAGAAAGCTCCAGAAACCGGCCTGACTTTGGCAAACAAGCCTCTAGCAGGGGTTCTCAAACTTGACTGCACTGGGCAATCACCTGGGAGCTTTTGAAAGACACAGATGCCTGGGCCCATCCCTGAAGATTTTCCTTTAATTGGTCTGGGTGGGGACCAAGACCGGTATTTTAAAAAAGCTCCTCAGGTGATTCTAATGTGCAACCAGTCTGAGAACCTTGTTGTAAATGAATTGGACAGAATGTTCCTTTCTTGCTCAGATGGGAGGAAGAGCCTTGTCTGGAAGGGGCTGAGAGCTGGCTCCTCTTGAAGCTCCAGGCCCCGCCCAGTGCCTGAAGGCCCCAGCAGGACTTTTCCTGCAAGACAGGAGTCGACACTTAAACTGCAAAGGGCCAGGTAGTAAATATGTTGGGTGTCAAGGACCATCTGGTGTGTGTCGTAGCTACCTTGACTCTGCTGCTGAAGTGGAAAAGCAGCCACAGACAATGTGTAAATGAATGAGCACAGCTGTGTTCCAAAGAAACTTCATCTATGGAACTGAAATGCGAATTTCATACAATTTTCTTGTTTGATTCTTTTTTCCAGCCATTTAAAAATGTGAAAACCATTCTTAGCTCATGCACTAGATACAAAAAGTGGTGGTATGGATTAGGCCTGCCAGCCCCCTGCTCTAAGAGATGAGTGGCAGCCACTCTTCACAGCTTGATGGATGGCAAACGCCTCCTCACCCCTTCCCGGCCCTGGGCCTTCCTCTCTCTCCATTGACAATGATCAGCAGCCAGCTCTCATGACAAGGAGTGTCAATCAGATGGGAATGCTACTTCAGTTACTGCTGCACCTCATCCGGAACAAAAGGTAAAGATAAACCTTAGGTTTTTAGCTCTTTGAGTCACGAATATTCTCCAAGTTGCTGAGGGCTCTGTAGCATGACTGTGAACAAACACCATTCCTTATGGCATGCTCAGAATGAGGAAGGAGGAAGCAGCCAGAGAGAAACTTAAATACTCTATGAGGGAGTGACTGGAGTGTCGTTGTCTCATTTACTTAACCCTACTTCCCTCACGAATTTAGAGTTTGGAGCAGATACTATTGGATGCTGCCCATGTCCTATCCATACTTCCTGCTGGTTCACCTTCCACGTTCTCTGAGAGGCCCCATGTCCAGCTCCACAGGGTAAATCATGAATAGTCTAAGTCAAGAAATAGATACAGAAAAGATAGTCCCTCTTCTCCTTCTGGGCCATTGTCTTGTGTCCCCGTTGATGCCTGCATGTTGATGCCTGGAACTGTGGCAGCTATATTGGGATCATGAGGAGAGTTAGTCTGGCCAGGACACACCAAGGATGGTGAGCAGAAAGAGGGAAGCAAGTTGGATCCCTGATGACATTGTTAAGCCACTGGATGAACCAACTCTGGAGCTGCCCTCCTCTGGATTCCTAGTTATGTGCACTAAATATCTCTATTATTGAAAGTCATTTTAAGTTTGAGTTTCTGTTTCTTACATTAAGCATTAAAACTGAAAACATTAAAACTCATACAGAGGTCTGGAAAGATATATCCTCCACAACATCCAATACTGGACACATAATAGATTGACTAAGGGAATAATTTAAAATGCACACATCCAATTATTATCTAGCAAAGAGACTTATTATAAAGAAACTCCCTTGTAAAAAGTGTTGCCTCTTCCAGTGTCTCTAGCAGGATAGCTTTCTCTATATTACTTAAAGACTCATTGACATGTAATAGTAATCAGGAGGCCCAAGGTCCCTTTCATCTGAAGAGCATACAGCCCAGGAACTGACTTCCCACCCAGGCTGGTAAGCAAAACTTTGATGATCAACCCAGCATCTTCTGTGGATCTCATAATTCAGAGAGCAGGACTAATAAAATCAACATGTAATGAGTCAGTCTGATATTTGCAAAGTTGCCTTTGTAACTCAGGGTTCTATCTCATAGTTTGTAATGCAAATAATATCCTCCTTTCCTGTTCCAATTACTTTGGCTACTTAACAGATTACTCTGAAACCAAGTGATGTAAAACAATCATTTATTATGCTCCCAAGTGCTGTGAGTCAGGGGTTCAGATAGAGCACAGTGGGAAAGCCTTACCTCGGTGGGGCAGCTTGAAGCCTGGGACTAGAATCATCTGAAACATCAGTCGTTCACAGGTCTGGTTGTTGATGCCAGATAGATTGGAAGATCTGAGGGTTCTATAATTTCTCTCTATATATAGTCTCTCTATGTGGTCTTTTAAGGGCAGCTTCAGGGTATCTGGACTTCTTACATGTTGGCTTAGGACTCCTCAGGTGCAGGTCTGGAGAAAGACAGCTAGATGGAAATCACATTGACTTTTATGACCCAGCCTCAAAAGTTATGCAACATCACATCCCCTATTCTATTGCTTCAGGAGTACAAAGTTCTGCCCAAGTCCAGGTGGAGGGAATACAGATTCTACTTCTTGATGAAGGAGTGGCCACAACACTTTATATTCCATTCCATTGCAAGAAGAATATGTGGGATGGGGTTTGAACTGGTTCATGCACCAGCCTAAACCTTTAGGGCCTGTAGGGACTCTAGGATGTGAAGGCAGACAGATATGAAACTGGTCTGCCCTGAAGCTGAAACCCCTGCCAGCGGTGCAGGGTGTGTAAGATAATGATAGTGCTGCCCTTGGGTCGGTTTGCTCCAAAGGAGCTCAGATGGGTCCTTGATAACTCTGTTAGGGTTTCTGACTCACAGAAATGGATACAGATCTGTGTGACTCCAAGAGAGCTCAGCCTGGAGTCAGATCCAGAGGAAGCCTTGATGCTTGGTAACTGGAATCTTCTTACCTTTAAACTGTTGCCACAGATTTGAGCGGTTGTTAAGAGACCAAAAAATGAATCAACAGGCTGATGATGCCTGTGCCTGAATTTTTAGAGTCTGAGAAGCACTTCAAGCTACATGTTTTACTGACATTTTAAACAAGCATTTGAAGTTCATTTCAGCTCAGTAAGCAAACAATCAGTTACTACATGTACACAGAGGTGAGAGGAAGAGAGAACTGCCAAGTGGAAGATGCTGAGTGGTGGTGGGGATGCTGGGGTGACGGCGGGACTGGAACAGGGATGTTAGGGATGGTGGAGAAGCAGGAGCTGTCCCAGTGTGCTCTGAGGAGGTGGGTATGCACCCTGACCCTGCTTCCCACAGGGAGCAGAGAGCAGAAATGCAAACAGGTTACACCAAGTCAAGACTATATCCTAGAGTGAAAGAGCTGTGTATCTTGAGTAAAGAGGAGGAGGAATGTTCCTTTCATCAGCATCCCTTAACTGCAGGAATCCAAATCCTTTTCCAACAGCTTAAGCATTGCTGCAGTGAAACCAGCATCACCCCAAATCAGGGACCGGTAACAAGAAAATTTTCCATGTCCCAGGGAATGACAATACTGGAAAAAAAAGAAAAGAAGCAAGCAGTATAGATGGAGAATGAATTCCTAAAGGTGAAAAAGGTAAATAAATCAACTTAATCTGGAAGTCTCAAGAAGGATTGGTGCTTGGGCTCAGCTAAATGGGAGAGTAAGGTTGTCTAGGAGGTTTTGGAAACCAATTTCTAGTCCAATGCCCAGAGACATTGTTTAAGATGTGTTGAATAGGAAGGGTCCTTAAATGAGGAGCTGAACTGAATTTGCTTAGAGAATTTGACGGAATGTATCATTTCAAGACTCGCAGAACTAGTTTCCTATGAGAGTCAAGGACTAGGCCCCTGGGATTAAAATCCTGAAACAGGAAGAGCCAGTGAGCCATAGGCTTGGGCCCATGGTCACCCAGAATTTGACCCAGAGGACAGCACAGTATTTCTCTGGATTTTGGTACTTTAGGTTGGGGAGCAGACCCCCATATACTTGCTGCCGCAGCTGCTGAGTTGCTTCAGTCGTGTCTGCCTCTTCGCAACCCCATGGACTATAGCCCACCAGGCTCCTTTGTTCATGGGATTCTCCAGGCAAAAATACTGGAGTGGGCTGCTCTTTCCTCCTCCTGAGGATCTTCCTGACCGAGGGATCTAACTTGTGTCTCCTACGGCTCCTGAATTGAAGATAGATTCTTTGCCACTAGCCACTAGGGAAGCCACGAACGTCCTCTTCAGTCAGGATGGCTGATCCCAAGGAATTCAAAAGAAGAAAAGTGATGCCGCCTTGGGTACAGTGATGGTCCCCGGGAAATAAGTGACCACTGGGAGCTCTGTAGGAGAGAAAGGCTTGTCTTGAATCAGAAAGGAAGTTAAGGAGGGGTAAGTGATTGTCTGGTTAGGAGGGTGGTTCATCTCCATTATAGAATTGTGATCTCAAGCTGGAATGGCTTGAAAAATGTGGACCAAGTTATACATTTTTTTCATTCATTTGTGTAAATGCACATATAGCTATTGATACATGTAATTCTAGGCAGTTTCTTTCCGAGTGCAGGGAAAGTCTTGGGCAACAATGTGCTTGCAACACCCTGTACTTCAGCTGCAGGGGCCGAGAAGGCAGTGAGGTATCTTGTGTGTGCCCTGCCCTGTATCACTGTGAACATCCTACTAGGAAGTTTCAGGCCTTTAATCTTTAAGGTCCTGTCTGATGAAACTCAGTGTCAGTGTGAGAAATCCAAAGTTTCCAAGTGTCTCCCCACTCCCCATCTTTTAAGACCTCCACTATAAAAATTAAACACTGGTTAGTGTGCAAGCTTGAGTCTGGTGCATCAGACCACTCGGCCATCCTGACAGTTTCACTGGTTAATGTTGAGCAAATCTTCTCTCTAAAACATTCTAATTTGGTTTACTTTAGTTGAGTGTTTCTCATCGCCTTTCTGTTTAAATGATCCATGGAAGTGGAAGTGAAAGCGTTAGTTGCTCAGTCGTGTCCAACTCTTTGCAACCCCATGGACTGTAGCCTATCAGGCTCCTCTGTCCAAGGAATTCTCCAGGCAAGAATACTGGAGTGGGAAGCCACTCCCTTCTCCAGGGAATCTTCCTGACCTAGGGATCGAACCTAGGTCTTCTGCACTGCAGGCAGATTACTGTTTGAGCCACCAGGGAAGCGTTAAATGATCCATACTTGATTTTAAAATGTGAAGGAGATTTTTGGTGACTGAGAAACTTCTAAGATCCTGTTCCCACTGAGTACTTCAGAGATGGCAGCAATGAGTGAAAAGAAACACCGGTGGGTCCTCAACTGTCCGTAGAAAGCGGTCCTGGCTCCACGTACAAGAGGAGAAGATGATCTGCCCACTGGAGTAGGCCAGTACCTAGCTCTGGGCCCTCAAATATGAAACTATAAGGTTCTGTCCTGTGAAAAATAAATGTCACCTTGATACTCGGGAGAGCTTAGAGAAAGGACAAAAGGCTCGGGAACAAACAAAGGAGGTGTTAGTAGGTTTCTCTGTTGTCAAGTGTAGGGATGATTTAAAAAAATTTTTTTAATAAATTCCCACAAAAAGGTAATACCCAATAACATCTTTACATATGTATTTTATACAGAATTCCAATAATATAAAGTAATGGATTGCTGAATATGTTCCAGCAGGTTTTCTCTATGCTTCACATATGTTAACTCTCTACAGTGTACAAGCTGTGAGACCTTGAGCAAGTTACTTCATCCCCTTGTGCCTCTGTATCTACATCTGTATAATGGGAGTAGTAATAGTAGCTCCCTTATAGGGTGGATATGAGGATTAAAAAGTAATGGCTACCATTTATTGACTTTTCTGACTTCTTACCACATGGCAGTTATTATTCCAAGTGCTTCATATGAATAAACTCATTTAAATATTTTGTTTGTATGTGTAAAGAAATATTTATTTTTTGAAAGTAGAATTGTACAGTATGTACTATTTTGTCATTTTAAATTGCATTAAATAAAACAACCTCGTTGAATAAAACAGCTGGGACATTTTGTCTGTGTCATTCAATGTTCTTATCACTTATCATTTTAATGACTTCTTAGAATGCTATAAAGCTGATAGCATAATTTATTCAACCAGTTCCCTTTTCATGGACATATATGTAGTTTCCAGCTTTCATCTACTATAATCATTTTGATGAACAACTTAATAGTTAAAATTTCTCTCATATTCATGATGGTTTCCTCAGAATAACTTTCTAGAAGTGGAATAGCTGCATATGCATTTTAAACAATGTCTAAGCCTTTGCCTGGAGAATCCCAGGGACAGAGGAGCCTGGTGGGTTACAGTCCATAGGGTCGCCAAGAGTCGGACATGACTGAAGTGATATCACACACACACACACACACACACACACACACGACTTTCAGGCAAGCCTGTTTGCATTTCTGTCTCTACCAGCAGTTTGGGTGTAGAGGACTCTCGTGCCTCCTACCCTCCACTCTCACACCATGAGCAGCTTTCCGCCCCAAATAGTGAATTTGAAGGTGGAAAATGTGTCTGCCTGTCATATTAATGTACATTTCTTCAGTTTTTGGAGAAGCTCCTCTTCACTTGAGTTGATCTTCACTTGGCAGTTATATTTTCATGTGACTCTCATACGACTTCCCTAGGATATATTCTTAGAAGTGAGGCTACTGAGTCAAGGGAATACCTATTTTATGGTTTTTATTATGGTGGCATATTGCTCCTCCAAGAAGGTTGTGCCAGATTACTTTCTCTGGTAGAGTAGGGGACTACTCATTTCCCCGCTCTATAACCAACATCCGGTATTACTGTTGTTGTTACTTTTATGTGTTTACAGATTCAGTTACGCAGTATGTCATGACCAGAGGTGGGAATATCAGGGAACAGATGTCAGCCCTAACAGGGTGTGGGGTACTGGAGGACCTCAGTGTATTATACACCCCTTTAGTTGCAGGACATGGGGGTATGAAGCAGGTGCCACGGCAGCTGGTGGAGTGGAGAACCTAGGGGCTCTGGGTAGCCGCTCTTTATTAGCCAGTCTGGAGGTATAATGCTGCTTGAACAGAGAGTATGACTTTATCAGTTCTGCCTGCTGCATCCCACTCCTGGTCCTGGCCCTACAGTGCATCTTATTAATTATTTATGAGGTTGAATTTCATTTATTGCCTATTTGCATGTTTTTCCTTTTGTCAGTTGTATGCTAATTTTCTTTGCTCCTTTCTATTTTTTCTCATAGATTGGAACAGACATTTTATATATATACTGACTGCCATTTATGTTGAAAATATTTCCTCCACTTTGTTATGCAATGTTCAACCTTAGTTAAGGTGTTTTTTCCCCCTATGAAGAGATTTTAAATATTCAGTTCAGTTCAGTCACTCATTCATGTCTGACTCTTTGCAACCCCATGGACTGCAGCATGCCAGGCTTCCCTGTACATCACCAACTCTCGGAACTTGCTCAAACTCAAGTCCATTGAGTAGGTGATACCATCTAACCATCTCATCTTCTGTCATCCTCTTCTCCTCAGGCCTTCAGTCTTTCCCAGCATCAGAGTCTTTTCAAATGAGTCAGTTCTTCCCATCAGGTGGCCAAAGTAAACTCAGCTTCAACATCAGTCCTTCCAATGAATATTCAGGACTGATTTCCTTTCAGATGGACTGGTTGGATCCTCCTTGCTAGTCCATTTACTCTCTCTCCAAGACTCTCAAGAGTCTTCTCCAACACCACAGTTCAAAAGCATCAATTCTTTAGTGCTCAGCTTTCTTTATGGTTCAACTCTCACATCCATACATTAAATACTAGTGTAGTTAAATTTATCAATCTTTTACCCTTTATGGTTTCTGCCTTTGGTATCATGGTAATAAAGCTTTTTTTCTTCACCAAGATTACATAAATGTGTATCTACTTTTCATTTCATCAGTTCATTTTATACCTTTAAATGTTTATGTTGATGCATGGTGTAAGGTATAGAGATAGTTTTCCCCCTTCCCCCAGCGGTTTCTCCAGGTGCCTCACACCATTGCCTTAAAATGACTTACTCTCACATATCTAATTTTTGTATGTACTTGGGTCTATTTCTGGACTTTCTGTTTTGTTGATTTGTCTGTCTATTTCTCTACCATACCACATTATTTTCAACCTTTCAGTGTTGTGGTCCATTTTAATACCCGATCAGTGGGTAGTTAATGAATCTCACTTTCAAATATTTCTTTGCTATTTATCTCTGTTATTTTCCAGCTGAACTTCCAAATCATGACGTCAAGTTTCAAGAAAATTCCATTTGTGTTTCAGCTGGTGTCCAAACAAACTTACAAATTATTTTGAAGGGACTGACCTCCTTCCAAAAATGCACCTTCTCATTCTGAGCAGCACTTCCAGTATGCCGTATTTCCTTGATTCTAAAACATCACCAAGTATGAGCCGCATCATTAATCTGATAACAGATTTTTGAAAGCCAAACATTATGTTCTATTCAGAATTTAATGATTCTTCTAAGTCATTCTTATCCATGGACAGTAATCACAGTGACAGGATCCCTCCCTCTGTACTCCCCAGTTTAAGCAATCAAGAAATTTATTATCTTACATATTTGGAAGTTCTGAGGTCAAACAAGCTTCAACGTTGGGTGATTCAGCTGGTCAACAATGTCATCAAGGTTGCAGCGCGGGTCCCTTTTACTGCTCTGCCTTTCTGATTGGACTGGCGCCCCCTTCAGGCTGCTGGATGAAGCGTTTCCAGCACTGCATCTCGGAAAAGAAACGGGCTGCCACCTTTTTTTTCTTAGAAATGAGGACTCTTACTAGAAGCCCCAAGGGTTTTTTTTCCTCATTGCAAGAACAGGGTCACCAGCCCAGTCTGAAACCAATCTCTGACTGGAGATGGTGGTTGTTGGTGGTCTCTGATTGGCACCATAATTGTTTAAGGCCAAACAGAATGTACCCTAGAGGTGATGGTGGTGGCTGGTCATAACTGGAGATCTTGGACCTTGATGACTAAGAAAATAAATGTGAGCGACAACAAAGAATACCTGCCTGTGAATTAACTTGCTTAATTTAGTTAAACTTTGTTTTGTTGAGTTAATATTGGGTTGGCCAGAAAGTTCCTTCAGGTTTTTCTGTATCATCTTAACAGAAAACCCGAACAAACTTTTTGGCCAAGTCAATACTATTGTAAGTTAAAAATGTGTTCTGAAAATCAGCTGGGAGGTTTTTTGGTTGTTTTCTCCTACACTGGGCAGATTTGGGGATCTTAATTCCCAGACACTCTGGGGTAAGAACTTAAGAGTCCTAACAACCAGGAAATTCCCTGGGAGCTTTTGACAGATAGAAGCTCAGCACCTCATGGATAATTCTTCACATCCAGGTGACTCGATCCCTCCAATCTTTCCTAGCCTTGAAAATTTTGAGTCAATTCTGAGGGACTATTTAACTGAACTGCTTTGTACGTGACAGGAAAAGTTCTGTGTAACACAACTTTCTGCTTCAGAGTTTCATCATAATGTAATCTTTTTTCAAAGTTACATAAATTGGTAATTAGGGATATAGTCATAAAAGAGTAAATTGGACTAAAAAAGTATAAATACACAACTGAAACAAGAGTCAGATGAACAAATTCTATGCATGGAGTATTTCCCACATGCATGGCTAATAACCACAGCATTTTAATTTATTTCTGTGCCTGGTGACTGGTTAAGTTTCTTTTGACATTGATAGTAAGATGTACCTTGATTTCCACAACATTAAAATGTGAAAAATTCTTCATTTTAGAATAGAGGTAGTAAAACAGAATGGTGATTTATATAATACTATGTTGGGACACAGAATTAAGCTTAAAGTCCATCTTAATAGTAAATGACTGAAAGTAATAGGACGCTAAGGTAAAATGTTACTAATGTACCAAGATAAGGCAAATTTACTAAAGTAAAATGTTAAGGTAATTTTTTTTAAGTTACAAAGCTACTTAAAAGTAAAGTTAAAATGTTTACTAAGGTAAAATGTTAAGTTTTGCACTTCATTAAAAAAAATCAGTATGATGTGGAAGATAACTTAGCAATTAAGTTATCTGAGGGATTTTGACAACATCAAGTTCAAGGTGAGCTATCGAATGTAATGGATAGTAGCAGGCTAACATTTCATATATTAATTTTTGTTTCACTCTGTGCATTTCCTTTTCTCTTGTTTACATTTAGGCAAGCAGTTTTCCAGAAAACCGTAATCTTTTAGGAGAAGTCAGTCTAAGGAGCTCAGAGGGAGAAGGGGAATTCAGTGCAGAGTCACTCAGTAATCTTTCCCAAGCTAGAAATTTTTTCCAAACTGATGGGGGCAGAAGAGGGAGATAGAGGTTGGAGGTGGACTCTCTTCATGGTATTCAACTGGAAATGTCCAGATTCCAGAGAATGACTTGTGGGGACTCCAGGCACACAGGCCTTTAGATGGCCTCAGAAAAAAGATCTCTTGCCTCTCATGGGACACAGTCCCAGCAGGGAGTCCCTGGATCCAATGGACCCTGGGAACAGAGGTTCATGAGCCTTTCAGGGGAAACCTGTGAGGACAGATGGCTGATGACCAACAGGACCCTCCACTCCTACCCCAGAGATACCAAGGCACTGATTGCATAGAATCCTGAAGCGCTGACTTAATCCTGGGGAAGAATGCACCAGGGATAACCAAGTTCTCCAATTTCCTGCCATCCTGTTGGGAAGAAGACATGGAATCAGAAACTGAATTATAAGAAATAAAGAAAGGGATATTTTTTGCACATTAGACTTTGGCCACTGAGGTACCTACAGCTCCTAATGTTGGACTGAACTGACAGCCACAGCTCTGAGGTAGCCTATGGTCCTCTGCACCAGACACTGTATTTTGTTCCAGGGGCCTGGGTTTTAGGTATACAAGAAAATGGGAATGCATTTGTCCCTCTAGGGCAAGCTCAAGATTCCGTCTCCCACCTTAGACATTCCCCCGGGATGTGGCTCAGAGGCAAAGCAGTCACAGGGCCTTCCTGCAAGGACCGTGGACACTCTGAATGAATCTTGTTCTTCTTTTGTGAGGTCTGTGAGGAAAGATGCTCCAGCAGCTGCTGCCAGTCTGGGAAGCCGGGAAGCCTGAGGTGGGTCAGTTTTGCTTTGATCTTACAAGAGAGCCCTCACTTTTCCTTTCTCTCTGGAATGGACTGAGTTTAAGACGTGGGTTTTGGGAAGCAGATCCATTTGATTTTAAAACTGGGTCTTAGGCTCATAGCAGGAGCCTCATAGTTGTACACAAGCCCATCCAGTTCACAAGAGGCAAAAGTCTTATTAAGTACGGTGACTTGAGGGAGGCTGATGGAATGACGCACTCCTGGTAATTTGGAAGACCACTGTTCTCCACCTGACAAGCCTAGCAAGCCTGCTTCACTGCTACAAAGTCTGTGGGAGACCAGCCCCGAGTTGGAGGCTCACCTTCCCTCAAGCATACCAGGATCAGTCCAGTAGGCTTGCCTTCTAATTTATGGCAGCCCCTATATAAGTCCAAGACTTCCAGCATGGAGTGGGTTGCCATGCCTTACTCCAGGGGCTCTTCCTGACCCAGGGATCAAACCCAAGTCTCTTATGTCTCCTGCATTGGCAAGCAGGTTCTTTACCACTAGTGCCACCTAGGAAGCCCCTGAGTACACATGCACCCCCCAGAAACCCAAGACTCCCAGTGTATCCCCACCCAGAAAACCTGCTTCCACAAAGCAGTGGGTTGATTGCAATCTGACTGTCCTCCCATCCTTTTCTGCCCCCAGTCCCCCTACTGTGCCTTCTGGAACCTAGTCTGTCATCAGAAAAATTGCCTGAGTTTTCAACCTCTGCTTTGAGTGAGCTTGTTTAATGGAAACCTGGCTCCGTTTTCACAGAGCTCTTTTTATATCTTTCTCAAGGTCCAACACTTTGGCTACCTGATGTGAAGAGCCAACTCGTTGGAAAAGACCCTGATTCTGGGAAAGATTGAGGGCAAGAGGAGAAGGGGGTGACAGCGGATGAGATGGTTGGATGACATCGCTGACTCAATGAGCGTGAGTTTGAGCAAACTCCAGGAGATAGTGAAGTACGGGGAAGCCTGGTGTGCTGCAGCCCCTGGGGTCTCAGAGTCGGCCACAACTTAGTGACTGAACAACAACAAGATAAAAGAGGCTGGGTATTGTGGTCTTTGCTCCTTGTGGCACTCCAGGAAGTTTCTCCCTCTTTCTTCCTCAAAACCCCCAGTTTCTGTGAAATGTGTGCTGTCAGACTCTACTCACAAGCTATCCTTTCTTGTTAAAGTCACCATCACATCTTCTCTAGTAGGATTTTAGCAGCTTTTTCACTGTCTTCCTTTCTAGCACTGCTCCCATCAGCATTCTGGGTGACTTCAGAGTCTATGTAAATGATTCATCGCACCCCTGGTCTTTCCATTTCTTTCCATGGCCCTACCTGAACCCTTGTCACTAGTAACTGGACCATCTACAAAGTCTAGATTTCAGCACCCTAATCTCTGGTTACTATGGCCACCTGTCCTTCCAGATCTTTTAGCCTGATTACTCCAGTGATTCTTCAATTCCATAGAAACCTCCAATCCATTGACTGCCACTCTTCTTCCTCATAGTCTCATTTATTTCCTCATCCAACATACATTCCAAGGTCAATACTCTTGCAAACACAATTCCTTTGTTCTTCAGTTGCTTCCTAGTATTCTCCAAGCAAAACAGACAAACACAACCCTGGATAAACTCATCTCTCTATCTGCTCCACTCCTGAGCAACAAACTTGGCTGAGGATAAGTCTCATCACCATGCCGAATGCTCTTGCTTTTCATCTATGACCATAAATCTCAAGGGGTCTCTTACTGCTTGTTACCCAGAGGTACTGCCACAGTTTGCTTTTCCGTTCCTTTGTTTTTTCTCTCCAAGAGGACTTTTGCATACCTCACTGTCTCCATAAAGTACATTTCCTCCCCCTTCTTATTCTCAGCTGGCAACCTCATCTTTATTTCAGTGATGAAAAATAATGATATCTCTCTCATCTTACCATCGTCCAGTTAACCAGCCTACTTACATGTGTCCCCATATATTCTGCTTTTGCTTTTGGTGCAGCAGAGGCATTATCTTGTTTTCCTGTCTAAGGCTAATTTCACTCATGCCCTGGAGCCCACCCTCCTGGCCTCCTGTAATTGTCCCTTATCACTCCTCCATCATTAAAATGTTACCTTCTCTATTGGATTATTCTTTCTTTATTTTTTTTTACCTCACCTTGCAGCTTATGGGATGTTAGTTCCCTGACCAGGGATTGAACCCAGGCCCTAGCAGTGAAAGTGCTGAGACCTAACCACTGGACTGCCAGGGGATTCCCTGGATTACTTTTTAAAATTTTTATTGAGCTACTGGATTATTCTTATCAAAAAATAAACATACCAGGATATCTCCCAAATTAAACAAAACCTTTCATCATCTTCAAATCCCTTCTTGCTATTGCCCCCTCTCCACCCTTCTTTTTGACCCAGTGTCAAAAAGCTGTTTATACTGTCTCTACTTTCTCACCTCCCTCTTTCACCCTAATCCACTTTAACCCAGCTTTTATCTGCACAACTCCACTGAAAGGACTCTTCTCAACGTCACCAGTGCCTTCCATTCTTTCAAATCCTAAATTTAGTTTTTCAGTCCACATTTGACTAGCTTCTTGGCATCTTTGGACACAGTTAATCACTCTCTTCTTCTTGAGGCAGTTTCTTTACTACCCTCTCCTGGCCTTCCTCCTTCCTTGCTGGAAGGTTTTTCTCAGTCTCCTTGGCTGGTTCACTCTCTTTCAGGCCTCTAGATGTTGGAGGTCTTGGAATTCTGTTCTTGACTTATTTATTTGCTCTCAGGTGGGCTTCCTGGGTGGCGCTAGTGGTAAAGAATCTGCCTGCTAATGCAGGAGACACAAGAGACATGGGTTTGATCCCTGGGTTGGGAAGATCCCCTGGAGCAGGAAATGGCAACCCACTCCAGGATTCTTGCCTGGAAAATCCCATGGACAGAAGAGCCTGACAGGATACAGTTCATGAGGTTGCAGAGAGTCAGGCACAACTGAGTGTCTGAGCTCAGGGTGACCTTCTTAGTCCCATGGTGTTAAATACCATCTTTGTGGTGATGACTCCCAAATTTATATTTTCAGTCTGATCTCTATCCTGAACAATAGACTCATGTATACAATTATTTACTTAACAACTAAAAACATCTCAAACTTAACATGTCTAAAACTGTTCCCTCAGCCCATTCCTTCCCTAGTCATTCCCATCTCAGGAAATGACTCTGCTAGTCATTATTCACTATTCTCCTATTCACGGGCTTGGGTGAATTAACCATCTCTGATTCCTCTGTTTTCCTCATACCACACAATCCAAACTACTGACAAGTTCTGCTGACTCTAAAAATATTCATCCCCAACCTGACCACTTCCCACTCCTTCCACCAATCCCATCTTGATCCAAGGCACCACATTCTAGTTTAGGCGATTGCAATAGCGTCTTGACTTGTCTCTCTTTTTCCATTTCTGCTCCTCTATGACCAATTTTCCATGTATTAACTAAGAATTATCTTTTAAAATGTAAACCATACTTTAAAATATGCAATATTCCTCTGCTCAAGATTCTCCACTGCCTTCCCATCACACTTGAAATAAAATCCAAACTGCTTACCTCATTTCACCAACCCTACCTAATCCAACCCCCAAGTCTCTCTGATCTTATCTCCTTCTCCTCTCTGCCCTCTGATCCACTGGCCTCATTACTTCCTTTAAACCTAAGCTTTCCTTCTGGGGTCTTTGCATGGGCTGTATTTTCTGTCTGCAATACACTGCCCTATACTGTCTCATGTCTGATGACCTCACTTCACTCAGGTCTTAAGAATTAACTTATCATGACACAGACGGAGAGATATATCATTCTCTTGGACTGGAAGAATCAATATTGTGAAAAGGACTATACTACCCAATGTGATCTACAAATTCAATGCAATCCCTATCAAACTACCAATGGTACTTTTCACAGAACTAGAACAAAAAAATCTCACAATTTGTATGGAAACACAGAGGGCCCCGAATAGCCAAAGCAATCTTGAGAAAGAAGAATGGAACCAGAGGAATCAACCTTCCTGACTTCAGACTATATTACAAAGCTATAGTCATTAATACAGAGTGAAGTAAGTCAGAAAGAGAAAGACAAATATTGTATATTAATGCAGGTTTATAGAATCCAGAAAGACAGTACTGATGAGCCTATCTGCAGGGCAGCAGCGGAGACACAGACATAGAGAATAGACTTGTAGACACAGTGGCAGAAGGAGAGGGTGGCATGAATTGAGAGAGTAGCATGGATGCATATACCTTACCATATGTAAAATAGATAGCTGACGGGAATTTGCTGGGTGACACGGGGAACTTCAACCCAGGGCTCTGTGACAACCTCGAGGGGTGGGATGGGGTGGGAGGTGGGAGGGAGGTTTAAGAGGGAGGGGACATATGTATACCTATGGCTGATTCACGCTGATGTGTGGCAGAAGCCAACACAATACTGTAAAGCAATTATCCTCCAATAAATTGTTTTTAAAATTATCAGTGGAAACTTCCCTGATCTTCCTATCTAAGGTAATCACTCATCTCCCTGGCTCTTTGCCACCTGATCCTGCTTTATTTTTTCTCTAGCACTTACATTGTATCCACACTGTATTGTATATTTGTTCCTTATTGCCTGTTCCCTGTCTTGGAATGTAAACTCATGAGAGCAAAGACTTTTCCTGTCTTTGCTCAATCATTATATCTCCAGTGCTGAAACAATGACTCCGTTGTGAAATTTGATTCTGAAATCTTAGCACTCTGTGCACTGATGACAAACAGAAATATGGAGACAGACTTATGAAGAAGGAAAGGGTGGCTTAATTTATTTGCCAGGCAAAGAGGGAACACAGCAGGCTAATGCCTTGGAAACTACAAACTCTCCCTGAGGAATAGGAAGAGATCTTGTAGACAGGGTTCCTGGTCAGGGGA